>NC_064816.1:67369830-67717236 GCF_023721935.1 Panthera uncia
GAGGAGGAGGGGGGAGGAGGGGGGAGGAGGAAGGAGGAGGGGGGAGGAGGAGGAAGGAGGAGGGGGAGGAGGAGGAAGGAGGAGGGGGAGGAGAAGAGAGAGGAGGAGGAGGGGAAGAGGAAGGAAGGGAAAAAGGGGAGGAGGGGGAGGAAGGAGGAAGGGGAGGAAGGGGTGGAGGAGGAAAAGAAGAGGGAGAGGAGGAGAGGGAGGAGGAAGGGGGAAGAAACAAAGGGGGGAAGAAGAAGAAGAGGGAGGAAGGGGAGGGAGAAGAAGAGGGGGAGAAGAGGAACAAAAAGAAAGAAAGAAAAGAAAGGAAGGAAAAAAGTTAGTTTTCTGTCCATGAGTGTTCACTAATTGGGGTGATAGTGGTTACAGTTCTCACAAGGCAACAAAAGCACTTAGGTTCACTTAGATAGGCAAAAGCCAGTATGCAAATTCTCAGAGTTATTTTATACTCTAATTAATCATACAAAAATAAATTCTCCATCAAGTACTGTACACAGTTCTTGATACCCCAGTTGTAAATGTAAAGAAAGCAATGGACAGCAGGTATAAGGGTGGGGCCCTACTTTAGTTGCAGTCACTAGAATCCTCTAGAACAAATGTTGAATGTTTCAGTCATAGCTGTAGTGGAGAACTACCCAGAGCAGCTTTTCCAGAAGGGTTTCAGGCTTAGCCCCTTACCTCAGCAAAATGACTAGATCTGCATCACAGGACAACTTTTCAAGCCCATGATTACCCTCAGTCCGAATGTAATGGATTTTCTCCCTAGAACAATGTGGGAAAGAAAATAAGAATTACACACCAATACATAAGCTAAGGAATAAATCCCTTTCTGATTCATTTTGTCTGTCAATATGGCTGAATAGCAATTTTCTAACGTCCAGTGAGTTTTGTGGCATTTTAAGTTTCTATTGCAGGTTCCCATGATGCTCTACTAGGGACCACCCTTCCTCAGACTCACACAGGGATGGAAGCTGAGGAACACAACAAGGATAGGACCTCAGATAGCAATGACAGTCAGGAGTTAAGATGGATAAAGAGAGCTGCTGGAGGACTGTCATGGGCTCATGGTGTCTCAGGAGCCATGGGAGGAAAGAGCAAGAGGAAATCTCTTGAGAAACCTTACACCTGCTAGAAAATGTATAATGCCACACTGAGTAAGGGAGGGTCTGGTGTTCAGAATACCAGAGTCCCCTAGGTCAGTCTGAGCACAGGCATCAATTTCTCTGTTTAATTACAATTTGCATTCTCTCTTTCATGACCTCCAACTATAACCTGGCAAATTATTCCGAGTCTATAGATAAATAACATTTATTTTGATCAAATGAACTTTGTACTTTGCTTCTCTGACATTCAAATACTCAAATATTACAGGGGTGCCTGGGTGGTTCAGTCAGTTAAGTGTCAGACTCTTGATTTCAGCTCAGGTCATGATCTCACAGTTCGTGAGTTTGAGCCCTGCATCAGGCTCTGTGCTGATAGCATGGAACCTGTTTGGGATTCTCTCCCCCACCACCCGCTCTGCCCCTCCCCCCCATAAACATTTAAAAAAACAAAAACAAATGTTCAAATATTACAAATGCCACAACCAATGGTTTTTAATGGTTTGAAAAAAAATAGAGCAGATGTTTCCGCACATCATTTTGCAGGGAGGATGTGGAAACCTAGCCAAGAGTGCAAACACCATGCCTCCTCCACCACCTGCTTCTTCCTCCGGGTCCCTATGTTCTTGATTCCATGTTCCTGAGCTTTGGCCTCTAAATCCTGATACCACCTCACAGGCCTCTTGTTTGGAAGACTTTTGTGGTTAATTGACTTCAGCCCCACAAAGGACTCTTCAGTTCATATGTCCTCCCAATGACAATGTCCCTAGGGCAGATTATCCTGTTGCCCTAGGTACCCATATGTGGGTAAGCCCCTGGTCTCCTTGCTTGGAGGAAAAATGGAGAGAAAATTCTAGTGATTGCCCTTTGTTCCCAGGGTCCCTGAGGAAACGAAGTCCAAAGGGGGTCAACTCTACTAGGGCAGCAAAGTAGTTCTATTATCTCACCACCCACATGGAGCATATCCATGTATCAGCCAAACACAGTTTTCTGAGACTTTCAGTGGCTCTCCACAGGACATTGCATCCTCTGTCACATATATGAAAATTTCATGCAGACCCAGTGGTCTGGGGGGCCTCCAAATGCCTCTGGGACTCAACTCCAGTTCCATTGGAACTTGGAAAGATCTCTGAAGGCAAGAAGGCCATCTGCTCCTTCAACATATATCCCTTGCTCACCAGGAAAACTCCAGTGCAAAAGTCTCCTCAGAGCTCAGTTCAGTAGAGCCACCTGCCTTCTTGAAATCTTGACATCTCCCTCTGTAGCTTCAAAGACCTCAAAGCTTAATATCCAAATGAAATCCTTGACATTCTTCTATCATTATCACTGAATTCTGATCTTGTCTTTTGTGGCCTTTAAACACATGCTACAGCTATATATTTGACTTAAGGAAAACAAAAAGTCAAATTTGTCTATCGTCTGCCTTCTTCAATAGGTTGCAAATACCATGCGAAGTAGGGCCAATGTCTGTTTTGCTATGCTACTGCATACACAAATCCAGCACGATCCTGATTCAGAATACTGGCACAACAAAAGCACTAGTTGAAAGAGGAATGAATGAATGAGGACTAGTACCATGTCCCTTAATGTGAACAGATGTCATTAACCTCTGGGTTTTCTGGCTCCATCTTGCCTCTCCACATGTGGCTTCCTTATGATTCACTGTTGTCTGCTGAACACAGTTTTCTGATAACTCACTCTCTACCCTTTAACTCAGCAACTGGCTTTGTGGACCCAAGACAGTGGATCGATGGCTCCCTGAGATGAGCAATGGCTTAACAGGGTCACAGTCTCCACTTGGGGACAACAGAGGAAGCAGGAGGTTCTTCCTTTGGGCAGTGTCATAGGAAAAGGAGGTTTTCTTTTCAACTTCTGGACCTGTAAAATGGAGCTGATGCACCCTCACAGCACATCGAGGGGCAGGCACAGGCCCAGTCATGGTAACTAGTGCCTGGCTTCCTGCTTCCTGTAAGCCTGATTCCCTGAGGAGCAATTTCTTGTTCTTGTTCTCCCTTTTTAAATCCATGGCCTCTTAGTCGTTGTGGGCCTTCTGTTTTTGATGAGATATTTGGGTTCTCATCTTGGGTCTACAGGTCCTTAAAAGAATCCATATCTTAAAGAAGTTATTAGTTTCTGTACAAAATAATTGCCAAGATTTTTTCAATTCCAATATCTCCTAATTCCAAGTTCTGCCATATCTGGAAAATCATAATTATACAATTCTGCACTGCAACAAAGCCTTTAAAAAGTCTTTTAAAAAGTCTTTAAAAAAAGTCTTAAAAAAAGCCTTTAAAAAATATCACTATTGCATGTGATACTATGCAAAAGTACAGAAAATGGCTTCCCTTCCCTTGAAAACAGTTCACTCTTTTACCCAGGGGATTACATTTTTCACTTTTAAAATAACTTAAATGGGACTCTAGTGCCTTTGGTGAGATCAAATTCCTCCAAAAAATAAGCTGTGAAACTCATTACTTAGTGGTAGAATCAGAAACATAAAAAATGTTCAAGAGCAGCAAGCTCTCAGAAATTTTTCAGGTAGTACAACTCCTCTGAAAATCCCTTGAAATTCCCTTAAATTATGATGTACCGTGAGTCAGAGAATAGCCCACAAATAAATGACACAGTAATGAAATGGGTAGAGCTGAACATAAGTGGAAATGACAATCACTTGTGTGAAAGTTCATCTGTTCATGCTAAAGATCTTTCATTCACTCTAAATGTAATTAGTCCTTCTTCTCTTCAAAGAGGACTAGGTTCTGAAGGGGAGAGTGACACAAAGGCAAAGAATGGGAGGTCCTGCTCTAAGGAACCTATGTATTGTGGGGAGACATCAGTATGGACAACTATAAGACATAATGGAAAAATATCCTAGAGGCACAAAAAGGAATGCCGTTAAAGCAAGGTAAAAGAAATACTAAAGTTTGCCTGGGTCAGTGAGTCTTTGCATTTGGTTTGAGCCTTTAAAATGAGTTAAGAGGTCCTTCAGAGAAAAGCCACTCCCCAGAGGGCAGAGGTAGGAGATGACACAGACTGTCTGGTGAAGATAGAAGACTCTAGAAGGAAAAAAACTAGTGTGGGATGGCGAGTTAGGTTAGGGCCAGACTTTGGAGACCATGGAAACTGTGCTTAGAAATCCTGACTTTATTTCACAGACAATGGGAAGGTGATTTTTGTTTTTTGGTTTTTTTTTTTTTGAAGGGAAGTAGTAGTATAATTTAGTCTATGCCAAAATAAGGTAATTCTGGTTATAACAGGGTGAGAGAGATACGTGGTATCTTCTAGGACATTCCTGCAAAATCCAGGAGAGAAATGCTGAGCACCCAAACACAGGCCATGACAGGGAAGAATTAAAAAAAAAAAAAAAAGCTGGAAGAGAGAAAGTGAGGAGGTAGATGTTTGGGTGTGGAGACAGAGAAAGAGGGAGGAGTTGAGACAAGGCAGTGGGGAGGACGTGGTTCTAATTCACACAGAGTAAAACACAAGGGAAAGAGGTGTCAGTGAGGGTGTGTGTGGAGGGGGAAGGACAGCGAATGATCCACTCTGGCATGATTAATAGGAATTTGAATAGCAAAGAGACTATTTTCAGGTGTTGGTGATTCACTGAGGAAGTCAAGGCAGAGTATTACAGTTGTCAACTAGATTCAAAAGACCACCAAATGGGAGGTAAGGAATCAGAGGCATTCAGTGACTGCATTCCCACCCATCTTGCCTGATCCTTTATACACATACCCATAAAAGCATCTCCCCAGTGCCCACACAGTGACCTGTTTCCAAGGAGATTAAGGGCAGAGTTGGGCTGAATAACATGCCTCCATCAATGGTTCCTAAGAGCTGGAGCAAGAATTCGAACTCCAAGGGGACACACTTAACCATCATGCATTGCCAGCTTCCAAAATGCTGTGTAGTCAACTGAAGCAGAGTGATACTGAGATATCTTGGAGAGAAAGTGGGATTTAAGTTCGGAGGATATTTTCCCTTTTTATCACTTTTGGTGGCTATCCTTTCCAAATGAAGTGACTCAGTTTCAGAGACACTCATGCAACATGACATTAATGGACAGTAAGATTTAACTAGTTAGAACATATATTTTTGATACTTTTTGTTTGCTTGTTGGTTTATTTTCTAATGTGTTCATCTAGTTTTTTGTTTACCATTAAACAATGATATTTTAAAAATAAAAACATTTAAAATGGATTAAAGACCTAAATGTGAGATCTGAAACCATAAAATTCCTAAAAGAAAATACAGGTAGTAATTGCTTTGACATCAGTCATAGAAAGATCTTTCTAGATATGTCTCCTTTGGCAAGGGAAACAAAAGCAAAAATAAACTATTGAGACTGCCCCAAAATAAAAAGCCTTTGAACAGTGAAGGAAACCACCAACAAAACAAAAGACAACCTAGTGAATGGGAGAAGATATCTGCAAATGATACATCCAATAAAGTGTTAATATCAAAATATATAAAGAATTTGCACAACTCAACACCAAAAATCCCCCCAAAAATTCAGTTAAAAATGGTCAGGGGACATGAATAGATTTTTTTCCAAAGAAGACATACAGATGGCCCATAGACACATGAAAATATGCTCAACATCACTCATCATTAGAGAAATGCAAATTACACCACAGTAAGATATCACCTCACACCTGTAAGAATGACTAAAATAAAAAACACACACACAGAAAATAAAATAAAATAAAAAACACATTGTGGAACTTCAGAGAACATTAGAATTCCTGGATCCTTCAGTTGGAGTATTCAAGACATAATTAAATGCATGAACAAAATGCATCATAAGCTTTTATGCTCTCTCCACAGATATGTTGTCCCACCTGGACGACTAGTTGGAGCTACAGGGTGAGGGACAAGCCCTTACCTGAGTGTGTGGTTTCTCGCCAGGCTTGGCTGACGCTCTTGCAGCATTTCAAAAATGTTTGGCTGGCGGAGAAATGCCACAATCTTGTCATTATATGCTGAAACAGACAAAAGTGCAAGTTGTGGTTGAGTTTTCAGCCCAGAGATGATTTCTCTAATGGTTGGAAAATAGCTGCTTGATACCAGGATTAATGCAAGAGTTCGAAGGGCAGGTAGCACACTCATCAAAAAAATGTAAGCTCTCGAGCGCTCTTTGTCTGTGACATAATAGCATTGTCATTTCTAAAAGATCAAACCAAAGTGAACTAGATCTAAGTTAATTATCCTTAATATTCTAAGACCTTAACAGGGTGTTAACTCACCCCTGTGTGAATAGGTGAAGGAGAATAAAATCATTCTTCCACAAGCTATTTTACTCTCTTCCTTCTGACTTCTCTTGGTTATTTTGGCATAGTTATTATGGCCAAAGATTCTTTGTAACTTCAAAGAAATCCATTTCTGAACACTTGACACTTAACAACCTGTGGCCATGGTTGATTTCCCAGTAGTCATAATGGAAATATCCAAATCCATTTGGGCTTTCTTACCTCATTTCCCTTGATACAAGTGGCACGTGTTTTAGAAGGAGGTGGCTGAGGTTAGGAATGAAGACTACACTGACTTGTCCCCAGACACACATGGGAAAAGAGGTCTAAATTACAAACTGCATCTAGTAGCAATAAGATCCACCACCTCATTTAAACTATGCTCTCCTGTACTCAGCTAACAAATCACTGAAAGGAATAAAGAAGGGGCTGAGAGTCTGGAAAATAACTGAGACAGGGAAGAGGGAAGAACAAATCAAGGAGGGGAGGGAAAGGGAAAAAGGTCAAAGGAGGGATGGAAGCAAAGTGTAGGGGGTAGATTTTATCATAGGAAAGGAAAAAGAAAATACAGAATCCTGAATATTAAAGGACTTGTGATAAGAAAAACAAGGCTAAGGACTGGGTATCCAGGATCCCAAAAGCATGATACATACCTAGTGGCAATGACTCATGTTGATGTTGGCTTCGAATAGCAGCTACCAGGCTGTGTCCTGGCCTGGCCAGTAAAGAGGCTCCTCTGTTTCGAGAGACTTCTGAAGCCTAATTTCAAATAAAATTGTTAGCATTGGAAATATTATCAAATTCAGATGGTCTTTTGATACTAATTTTCCAATATGAGGGGGAAAGGACCCAGATATCACTTAAGTTAAAAAGCAATGAAGTTACAATCTTCAAAATGAATGGAAATAAGCAAGTTAAAAAAAAGATTAGGTAGGATGGTTGATGTGCTATGTTAGGGTTTTTAAGAAAGTGATTGTGCATGGGGCGCCTGGGTGGCTCAGTCGGTTAAGCATCTGACTTCAGCTCAGGTCATGATCTCGCGCTCCATGAGTTCGAGCCCCACGTCGGGCTCTGTGCTGACAGCTCAGAGCCTGGAGCCCGTTTCAGCCTGTGTCTCCCTCTCTCTCTAACCCTCCCCCCGTTCATGCTCTCTCTCTGTCTCAAAAATAAGTAAATGTTAAAAAAAATTTAAAAAAAAGAAAGTGATTGTGCCAAATGTCCTAAATGTTAACTAGATTAACATACTGACTAAAGAACATTTCTCTTCGTAAATATGTTCAAGAGACATAAATAAATTCTACATGAATACTATCAATAAAGATGGGTTTATGACCTTAATTTGTGAGAGTTGGTACTGAACTTCAGAACTGAATGTGGAATGGACTTGCTCTTTCCAACAGCACGTATCACCCTCAGATGGCCGTTCTTTGCTAATTGCCTATTATTCCATTCACTGTGCTGGCTACTCTTCCTTAACATAGTATCTTTTTATTTTCTCAAAATTCTGGAAGATAAGCATTATTAACCACATATTACAAGCAGAAAATCTGAGGATTGGATAAAATTAAGTTTTTACAAGATTTTCAACTGTAAGAGGCAGAACCAGGATTTGCTTGATTGCAAAGCATTTGTTGACTTCTCTCATGCTGCTAGCCTGCATCCAGTACCTTGATTTTGGATGGGCATTTTGACAAAACGTCACGGAATACAGAACTTGCACAGCTTAAAACTGATATTTGTGATGATTGATTTAGCTCAATTTTAAATTTCAGAAATCCCCTAAGTCCTAGAGCATGACGATGAACTTTCTACTGTGATTCCATGTACATTCTGTTTCTTAAAGGACTCTTGAAGGGTAAGCTATTTAAACAGAGGCTGTATAGATCTTCCATAAATATATGGGTTTGCTGTAGAGTATGACTCATTCTATGATATTTGGTAAAGTATGCCAAAATAGGCTTTAAAAACATTTAAGAATTACATTGAAGATTACTTTGTAACATACTTATAAAAAGCTCAAACATCCAGACAAAAAAGGAGAGAAAATTCTCCCTCTGAGACCAGTATACAATTCATTCCCACAGAATTCAGGAGAGGTACTGAGATCCTATGCTACAAAGTCCAGAAAGGTCAAGTCAATCTCAAAGGGGTCATTTAAGACGAGACCATGTGTCCTAGTGCAGATGACAAACAGGACAGATTACTTAGGGCTTACTAATTAAAGACATAGTAATTGCAGGTTTTCCTTCGGGTCCTACTTCCATACTTCACACAGACAGGATGAACATCCTTCCTTTGCAGAGATGTGCTATCAGTTCACTGTCTGTACATGGCGGTCTTTGAACTGCTCTTCTGGAAGTAGCAGAGATGCAGATCCATCCCTTTTCTCTCCTGGTTCTTCTCCTTGCTCACTGCTTACTTGAGGGACAAGGAAATGGATTCTGTGCCATTGTGGTGGACTTCTCACTTCGGTGTCATTAACCCTCAGCTACTGTAGCCAGCCACCAAGATTTAGAAGTAGGTACTTCGACAACAGCACTTTCCAGTCCCAATTAAATGGTTACAACGCAAAGTGGTAAAAGAAAGGTTTGCTCGCTCTTCAGATACGCAACACCGAGTCTCTACGTTTCTTCCACCATGAATTAATATGTAAATATGTAAAGCCTTTCTGGCACTGAAATGTTAGGTTTCTTTTCCTTAGAGGGAATTATGTCAGTCTGCTTTATTGTGTGTTTGAAATATTTTCCATGCTGTAAAGACAGGAATCTCAAAGACCACTCAGCAGAAGATTATCTAAATGATGCATTACAGAGAGAAACTGAGGAAGTGGATCTGATAGCAGACTTCAGGAAGGCATGACTGTAATACAGAACTCAGGTGATGTCTGCTGTCACACCCTGGGCTAAAGTGTGTCATTGTTGGTGGGTTGCCTGAAATAAATGGGGCTTTGAAACAGGAAGAAACTCACTTCTCTTCCTAGCTGCCAGAGGGAATTCACGTGTTACAGATATGCTTTAGGGGAAAATGGTGCCTTCTCCTGAGGTTACCTGTTCACCGGCAAAACCAAGCCAGACTGCAAAACTTCAGAAATCAGATGAAGGCCAGCCACCCCAAAGGTAGATGACTGACTGATGAATATGCTTCAGGCCAATGATGAGTGAGATGGAGAAAACAACCCAGGGGGAAGGTGCGGCATGTGGGGTACCTGAACCATAGAAACAACTGCCAAGGGCAAAGGAGGTGATTCCAAAGTAGTACTGGAAGGTCTACAGATGAGCTGGAGGATGGGAAGGTTAAACAGAAACAGGCTTTTCCAACAAGGAGCCAGGAATTTATAGGGATAAGGATAGTTCCAGACAGGGCTAGAGAGAATTCTGAGATTGGGCGAGAGTTTAGTATGTGCTAGGATCCTTGTAGCCCTAAAGTAATACGAAATGGTCCATCCTGAGGAATATTAGGTATCGACTGAGTAACTGATTTGGATCTCACTGCAAACATGATGCTAACATTTGCTTTCCGAACTACTGAAAATGACTAGAAGTTTGAATTTTCCATTTAAAACCAAAATTATACGACTCACTGAATTCCCTGGCATTTGACACCTTCTGTGTTCCCGAATTTCTCAGGGATGTATGTGAGGGACAGACAAAGAAGGGACTCCCCCAGCGGCCTGCCTCTCACCAGACATGCTATGACTATTCTATGACTGGCTAAAACCCAGTTTCCAGTAGGGACTACTTTTAAGATTTCTTTTCCTTTTGATGTTGAAATAGCTTTAATCATAATTGCAAATGTGAAAACTTCAGACATTTAGCTCTCCAGAAAAAAAAAGTAGATATACTCAGAAAATAGTTTACAGTGACTGGTAAACAAATTTCTCTTCTGTGTTGCAATTTAGAAATGTAAACTGGTGTGTTTTTTTTTAAAGATGTGATTGAAAATTGCAGGTTTTAGACTGAATTTGGGTTAATAATCAGTGAATACTCTCTTTGAAAACACTGGAGATCTGACGATGAAAAAAACAGTGAGTTCAGAGGAAAGGCCCAAGTGATGAATTTTAATTCATCTCTAGAATCCTTTTGTGTTCTAAAAACAGATCATTAACAAAGTTTTCAGAATTAGCTTAAGGAAACAAAAGAGAGAGAGAGATCTTGAGCTATTCAACATATTTATAAAAGCGAAAAGTGGGAGATAAATAATGTACAAAGAAAGGCTTGATTTAAATTGTGGTAGATCTATATGAATAAATATAGAAGAATTTTAATTGCATGGGGACAGTCTACAAGGTACTGTATTAGCAAAATAGGATGCAGAACCATAGACAACATGATTCAATTTTTTATTTCCATGGTTACCAGAAAGTGTCTCCAGATAGGGAATTATACTCGCCTTTTAACTTCTTTTCCACCTGTGTCTGTGTTTTCTACACTCATTGCTTACTGTTGATAATTCAAAAGTTTATTTTCATAGGTGCCTGAATTTTATAAACTTCCAACCAAACTGTAATCAAATATTGGTTGCATGGAATCAAGAGAAAAATTCCCAAAATTTAGAAGCAGTGCAGAAGTTACCTCCCCACACTTCCCTGTGTCATCCGAGGCAGTGAAATAACTTTTGTCATCAAAAAATCTCACTGCAAAGAACGACCAAGAGTGACTTCTGCTTTTAAAGTGAAAAGTCAGTTTCTCTTCCCTGCCAGATTCTTATCCTTTCATGAGGCAACGCACCCATGTGTGTACCCTTCCAGAACTTTTCTATGACTAACGATTTTCTAAACTGGTAAAAGAAATAAAACTTAGGTGCTCTGTTATCCTTCCTTATTAATGTTAATTTATATTGCTAATTGCAGTATAAATAAGGCAAATGTGACCTCCAGTGACTTCCTTACTGATAGAGAGATGGAAACCAATATTTATAGCCCTATATGCTCTTTCCATTTGTCTGTGTCCATTTCCCTTGGGACATTATGGGAAGATACAGATTTGTTTTGTTAGTACTTTTTTTTGTATATTGCAGACAGACGTGACCCTGTACTAAAATGCAGGCTAAAGTGTCAAATAATGATATTTTTATGCATAAAGTATTATATTCCTGATAATGGCTTTCAGCAAACTTCCTGAAAAATGTTCACTTGAAATAAAGGCTAATCCAAAAGACACTTAACAGTGTCTCTTTTAATAACCTATCTTAGGGGTTTTGAGAAAAATTTTTATCAATTAGGATCCTGAATATAGAAACTGATTTCAATTCTATCCTTAAATTCAATTGATAAAAATATCAACTGCTGAGCAACACTCGAGAGAATGGCCCATGAAGGTGAACAGAAAATAACTGATTCCTAAGGTTGTAGTATAAGAAACATCTATAGTAAATCCCCCATTGCCCCTGTTATGTGACACAGAAAAACCATGGATTATAAAAACAATTCATTGATTATTTGTGAGTCTAATTATTCCATATTTATGTCTGCTTAACTGTCCTTTCAAATTGGATATCCTGCTGTTTTCATACTCATTATCAACTTATCTAACAGCAAATCTACCATTGTCCCCAACTGGCTTTCCTGTTCATCTTACCAATGTGTTGATAATGTGAGTCAAGCCCCACGGACTCTGAGAGTCACAGAGCTAGCTGGCCATCCAATTCCCTTGTCTCCACTTGCAGATGAGGAAACTGAGGCCCCAGAAAGGAAAGGAAGGAGCAATGATACACAGTTCCTCTGTGGAGAAGCCAGAGCTGAGACTCTGTCTGCTAACTGAAGTCCCAGGTACCCCTTCCTTTGCACCTCTTGACCACCTGAAGCTTCTTCCCACACGGTGTCCATTGTCTTCTGTCTCTTTGCTACTTCCAAGGCCTCCCCACCTTATACCTGGTCTGTGGCAGAGGCCCCTGACGGGTCTTTCTCTCCCAGATCACTCTTTGCCACAATCCTTCCTCCTCTTGGCCATCATTATCTCCTTTCTAAAATACTAGTATACACTGGACTGGGACTTAGGAGATCTGAGTTGTGGTCTTGAACTCCCTGTGTCACCTGAGTTTTTGGTATTTAAGTTTACCTGACTTTAAAATACAATTCCTAACTAAAGTGGCATTGCCACATGGGAATATTTAGAAATGCTTAGGGGTATTTTGTTTTGTTTTTTGTTTTGGTTGTCATAGTGACTGGTGAGGTGAGGGCACTCCTGACATTTAAGGGATGTGACCAGGAAGAAAAGGTCCAGCAATGACATAAGACAATTCTACACTTCACAAAATTGTCCTCAAAATGCCAATAACCTTCTCTTCTTGAGGGACAATGGGCGACTTGATCTCTAAAGCCCATTTTTATACAAAAACCATCATATTATTCCTCTCGATTTCATTCAGTGGGCTTTTAAGAAAGTGCCAACCATGTGGCATTCAAAACTTAACAAAAACCAAGACAAAAACCAAGTGGAAATGGTATTCTGGTCATACCAAACTATTTGTTGTGTCTCTACTGACACTTCTCAATCCTACCGCTGCATCTCTGCTTATGCTGTGTCTCTGGGGGATTGCCATTCCTCTTCCTTTGTTCCTTGCTAGATTCTACCAATTTTCTAGGGTTGGGTCAAGTACCTTATTTTATTTTATGTAAAAAAAAATTTTTTTAACGTTTATTTATTTTTGAGACAGAGACAGAGCATGAATGGGGGAGGGTCAGAGAGAGAGGGAGACACAGAATCAGAAACAGGCTCCAGGCTCTGAGCTGTCAGCACAGAGTCGGAACTCACAGACTGCGAGATCATGACCTGAGCTGAAGTCGGACGCTTAACTGACTGAGCCACCCAGGTGCCCCAAGTACCTTATTTTAAAGATGCCTTTCCTTGGCCTCTTTTGAACTCCTATTGCATTTGTCCTAACATCTCTCTTGGCACTCAATCATATTCTAATTGTTCTTATTACTTAACTCTGTGTTTTTTTGGCCTGGCTTCAAACATAGAATATAAAATTCTCCTAGGGAGGGATCATATCTCATACTTCCTTGCATTCCACAGTGCTCAGAGCAGGCCATGAACTTAATCAATGTTTGTTGAGCAAAATCACATCACGGCAAACACAATTACCTTTCTCACTACCCCCTCCCTCTGTTTTTATATCAAGATCCTCCTATCTTCTCATTCCCAGGCTGCGGGCTCTCTCAGCAGGAGGAATCAGATATTTGTTTTCATAGAGGCTGGGTCTTTGTTTTCTCTGGTATGCTGCTTCTAGATCAGATAGTCTCTGCCTCCCAGCTTTTTCTCTCTGTTGCTTTTCTTGGTTTCTCCCCGTGTCAGTGCAAAGGTACCAGCAGAGAGTGGATGCACAGGGGGACGGGAGGGGTTTGAAAACCTGATGAATTGAATCAGTTGGCGAGTGGATGAATTAGGAAGAATACAGATCACTGGTACACATTGATGCCCTTTCATTGTTACGTATTACAGTCTTTCTGGACTGATGCAGGTGGTCCTTTGTCATTAATGTTGATATTCAGTGTAACTGGGCTTGGGCTTTTCAATTGTATTAAATGAATGTTTTAGAACTGGTAATGCAAGTGGTACTCGTGATCTTAATCTCGTTTCAACAGAAATGTTTTAGTACTTGTATTTTCAAGTTAATTTCTTATAAATGTGAGAGATCTATATCTTTAGGGGGTTCATCTTACATTTGAGTAATCTACATTTTTGTTTTATTGACACTGAATCTGTAGTACTCAGATTCTTTTATCAAATGTAATTACTCTATATTAACACTGAAACTGCCTTAATAAAATTAAAGAATTTTAAATAAACAGCATATTTCAAAATTTTAAATAAATTTAAATTTTAAATAAATTTTAAATAAACAGCATATTTCAAATTGATGAAGAGTTTGGAATCTATCCACTATTATCTCATAAATGTTGTACTTTCTAAAGTATTGTAAAAATGCCACCAGAGAAGGATACAATGCATGTTGAGCTGGGAAGTCAGGGCACTGTTTTCCATAATCTGTGAATGTGCCTGCTGCTGAGTGTGTGTTACCTAAGCATCCTGACACCCACAAAACCCTTGGGGATGCATAATATGCCTTCTCTGCATAGTCACATACACATTTTACATCTATGCAGAAAGGAAGAATTAACATGTTTTCAGCAGTTTCCTAAAACAATACCTAAGATGAGCCATGAAAGAAAAATTCATTTTATCACTCTGGCCTTAAATCGTGAATGCCCTTGGTTGGAAACAGTTATGCCTGTCAGAGCATTCAGATGATTTCCTTAAAAAGTAGTAAAGTGGTGCCGATACACCAGCAACAGGCCCTTCCCCTGAGACTTATGTTTGCTATCTGGAGTCTGCCAGGTAGATTGTAATTTTACCCATTTCTCCTGAGATGTTCACTCTAGTTCTCCCAGGAATAACTCTTGGGGATCAGGGTGGGAGAGGGGGATACACACACACACACATACACACACACATATTGTATATACAAGACATATATATACACTTTTTTTTCCTACACTATTTATTCATTTTTTACTTCATTGTAATCCAACTCTACAAGCTGTTTTATGAGAAGTGGTTCTTAGCACCCACATCTCCTGAGATCCTGGTGATTTTTATGAAAACATGGTACCGATACTTGGGAAATGTCAGTCAGGACAGAAGAAGGGATTTGCTTGTAATATTGCCAGGAACTGACTAGAAGTAGGAAAGAGCTATGTTTTGAGTTTTGGCTTGAGAAAGGAGGCCAGGAAAGGGTATGGAATACAGAGATAGCAATTCAGGAAGGCAAAGAACATCATGTTTTAAGATGATGTTTTTCATCTTTTCAGCTTTTCATGATTCAATGGAAGGTGACCACAGGCAGGTAGGAGAGAGCACAGGGTAGGATGGGAACAGAGTACTCATGTGCCTTGTTGATTTCCCCCAATCTTTAGTTCATATATATAGTATTGATGTCTTCTCCAGGATCTATGAAAAGCCAGAAGTTTAATGTCGGTCACACACTGTATGATCTTTTAAGAATTCACATGTGACTGGAAGGCCTGAGGAAGCACAGTTCCAACCATAATGTAGGGATCTCCTGACCCTGCATTTTCAATTTCCTTTAAGCTAGACAGTTTTTTCGTAGTGACAACTGTTAGGACAAAAGGGAAGGCAGAAGGAAGGCGATCTGAAGATGGGTCTAGGGAGTTCAGTGGGTGTCCCTGACTTATCATTCTTCTACAGAGCAGTGTGGATATGGCAGAGGCCCTTGAGGAACAGGCAATCCTAGATCCCAACCATTAAAACAGTGCTGGCCCCACTAAAGGAGGGGCCTATGGAACTGTGAAGGTGGCAGGGGACCTGGGGGTGTTACCTCTCCAGCGCTGTAACTCCGGAGCCTCTGGAGGTGCTGTCGATGTGTCAGGTGATTGGGAAGGCGACCGTTCTGAAGAGGGATTCGGGGGTCAATGAAAGTGGTGGCTCGACTATTGTGGTCCACGAAAAAAGACTGCAGACAGACCAATAAAAAAGAACACTGCGTGAGAATGAGCCAAAATGAAGTCAGTAATGTAAGGGAACGCGACGGGGCTCAGTCTTCATGTTTATTTCTGTCCCTCCTTTTTATCTGCTCAAAACTAGACTGAAGACTGGGGCACTGTGCATCTGTTTGCTCAGTAGTTGAATGAAACAATACCAGCTATTGATAAGCACTTTACAGTACACAGTTACAGAGTCATGATCACAGCATTTTATTCACGATGGAAAAGAAGAGAAATGGAGACTTTGAGACAGTAAAATAACTAGTAATTAATAATTTGTGAAGCATTCTATTTATTTTTTAAATAAATGCTCTTTTTTTTTTTGGTTAAAGAATTAGCAGTCTCCCTGAGAAGAAACTTTAAAAGGATAAAAAAGTAAGGAGAAAGCCAAAATCATCCCAAATGTCACAATCTAAGGGTAATCACCAAAATATTTTGATAAATTTTTTTCTATTTTTTCTTTTCTTATGCAAATATACAATTATTTACATCTTTTCCCCACATTGGTACTTACAATTTTGTTGGAAGAATTTTTTCACCTATTATTTTTTGAGCATTTCCCTAAGTTATTAGACATTCTTTTAACACAGAATTTTAGTAAGCATATGGTATTCAGATGGATGCATAATAATTTCAGCACCTTCTTTCATTGGACATTTTACTTTTTTACTGCTTTAAAATAATGCTTCAGTAAACACTCTTGTTCATAAATCTTTGCAGTATGTCTGATTACATGTTCCAATATATGACAAAAGTTATTCTTTAAATCTAAAATTACTTCTCATAAAAGAGAAAATTAATACTTTCTTTATAATGTCATGAAAACATATTTACATCTCTAATTTACTAAAACTATGTTTTATTTTTAAAATATAAATGTGTACTTAATTTTTATCATGTACTTGTATAGCATTTCTTAAAATAATCAACTAAAATTTCTCCTACAAACTATTGGTTAATGTACTAGAGATAATAGATTTACTAGTAGTAAATGAGCCTTACATCTTTGGGAGAAAACCTACTTAATTGTGGTGGGTCACTCTTTCAATATACTATCTAATTCAACTTTACTTTCATTTATTTTTATTTTATTTTATTTTACTTTTTTTTTAATGTTTTATTTTATTTTTGAGAGAGACAGAGACAGAACATGAGTAGGGGAGAGGCAGAGAGAGAGGGAGACACAGAATCTGAAGCAGACTCCAGGCTCTGAGCTTGTCTGCACAGAGCCTGACGCAGGGCTTAAACTCACGAACCATGAGATCATGACCTGACCGAAGTCGGACGCTCAACCAACTAAGCCACCCAGGCACCCCTCAACTTTATTTTTTAATATGAACTTTCTAGAACTCAGGTGAGTTTTGCCTACAGTTCTGTTTTGTTTTTTTAAATCAGATTTCCCTACTTTTACTCGTATTCGTGTGTGTGTGTGTGTGTGTGTGTGTGTATTTAGTTTTACACAGTTTTATCACCTGTGTAAGTTCACGTATCCACCACCACAGTTATTGAATGGTTCTCTCCAATGAGGATCCCTCATGTTGCCCCTCTGTCACACCCATCTCCCTCCCTTATTCCTCCACCCCTCAATTCCCAGCCAATTACTGGTCTGTTCTCCATTTCTGTAATTTTGTCACATCCAGAATATTCTATAATGAAATCACACACTATGTAACCTTTTGGGATTTTTTATCCCCCCACACAGCACAATTCCCTTGAGCTTCATCCAAGTTGTTGTACCAATAGTTTGTTCTTTACTGCTGAGTAAAATTCTACGGTGCAAATTTACTGAAATTTGTGCCAATGATTTTTGCTTTTTGTCTGGTTTCATTAGCAAAGATATGACTGCTCCAAAAAATGAACTATGCTGTTTCTATTTCTATTTTTCCCTTCACTATGGAATAGATCATAAAGAAACATGGCACTGGGCAAGTAATTCATTGTTGCATTTTCCAATTTATTCCATAAGTCCACTTGATTTCTTGTATTTCTTGAGTCAATTTTTAAATCACATATATTTATTTTTAAATTATCCATTTCTTCTAGATTTTCTTTTTAAAAAAAAATTCTTTTAACATTTATTCATTTTTGAGAGACAGAGCACCAGCAGGGAGGGGCAGAGAAAGAATGAGACACAGGATCTGAAGCAGGCTCCAGGCTCTGAGCTGTTAGCACAGAGCCTGACACAAGGCTCAAACTCATGAACTGTGAGATCATGACCTCAGGTGAAGTCAGACACTCAACCGACTGAGCCACCCAGGCACGTCATCTTCTAGATTTTCTAACTTTGATTTCAAACATTTATATAAGTAGGTATGCATTTTCTCTTTAAAATTTCCCTGCATCTCTTATAACTCATTCCTTGTTTTTATTTATTATTTTCCTTAGATTGATTTATTTCTCTTCTAAAACAACTCTTACCTTTATTTCTTATACTGTTTTCCAGTTCATGAACTTCTGGGTTTTTATTGTCACATAAATTTTGGAAATAAATTTTTGCTTCAATTACTGTTGCTTTTTAACCTTCTCTAAATTATTAATTTGAAAGCCTGTATTTTAAAATTTTTCTTGTTTGATAATAAAAACCAATGTGCAAATCCTTTGAGCACAGTCTTTCTATATCACATTTTATTAAGTACTGGTGATATGCATTTTCAATAATTTCTCAATGGTTTATAAGTCTTGATTTTATTTAAAACCCAATAGTCATGAAGAATACTGTTTTGAATCTCCAAGTGGCAAATAGTTGGTTTTTGATGATTGTGTTTAAAGTTATTGTTTATTTTTGTTGCTGTTTCAAGTTTTTATTTAAATTCCAGGTAGTTAATATACCATGTAATATTGGTTTCAGATGTAGGATTTAGTGATTCAACACTCACATATTACACCCAGTGCTCATCCTAACAAGTACCCTCCTTAATCCCCATCAACCATCTAGCCCATCCCCCACCCACATCCTTCTATCAACCCTCAGTTTGTTCTCTACATTTAAGAGTCTGTATTATGGTTTACCTCTCTCTCTGCCCCCACCCCCCACCATGTTCATCTGTTTCATTTCTTAAATTCCACATACAGTGAAACCCTATGGTATTTGTCTTCTTCTGACTGACTTTAAATTTGTTGTTTAAAATTTAGCTCTATTACTTATGGCCATGGAATGCAACATGAGTATTTTATGCTTTTTTGTTTCCTTTGTGTTACAAAATATTATCCCCTAAAAAAATGTTCCATAGGATCTTGTAAAGAAGTTGTAAACTATTTATTCCTTATTAAAAAGATTGTGGTAAAATGTCCAAAACACAAATTTTGCCCTTTTAATAATTTTTAAGTGTCCAATTTAGTGGCATTAAGTACATTCTGAGTGTCATGCAACGATCACCACTATTCATCTCCCGAACTTTTTCATCTTCCAAGACTGAAACTCTGTACTCATTAAACACTAACCCCTCATTGCCTCCCTCCCCCAGCCCCTGAGAACTTCTATTCTAGTTTCTGTCTCTATGAATTTGACTACTTTTAGATACCTCATGTGAAATATAATACTTGTCCTTTTGTTTCTGACTTGCTTCACTTAGCATGTTTTCAAGGTCCATCCATGTTGCGACATGTGTCAGAATTTCATTCCTTTTTAAGGATGCATAATCTTCCACTGTTTGCACATAGCACATTTTGTTTATCCATTCATGTAATCTCTATTTTTTCCACCTTTATTGAGGTACAATTGACAAATAAAATTGTATGTAATTAAGCTCTATGTTAGCTCTATTTTTAACAAAAGTATATATGTTCCATTAATACAAAATTATTCAAATCCTGACTTACTTCGTCTGCTTGTCAAACTGATGGATATAAAACACATTTTCCTATTGTGTATTTATTTCATTTCCTTTTGTATTTCTCTTCTAGTTTTCTTCATATGGCAGGATGTTATTTCACTCATAAGATATATGATTATTGTAACTTTATTTTAGTTGTGCCATTGATTAATATAAAATCTTACTTTGACTCCATTTAATGGTTCTGGATTTGAACTCTCCTTTGTATGATATTAATATACCGCCACTGATTTTCCTGTTAATGTTTTCCAATTCTATTAATATTTATTCTTCTATTTTTTAAACTCTCTGAATCATTTCTTGGGTATGTCTTTTAATAAGCTGGATCTGTTTGTTACTAAATCTGAAAGTGTTTTCCTTTTGGTATGCAGGTTTATCCTATTTCCATCTACCACTATGACTATTATGCTTGGCTGTGCTTATGTTATTTTATTTTTATTATTTCTGATTTCTTTGCTTCCTGGTGGATTTTTTGGTGTTTTACTATGTAAATTGTATTTTGTTTGATTTTATTTTTGTAGGAATTTGAAACAGCAATCTTGTTTTCAATGGTACAAATAGTTGCCTTTTAAGTTGATCAAATAACTATATTTAGCCCTTGTTTTTCAAATTATCCAATTTGACTTCTCTTACACTCAACTGGGGACTTAGCACAACCTTCTTTGCCCCGTTCTCTGGTCCCCTTTCTGCTTCCTTGTCAATTTTATTCCAGGCTAGAGATATGATTCAGATTGTCTTTATACATTTATTCCATTTTCCTTATACATATTTTCCCATATTTTATTGAGTCTTTTCCAAAACATTTTAAAGCATTTTAAAATCAATTATTTGTATTAATATTCCTGTATTTGATTGATAAATATTCACTACCATAGTCCATTTATACTATGTTTTCCCCATTATTGATTTCTTGTTCTGCTTCATTTGTGAGCCATCTGGAAAATGGCTTTTGGTGTTTACTTCGGACAGGGAAAAGAGGATGTGAGCTCTGAAATTTTTCTAGTGTCTTCACACTTGAATGACACAATTTCTGGATATGGAATTGTGGGGCTATAATATTTTCTCACCAATAACTTGTACACTTTGCCCTGTGGATTTCTATAGTTGAGTTGTATAAATGGAAAATTTTAAGCTTGTCTTATTTTTATCCTTTTTTAGGTGACTTTCATATTATCATGGCTATACATTGGTAAGATTTTTTTAAATCTCCATCTACACATTCCAGAGTATGTGTAGATATAGAATTTATTTTAATTGATTTTACTATAACTCAGTGAGCCCAATTAATCTGCCTACTTGAACAATTTATTTTAGAACAGAGTTTTATTTTCAATATTTAATTAATAATTTAATTTAATTAATATTTATATTTAGTATTTAATTTTTGCTGCTGTACCTATTATTCTGGTTTCTTCTTTAGAAACATCTATAGATCATTCATCAAACAGAGATGTTTATTGACTGCCAATTATATGCTTGGAATATTCTAGGTCCTTGAGGTTTCATCAATGAGCAAACAAAGATGCCTTTTCTCAAAGAGCTTAGAATTCTGCCAGGAGAAACAGAGAAAACAGTAAATCTAACAAATACATAAATTATATGGTGGAACACATGGGTTAGAGATCTTGGGATGCTTTTTGTATTAAATTAGGTGGTTAGGGTAGGCCTTGCTGAAAAGGTGAGACTTGTTCTTTTTGGTTTTTACTTTTTTTTTTTTAACCTTATCCCTCTTTGTTTGCAATCTGGTTCCCTCCCTCACTTTGAGGCTAGTTTCCATGTCCTATATCAGTGATTTGATTTTACACAGCATCAGTTCTGCTCTGTTTTATCCCTATGCTATTACACTTTGCTTTTCCTTGCAATCTTAAAACGTTTATTTTGTCTGCTTTTCCCTTTTTAATGTTTATTTATTTATTTTGAGAGAGAGAAAGAGGAGTGAGCAGAAGAGGTGCAGAGAGAGGGAGGGAGACAGAGAATTCCAAGCAGGCTCCAAGCTGTCAGTGTGGAGCCTGATGCAGGGCTCGAACCTATGGACTGTGAGATCATGACCTGAGCTGAAACCAAGAGTCAGATGCTCAACCAACTGAGTCACCCAGGTGCCCCTTTTCCTTCCTTCCTTTCTTTCTTTCTTTCTTTCTTTCTTTCTTTCTTTCTTTCTTTTTTAAATTGTAGTAAGAACATGTAACATAAGACTTACTCTCTTAACAAAATTTTAATTGTACAGTATTAAGTGCACAGGATGGAACAGTACTGTTAACACAATGTTGTGCAGCAGGTCTCTAGGTCTCTAGAACTTACTTATCTTGAATAATTGGTAAACTGCACCTATTGAACCTGAACTCCCATTTCCTCCTGCACCAGTTGCTGGCAACCACCATTGGGCTCTGTTACCCTGAGGCTATTTCAGATACTTCATATAAGGGGAATTGTGCAGCATTTGTCCCTCTGTGACTGGCTCATTTCACTGAGCATAATGTCTTCTAGGTTCAACCACCTTGTAGCATGTGTCAGAATTTCCTTCATTTTTAAGGTTGAATAATATTCAACTATATGTATATACCATATATTTTTTATAAGTTTCTGAATTCCAGTTGATTTAGTGTAATATTAATTTCAAGTGTACAATATAGTGATTCAACATTTTCCTATAGTGCCCAGTGCTCATCACAAGTGCACTCAATAATCCTCATCACCTGTTTAACCCAAGTCCCCCACCCACTTCCCTTCCACTAATTATCAGTTTGTTCTTTATAGTTAAGAGTCTAGTTCTTGGTTTGCCTCTCTCTTTTTTCCATTTGCTCCTTTGTTTTGTTTCTTAAATTCCACATGAGTGAAATCATATGGTATTTGTCTTTCTCTGACTGACTTATTTCACTTAGCATAATATTCTCTAGCTCCATCCATGTCATTGCAAATGGCAAGATTTCATTCTTTTTTATAGCTGGGTAATATTTTATTGTATATATACACCATATCTTCTTTATCCATTCATCAGTCTATGGACATTTGGGCTCTTTCCATAATCTGATGATTATAGATCATGCTGCTATAAACATTGGGGTGCGTGTATCCCTTTGGGTTTAAATACCTAGTAGTGCAATTGCTGGATTGTAGGGTAGTTCTATTTTTAACTCTCTGAAGAATCTCCATACTGTTTTCCAGAGTGTTTGCATCAGTATGCATTTCCACCAAGAGGAAATGCATTTCCAGTGCAAGAGGGTACCCCCTCATCCACATCCTTGCCAACACCTGTTTAACACTTAGGTCTTAATAAAAGATGTTACCTGAAAGATACATTATGTACTGTGTAGTTTCACTGAATTAAAAGCAGCTCTATTCCCATATGCTTCTACACATAAGTTTACAAACACATCTTTTTTTTTAAAGTTTTTATTTTAATCCACTTAGTTAACATTCAGTGTAATATTAGTTTCAGGTATACAATATAGTGATTCAACGCTTTCTTACATCATCTGGTGCTCATCACAACAAATGCACTCCTTAATTCCCATCACCTATTTCACCCATCCCCTCACCCACCTCCTTTCTTATATACCACATTTTCTTTACCCATTCATCTGTCAATGGACATTTAGTTTGTTTCTGTATTTTTGCTATTGTGAATGATGCTTCAAGGAACATGAGAGTTCAGATAGCTCTTTGAGACTTTGATTTCAATTCTTTTGGATATATACTCAGAAGTGGGATTGCCAGATCACATGGTAGTTCTTTTTTCTTATATCTGCTTCTTCTCAGCTTTTTTTTTCTGTTTGTGGCTGCTGCTTCTCACTCAATAGAAGTCAAGTTCTCCTAAACATTTTGTGGATGATAATCAGATACCTTTGAAATGTTTCTGTTTTCTGAAGAATATTATACTATGAGATATATTTTTTCTCAGATAAAGATTCTGTTTCCTTCATGTCGTAGTTTAGTCTTCATAGGCTCCTTTTAACTTTGCTGTTGTGTGTCCATTCCTTTGTAGAGGTTGCCTCTGCCTCATCCGGGCCCCAGATAGGGCCCGCAAACCTGCCCTCAAACCTGCAGCCCCACCCCGTCTCTGGTGGATGAGCCCCCTCATCGGCTCAGGCCTAGACCCACTTGAAGCCCATACACAATCTCTACCAAAGTTGGTAGGAGGCTGTGTCCTTTCCAAGACAAGAGATGAGTCAGATGCCATTTGGTCCTTTATTCCAGTCCTCTTGAAGTGGTGCAACTCTCAGAGGTCTGTCCCTGTCACCCTTTGTGGGGATGATCAAAGACCCCAAACAGCTAGTCCTGGTCCTTCTATTCCTACTACGATATACACTAAAAACGAAGGCTGTCGTCTCTGCATGTGTTAATAAAGCAAGAAGCAGATGGGATGAGAAGGTGATGTGGCATTCTGGAACCTGCTCTGGCCATCTATGAAGATGGCTTTTGCATAGAGAGCTATCACCACACCATTTCTCGGTGAGTGGGTTTCCTAAATCCCAGGCTCCTTTGCAGCACATTCTTTCCAAGTCAGAGGGCTGAGCCTGTAGGATATAGTCCAAAAATATTTTTCTCAACCTATTCCCATCATTGATGGGCTTTAGCAATGAGGTATTCTCGCATTCTTCCCAGTTGCCAGTCTTGATGTTGGATTTTTGTGTGTGGATATTTCCCACAGCATCAAGAGGAAGAACAGCAGATATTACTAATCTGCTGTATTATCATAGATTCATTCCCACATCCACTTATTTGCTCTTTACATCTGGCTATAAAATCATGAAGGCAGGCATTATTACTGCTACTTTATGATAACGTGGGGCTCAGCTATAAAGGGACTTGCCCCCAGTCAACGTGTTTAGAATGGGATGGGGCAGCCTTTTACACATCCCCCTCCTCCTATTTTCCCCTCTATCCTCCATTGTTGCTCTTTACTCTGTGGGTTGTGATGACACATTTCTTTAAAAAAAATTTTTTTTAGAGTTTATTTTTGAGAGAGAGAGAGAGAGAGAGAGAGAGAGGGAGAGAGTGGGGGAGGGAGAGCAGAGAGAGAGAGCAGAGAGAGGGAGACACAGAATTTGAAGCAGGCTCCAGGCTCTGAGCTGTCAGCACAGAGCCCGATGCAGGGCTCGAACTCACGGACCGCGAGATCATGACCTGAGCCGAAGTCAGACACTTAACTGACTGAGCCACCCAGGCTCCCCAAGCCCTTTCATTTTAGATGCAGACTTTTTCTTTCTTTTTTTGTATATGATACCATCTCACTAAACAAAATTAGGGGGGAAATGTTTTTCCAGAAATATGCACTTCAAGATGACTAAAATTCTTGGTGCATGTCTCAGCTGCTGTGCTTCTTTGCTACTGTGATGACCAGGAGGCCACGTGGACCACGGAGGACCAGGACTGATGGCACTGGGAGGGGGTTTTCCCTGGCATCCCACTGGGCCTCCTGCTGTTTGAACCCTAGTGTGAGAGCTGCAGTCATGGCCTCATGGTGATCTGAGTCTAAGCAAGGTGTTTGCATGAGCATGGGCTATTTGCATAATACACCATAGTGACCCCTTCTGTTCATTGATTCATAGTGGTGTACTCTTCGCAGCTTGGTTAACCAATAAATGTATCTAGGGCCACCACAGACCACTGAGATGAGGCATGCGCACCCCAGCTCTGATGAGATGCTCCTTTACTTTCTGTTCCGGCTCAGGCTTTATTTCCCACCCTAACACACATTTCCAAGTCCTCCCAGCATAAACCACTGTCATTCTCCAAGTGGAAGACACATATGGTAAAAGAGGAGGTCCCGAGGAGCAGATTCTGGCTATGGTGGCCTTTCTACTACACAAAGCCACCCCTGCCCCCTATCCCAACTGTCTTCCAACTCATCCAACCACACAGGAGCCGATCAGACAGTCTTATGGAACTAACACACTTGCATTGGTGGAAATCCTTTCTCCACACACTCCAGAGAGCCAGATTCTGAGACATGCTAAGGGTTTGTGGGGAGGAATTTGTGGATCCCAGGGGACAACGATGCCCTATAAACCTACTTTGGGGAACTGCAGCTTTGCACATTGACCATCACAGGGCATAGGAGCTGTGTAATGTAGTTTCCCCCTGAGACATGTCTTCTGACAAAATTTCTGATTCCTTTGACCCCAAAAAAGGGAGGGATTCTCCCTTCCGCAGATCATAAAGGAATACACAGAGACTATTCTTTAATAAACAGTTAAGCCTGTCCTATGAATACCTTGATGTCACTGATAGTGATTAAGAAAAAAACATGTTTGTTTTAGCAAACTCAACTACGCTTCCAAAACATCACTGGGAAAGATCAATTTGGTTAAGGTCACACGAAGGCACAATGCAAGCCAATAACATCACATGGGCCTAATACACCCTACCTGTTTGTCAGGCTGTTTTAATGAGAACTGAAGGCTTATTAGGAAAATCACAACAAGTAATCTAATAATGTCACTCCCATTTAACTAATAATTTCATTCCCTGAGAGTTAGCTGTCTAAGGAGGCATAACAACAGAAAGGTCATTGAACAGACTCTGGTTTCAGGTTCCAAACCTAAATTTAAAATCATGGAAACAATAGTTCTCAAATGGGCATGATGATTATACCCTCCAGGGGACATATAGCAATATCCCAAGTTGGTGGGGATGCTATTGGCATCACTGGGCAGAGGCCAGGGATGCCGCTAAACTTCCCATACAGGATGGAAACCCTGCTGTGAATAGTTACCTCTCTCTTCTTCCTGGTAGCTGATGGCACATCTCTGAGACACAGACTTTCCTGTCCTCACAATTTCCCTGCTCACTTTCTCATGGGTTTTCTCTTTCACATAAAGAGCCTGTTTAATGACAGGCACACTCACCTTTCCCTGCTGGTCCGTTTTGATCTCCCAGCCCCGGGGCAATTCCAGCCGCGTGTCTGCAAACATGTTGATGAAATTCACCAAGTCACGGTTGTGCTGGTAACGTTCGAAATTGCGAGCGTCCCGCCGGACTTTCAGAATCATGTGCTTTAAGCAGGTGCTACTGGTGAAGACTCGGTAGGCACCCTGAGAGGGGGTCAGGGACAATTTGGGTGGGGTGTGGGAGGGGGTGGGTAAGAAAAACACAGACCAAGTACACTTTGAGTGCCACGAAGTGTAACCTGATAGCTAACACAGTGATTTATTGTGAGCCTTGAGGGGGAAACCTCAGAGGTGGAGATCTTGCCCCCAAATTAAATGTGCACCGTAAACACACATGGGCCTGTTGGCAATCTCTACCCAAAGCTCCTCTGCAACCTTGGACACTGTCGACCTCCGGGTGCATCTCAAAGGCTCTCCTGCCCCTCGTCCCTCCTCTGTCAGTCAGCACCGGACTGGGCTCTCTTGAGTCTCCTTCCACCGTTGGGACCATTGCTGCTCTCTCCTCCACCCTTCCTTCCTAGTCTGCACAGGTCTGCCCTCCCTCCTCTTATAGGTCTGTAACAAGGAGGATTAACTTAAGGTCCCTGGGGATTTAAGGCTGGACCTTTGCGTGTGGACGAGTTGGAGATGAGAAGACAGGAAGAAAGTTTCAGGAGTTTGCAATTGTGCCAAATTGTGGGAAATAAGTTTAGGAATTCCCTGACCCTGCACTGATGGGTTAACAAGGCATAAAGAATTACAAAGCCATAGGATGCTCACACCCAAGTTTGGGTAAACAAGATTAGGTAAATAGGTGTAGAGAGGGCCAGGCAAAGGCCCCAGTATAAAGAGGGTGGGGCAAAGGCCCCAATGCAAAGGTATATGAGGTAAATAAGATTAGGTATTGAGGGTGGTTATACCCCCCAATTTAGTACTATGGCAGAAAGCTGCTTTCACAGGAAGGAAGGACCAGATTAGGTAAACAGGTAAATAGGGCTATAGACCTCTGCTGGATGAAGTTGCTCAAAGCAGAGCTAATTAGCAAAATAAAGGCACCTTGTTGACCCTGAGGTAGCATGCTTTAGCTTTCTTATCCCCTAGGGAGCTAAAATAAACAGACACAGCACCTCATGTCTTCCGTTAACAACCATCTGCCCAGCACCAGGATTTTGTTTTATACTGACCCAAACCTCTAACACTGGATATCTTCGAAGCCCCCTTTCCCTCACACCCATGAGTTAATGTTCACAGATTTACTGTCTCTTTGTGCACGTCCATCACCATGTTTGTAAGACTTCTGATCCTAATAAAAACAGAGCAAGGACCCTTAATCAGGGCTCTTGTCTCCTCCTGGACATTAGCCATCTCGCATTTTAATCCTGTATCCTGCTTCCTTGCTGGACAAGAAAGAACTTTAGAACCAGAGTCTACGACACCAAATGGTGCACAGGGCTGGTGTGCATGTGGTGAAAGCAAACACTGCTTGCTGGCCCAGTGCTCCAGGGCACCAATATCCCGCATCTGTGTCCCCCTTTGTGACTCATCCCTGTACTAGTGGGCAGATGCTCTGGGTCTAACAATGGATGTCCCAGTAGCTTCTCAAATATAACCTGCTAAAAACTGGTCTCCTCCCCAGCCATAGCCTCTGTCACCTAATCAAACAATTGCACCTGCTAATGGAAACACCCCCTAACTCAGGTGCCCAAAGTGGAAAGGACTCAGACTTTCTCCAGTCCTCACTCCCACCACTCCTCCATCACAATTGTCCCCCTTTCCATTCTCCTGGCCCCTTCCTTAGGGCGGGCCTCCATCATCTCTCAGTTATGAGCCTGGATCAGCCTCTAGCCTCACAGCTCCTTCATCTTTCCTGCACTTCTGCTCGAGAAGATGTTGAATCAAACGTTGGACCATGTGACACAAATGCCTAGGACTGTTGTTGGTTCCTTTCCAAGTAGAGCCAGGCTCCTTTTCATGATTTACCCTGCATTTTGCTACTCATTCTCCAGCCCCTCTTCCCAGCTTTGTGGGTCACCACATCCCACCCTCACAGACCCAACCCCCGGCTGGGTTGGGTCACAGCTGTGTCCTCTCTCCCTCTCTCTGGAGCTTCTCCCCACCAACTTTCAACCTTTATGACTCAATTCAGCAGTTGCCTCATCAGGGATGGCTCCCCTGTGTTATATCTCCTGTGTTCTCAGAGCATTTCACTCCTCCCTGAGGTCAGGCCCTGTCCTGACTCATCACGCTGGTCTTTGTACATGTCTGTTGCTGCAGAAATTGGGCAGCTTGTACCGTTCAGGTGTCATACTGTCTCTGTAATGCCAGCACCTAGGTCTGTATCTGTCCACAGAAAATGTTTGTCAAATGAAAGGATTAATGAATATAGTGATAGCATGTCATTGCTTTCCTGAAAATACAAAAAAAAAAAAAAAAAGAAAAAAGAAAAAGAAAAACTGTATGTAAAACTCACATCAAATATTACTTAAGCATGATACTTAAACAACTAGTTTTATTAAAAGGAAAACTAGATATTTATCTAGGAGAAATCTATTTCAAAATTTCTTTAATGAAAGTGATTTTATAATATAATCCAGGCTGAAGGGAATCTGTCAACTTCAGAATCTTGTTCCTTTAAAATTTTAACAGTAAGAGAAACATGCATTTACTTCTGAACCACTTTCACTGACATTAATACATTTGAGCCTAACAAAATTGAAGAAGCAACAGCATGGCCAATCCAGCTTTTCTCCTTTTTGGGAGACTCACAGAGAACAAAAACAGTGGGCTGAGGTGGTTTTTTTTTTGTTTTTTCAATCTTGCCAGGGTTAAAATGCTACCCTCTTTAATCTATCAAACAACTTTGCAAAAGAGTGTTTTGGGTTCGATGGGAGCCAGGTGGGCTCTTTATGCGTTCTGGAGCACTTACATAATTGGCGTGTAGTACAGTGAAAAACTCGGGATTGGTAATGAACTTCACTGCTGGGGACTGCAGCAACAAGGTGATTTTTTGTGAGTTCACTGGAGAAAGTGACCCTTCTCTCCTCAGATCTGGAAAAAAAGTGAAGCAAAGCAAAGGATGCATCAGAAAAGGCATTTCAAATACAGTGCTTCTCTCTACAACAGCAGCACACAAGCCTTCACCCAGACAGCTGGAACAGACTGTTGTTCTGAATGGTGATCTGATCAGGTGTCACAGTGATAGGAGCAGGTGTCGTATCACTTTGTGTGTGCCAGTTAAGAGTCATTGCTTCCTAAGAGACCTTCTGCATAACTTCAGTTAGGCTCAGGTCCTTGAACATCTTGTCCCTTTTATTACAATGACTTTACTTCTTATTCTCTTTATGAGTTGCTAACCATAGCTTGGCTGTTTGCAGGAAGGAGCACAATTCTTGCCCTCCCTGCATCCACACCCACCTGTACAAGACTGCAGCTTCTCCCCTTGGGGAGCTGGGGTAGCCTTGTGCCTCTCCCCTTGGTGAATTGAGCCAACCTTGTACCTTGCATTAAGAAACAGGATTTGGCAGAAGTTCTGAGCCAGGGTTTCAAGAAGTCTGTGTGTCCCCACTCTCTCTGAGAACCCTGCACCTCCGTGAGGACAAGCTTGGCCTACCCTGGTGCAAGATGAGACACTACGGGGAATAGGGACAAGCCGGCCCAACTGAGGTCCTCTCAGGCCGGCCAGCCAGTGGCTAGTTTGATAGCTGACCCAGGATGCATGCGTGAGCCCTGCGGAGCTCAGTGCCAATGGCTCACCTGTGGGAAAGATGCAGGACTGGGAGTTTAAGGTACTACACTTTGGGATAGTTTGTTACACAGCAAATGCCAAGGGATCTAATACCAAACTCAGAAAGAAATTTTCTGTTTATTGTTTTCCTAATGTTTTTAATTACTCAACCACTTTACCACATCTCTCCCAGAGGTCGAAGAAATTAATAACAGAAAAACGTAAGCCAGTAAGTTTAGCTACCATATGTGGTAAAATGAATAGAATGGATGCAGTTACAATTGTTGGTGGGACTGTGTACACACATGAAAATGTCCACTAATCTGCATCACTGTAGGCAGCTGCGAGCTGGCAGAACGGGAGGCACATTCCTGCTTGCTCACTGCTTCCAGTGTGCTGTCATGTAACCCAATTTAAGAGAGAGGGGATTATTAGGATGTCACGGTGATAAGCTTACATCATCACAGGTATAAAAAGCTGAAGGCAGTCTCCTATGCCTTTCGAATATTCTTGTCTGAGCCCCACTCAGGCAGATTTGGAGACATGAAAAGCAGACCCCTGGCAGATGCCTCGCCTACAGTATTAGGTAAACAGACTCCGGGGTGGAGTGCATCAGGTAAACTCTCCGGAAAACCTCTTTACTCCAGGTTGCTCCCTCAGGGGGAATTGTATTTTATTCTAAATGCAAACAAATAATTATTCCTAGTGTTGTCATGGGGCTTCTTTGAAGTAGACTGTGAAATTTCATTGCATGTTTTATCTATAAGTGGAAAATCCTTAGGACACCAACAGATAAATTTACTTAACACGAAATGATTAGGCCACTGAACAAATTGCCTTGATGCACAAGTATGAGTTCTCTTACTGTGAATTCACTTCTCCTTGATGTTCCTGGTAGGAAACTCCTGTCTGTTTCTCCCTGCTGGCACCAAGCCTCTTTCCCCTCCACCCTGACCTCCCCAATTCCATTCCCAAGGCCCACTGCGAGGCACCATCCCACAAGGCAGGGCAGGGGCTCACACTCTCTGTCACACTGCCGCTGAATGCCATCCCAGGAGTCTCGGCCCCCCTCCTCCCATACCTAAGCTTGATTGAGAAGAGTCAGCCTCTGAGTCGCTCCCACCACCTCCACTGCCTCCTGTTGGGACCTGCTCACAACTTTGGCCTCCAGAATCTTCTTCTGGTCTCTCTGTTGCAATGGTTCGCTGAATATTTTGATACCTTTGCATCAGAAAATGGAAAGACAGGAATTAACTTTTGCTTATTGGCTTGTTGGGGGCTGATGTTCTGAATCAGATAACTGGAGAAATCTGTGAAGAATTGTCTTGGATGTCAGGAAAGAAATGCTTAAAATTCCCATAAGATACCAAAACAATTAACAAGACAACTATCTCTGGATGGCTACACTTCTTTTTGTTTTGTAAACTGTGATGAGTTTCAAGTATAGTGACATTTTACACATCAACACAAATAATAACTAGTCACAAAAACAGCCTCTGCCCTGCATTAAACAAAACCAGGCTAAGTCCAAAATAATGGTATGGGAAGTAATTTAAACGTTGTAACTAAGATATCACATTACCTTTACGTTATTGTGACAAGTCTACGAGCCAGAATAACAGTCCTGCTCACTTACTTTTCTCCGACAGGTAACTGATACCACGGGCAGGAATTGTGGAAATATTAAATGTTAGACACATGCTGGCTGACAAATGAATGTTTTCTGCTGATTTGAAGGCTCATTTTATTTTTCTTCCCCAGTTGGGGAATCAGTCAGTTGGCAGTTGGCCAGGTACTTGCTAAATATTTACTAACTCTTCCAATATGCCCAGGCTGTATCCTGGACTTTTAGATCAAAGTCAGGATGAGAATAGGATATCACCCTCTGAACATACATAGTCAAGACAGGACAAGGGGGGGGACAGAATATAAGCCATGACTCTAGCAACGTGAATTAACTGTCCTGATGTGTAAGACATAGATGCGGAAACACCTAGCTGCATGTATATATATATATATATATATATATATATATATATACATATACACACACACACACACACACACATATATATTTTAATGTTTATATATTTATTTTGAGAGAGAGAGAAAGAGAAAATCCCAAGCAGGCTCTGGGCTGACAGTGCAGACCCTGATGCAGGACTTGATCCCATGAAGTGGGAGATCATGACCTGAGCCTAAATCAAGAGTTGGACACTTAACTGACAAAGCTACCCAGGCACCCCACCCAAGCTGTATATATTTTGAAGTCAGTGTGAACCTTTTGGGAAGCTTGTAGGGAAAGAATGTGGACTACCATGTACAGAAGGGTTCACCTGGGGGACTCTCAGATGCGTAGGGGTGGCATCAGGGTGTGTGGTTCCCGGGCGGTACTAAGGCATCGGGGGGGCGGGAGGGGGAGGTGGGGAGTGCTGACAGGATGCCCTGGCCACAGTTTGAATGTGATTCTCTAGGCACAGAGTTGCCAACTTGACCTGTGTCTGAATCACCTGCAGCTTTGTTAAAGCACAGATTGCTGGCCCCCCCTCCCAGAATTTCTCGGATCCAGAAGGTCTGGGGAGGGAGGAGGCAAGAGTTTGCATTTCTAACTCATTCCCAGGTGATGCTGATGCTGTTGGTCCAGGGACCAATTCTGAGAACCACTGATGTAGGGGCTGGCTAGCTGCTGAAAAAGAGAGAGAGGCTGAGCTATGCACTGAGGATGATGATGCCATCTGGGTGGGGAATCCATTGGAGGAGGAGAGTGTGAATTAGGGAAAGCAGCTGGGAACCAGCCACAGCAGCAGTCTAGGCTGGAGGTGCTAAAGGCTTGGACCCGGGCAAGGATGGTGGGTCATGGTGGCTCTGCAGGCATGCTGCTGGGGGTGGGGGGGCACCCACACACTGCAGGGATACTAAGATCTCCTACCTCTGCCCCCAAAATCCTCAGAGAAATTTCCTAAACCTCCCTGCCCCTGATAGCCTGCTCTGTGTAATTCACGCTGTATTTTGTAGGCAGATGTCCAGCTGTGTTGTTCCCCTGCTCTCCTTCCTCCATGCCGGGTAGCCTCCTTTTCCTCCCCATATAACCTCTGTTTTGCCTAATGTCTCAGCCTGCTGAGGCACATGACCAGGATTCAGCTTCCCTTTTCCTCAAGGCACAGCCTGAATGGGGGAAAAAGCCAAATTCAAGAGAAATTTAGCCATAGAATTTGTGTGATTTTACAAGTAGACTCAATAGGACTTGGGGCCTGCCTGGATGTGGAGGTTGAAGACAGAGGACACAGTTGTGAAGGCAGGTGAAGGAGTCAACACTTAAGAGGAGGACAGGCAGGTGGGGAGGGAAAATTTGGTGTGGATTTGGATACTTGACTTGGAGGTCGTTAAGATCATACAAGTGACAACAGCCAAGGGAACGATGGTTGCTGTATGAGTCTTGTGCCCAGGGAAGAGATATGAGGGTAGAGGAAGAGGTATGAAGAGGAGGAGAGCGAGAATCTGGGGAGCAGTGAATAACCAGGTCTGCAAATGCAGTCTAACATGGGGCGAGGGGGACGTACCATGATAGACAAGGTCTGTTGTGGCAGGGCTTCTGAAGACCAGTGACCTCTTTCCCTGACCTTAAAAAAGAATTTTTTTCTCAAGTGTGGTCTCTAGACTGACCACTTGGGAGAGAATCAGCTGAGTAACTGTTATAATCACAGATATTGAAATAAAATTGAAATCTGCATTTCTAAGAAGTTCTTCAGGTAGCATTACCTACATCTACATTTAAGAATCACTGGTTGTTTCTTTACATTGTATTTTATCTAGAGAGGCTCAGCCACTCACTCCTGACACCTGTCAGAAGACACCTTCGCCTGTAGCAGTTACTGTGAGGCATTCCTGAGAAGGCCTCTAATAAGAAAACATGGAGGGGGCAGGAATGAGCAAAGAATTGTACAGAGAAATACCCATGTTTATTTACCCCCTTGTGGGGAAGGTCAGGAAGGATGGCTGTCTGAGGTGTTCTCTTTGTTGGAACTCAGGGAGTGCCCCATGGTGGGAGTAAGTGTGCAACTTTGACCAGGGGAGGCATGGGGCCTGCCAAAGATCAAGGGAGCTGCTGCCGGGAGGATCCCCTAAATGACTCATGGCAGGTTGCATTTTCCAAAAATGGTTCAATAATATTTTTAGTCCCACATGCTCTTCTAGAACCTTCTAGACTCATCTCTTAAGAAGTAGAATCAATGCCCCCTCCCCTTGAGTCTGGGAAGATCGTGTGGTGACCTTGACTAACTGACAATAATGTAAGTGACAGTTTGTAATGGAATGCTGTAGCCATGCTGTGAGGAAACCCAGGCTACACGGAAGTCCACATGTAGGTATTCTGGCTGACAGTCACAGCTGAGGTCCCAGCCAACAGCCAGCATGAACCTCCAGATATATGGGTCACCAGCCCCAGCCCACTCTTACTACAACCATAAGATACCCCGAGAGAAAATGGCTTCACTGAACCCAGTCAACCATGAGAACAATGACAAGTAACAATAATGATAATAATAATGATGGTAGCAATAAATTATCATTGTTTTACACCACCAGGTTTGGGTGGTTTGTTACTCGGCAGTAGATACTCAGAACAGAGCTTAGACAAACAAAGTTGTAGCCTCACATTTCCTTCCCAAAGAGCAGTGACCACAGAAGAGAATTTTAATGAACAAATATGATCTCATTTGATGATGAAGATGTCAGTAATTTCGCAACCTGCTGCGTCCGCAGTTGGACCTTGGTTGTCTTGTGCCTTACTGCCTCAAATTTCAGGTACCACCCTGATCTTTGCTGAAGTATAGGGGAAGTTTTGGGGAAGAAGGTCACTCAGCAGTTTGTGGAGGGATCACTCAGCAAGGGCAGGTTGGCAGCCTTAGAAGCTTGCTCTGCTTTAAAGATGAGAGAGGGAGTCAGAAAGCAGGTTCTCTTACATTTCATCAAGAACCATCCTTCAGTGTCATCACTGACTTTTTTTTTTTTTTCAGCAAAAGGCCAAATTTTATATAAAGAGTTTATGGAAATTGGTAAGAAAGACAACTGGAATATCTAATTTATAAATGAACAGCCCTCCCCTCACAGGCACACACAAAACCAAACAGGGAAAAAACCTTCCAAAACCAAGCCAAAGCAAACAAAACCCAAACAAAGCCCAAGAACACACAACTCTCAAGGGAGGAGCTACACTTGGTAAAAGAAAAGCTTAAGGAAACAAAAGTTGACCCTCCCTGTAAGAAGTGAAACTAAAGAAGAACCAAAATACCAGGAGCACCTCTTAAGTCAACAAAAACATACCAACAGACAAGACCAAGTAAAGCTATTGTTGCTGGCATACTGAAACCGCAGAAACACTTTAAAAAACATTTAGGCATTGATATCAAATACCAAAACCACAGTGATCCCCCTTGGCCTGCTCTTTTGGAACTATAACCCCCAGGAAACATTCTACATAAGACAATACTAATATTTAACAGGAACTTTAGCCTCATCCAAAATAGTGATAAAAAGCAGCGAGGAAAACATCCAATAAAATGGCAAATTAACTAAAGTACATCCATTCATTGGAATACTACACAACCATCTAAATGATACTCTTAAGGCTATGTAGCAATAGGAAAATGCTTATAGTGTGGCAAGTGAAATGTGAATATAAAACTAACTATATTTTATCATCACAACTATGCAAGTCCTGTGCATGTACATGGAGATTAAAGAGAGGTAAGATTTTTTTCAAAGGTCAACCTTGGGGTGGAAGAGTTATGTATACATCACTTTTTTTTCCTATTTAAAAATTCCATTTCTCAATAATAGAAAAACTTCATCCAAATAACTAAAAAACCAACCTTAAGTGTATTATTTAAAATGCGAATATATACTTCTATCTTCTGTTTGCTCAATAAATATCTGTGAAGGTAAATTTAATTAATTCAGGATATTCTGAAAGTGTAAGAATTAACTAGAGAAACTGTCTTACACTGAGTCCTGTTAAACTCTGGCACCATCCCAGGCACTGGCAGGGATACAGAGAAGAATAAGATGGAAGGTAAGGACTGTGCTCGAGGCAGGCACGATCAGTCATAGGGTTGTAGTAGAGGTGACCACGGGCTCTGTTTGGAGGGTTCTGGGAAGATTTCCGGGACCACACGATGTTCTCATTGAGCCTTTGCAGAATGGAGACGGATACCAGGTGGAAGGCAGACAGTGAGGGACGTCTGTGCAGTAGGAGCACGTGGCAAAGCTATAAAGGCTAGGAAGGGTGTGCTAAGTTTGGGGAATGGCCAAGTTTGAGTGTGGTCACCATAGGCTGCTTTGTGCACTCTGTCTGCATTTCTCAGTGTGTGTCTCCTTGCACAAACACACCTGACTTTCACAATCATGCTGTCAGGAGTCCAGGGAAACTCCTTTGATGGGGTCCAGGGCAGGCCACCTTAAAGTATGCCATTTTGGCATATTGATTATTTTGAATTAAAGTTACTTAAAAACCAGCCAGTGCAGAAGGACACTCTGACCCTCCTCTGTTCTCCTGAAAGCAGGAAATGAATTCGCCTTGTGAAGGGCACCCTTCCTGTACCCGGAGGCTGGAAGTCATCCTTATCACCAGGGATAGGGAATCAGGGTGGGGAAGACTGTGTAAACAAACCTTGTTACTCTTCACTAATTTATTACCCCAAGCCGAAACTTTTTTGTCTTGTCAATTCTTCATCCCCTGCTCCACCCCAAATGTTTCTTTCTCTAAAAGATATAAAAGTTGTCTGCTTTGGTCACTTCTTTGAGTCTCATATTTCTAGGAGCTCCCATCCATAAGAAATTAAGTTTGCTTTTCTCATGTTAATCTTATGTCAAGAACCTAGAAGTTTCCTTCCTTAGGAAGTTTTCCTCCCCTACATCTTCTTGCAACACTGACAATATTTCCGTTTTGCTGTTAGACAGTGATGGTTGTAAACTCCTCCCGATAACCAACTGCAGGTTATCAAAAACTGACCCCTGTGACTGATCACATCCGTGATGGGGAAAAGACTGGCAGTATACTTTCTGTGGCTGCTGTTATCATGCCAAATCACTAAAAAACCGTACATGCTTGAAAGTGATAGCTTAAGATAAGCGCTGAAGAGCCTGAATACTTATCTCAAGGTCATCTGACCTTTCCTTCCCTAAGTAGGCTTTTTCACAAGAAATAAGTACTTTCTCAAATCTTTAAATTCCTTTTCTTTTTATCTGTCCAGATGGATGCAGCAAAACACAACTTCCTATTCTGCAAAGTCTGGCTGCCTCTCCCAGAGTGTTGGGCTCCATGGAGGGCACAGGAATTTACACATTAAAGCCTTCAGAACTTCTCTAGAGGCCTGATTCAGGATGGACTTGGACTAATTTTTATATTATACAACACGAACATGATGAACTTTCATGGATTTTTATGTCAGAGGTCAAGGTGCTTACTTTGCTTTGATTTATTGTTTTCTTCTAGTGCTCAAACTGCACCTCTCATAGATATAGCCTGGTGATGCTCTCCCAATTTCAGCCTCTCTGTTCTGGCAAGACAGACCTAGAGACTATTTCTGCCTATGGAATTTCAACCCGGGCTCTACGTAAAATGAGCTTGCTGTGTCCTCTACATTTTTATTTACAGGAGTTTGGTTGCAATCATCATGAAAGGACTCTCCCATGGAGTTTTGGTGCATTCATATCTAGTAAAACTAGGTTATCACAAGTTCCTCTTGTAATGTGTTTTCTTTCTGTGGGAATGACTGTAGAGAAATGCACTGCCAATGAAAATCCTTCCTGATTCTCATTTTGACTTTAAACGCTCGGCTACTGATGGAGAAAAAGTGGAAAGTGAATGTCTTCCCAATGCTCAAGCAATTAAAGAATCCTGATGATTTTTACCAAATCATGCTGCTCTGTGTACAACAGTAACTAGAAGTTGAAATTTTTTGTCTCTGTGTATTTTTTCATAGGACTAAACTGTCCACTTTATTTTTCTGGCTGATACAGTTAATTTCCAAAGGAAATCTGTTATCAAGAGATGTGTCCCTCAAGCCCATGGGGCTCCTTATTCTTTATAATTCCTCCCAACCATTCCTTTATTTTGTACTAATGAGATGGCATGTGGAGACAGGTGAAGTTTGCATTCCTGGCTACTAAAAGTATCCCAAAGCTGCAGTCTTGGCCTGAAGCAAGAGGTCATACGATGCTCATGCTAGCTTACAGCATGAGAGAAATGTTATGTTGGGTCTCATTTACAGGTTAAAAACAAAATGGCATCTTTACAAGTTAAGTAAGGGTCTAGCTTTTAGACAAAACAATTCTCAAAAACTGTTTTTAAAGATTTCTTTTTCTAAGATGAAAACTTTTTAGGAATTACTATTTCTGAGTATATAGCAATTAGGAGACCAGGGCAAACATGAATACAGTGATTTAGAACAGGTTTTTTTTTTTTTTTTTTTTTTTGTCTCCAGGCAGCTTTTAATATTCTATGGAACCATCCTTGGCATGTTTTCAGCTGTTTGAGTTCTGGACCCTTTTGAGAGTCTCATATGGACCAGTCGGACAGAAAAATGTGCATCCATATATAATTTTGCATACAATTTCTGGACGGTTCATGGAATAGGGGCACCCTCAGAAAATACTGGGCAGGGGGCGGGCGTTCTGGGGGCTGTTGGTTTAAGAACACCTCGTTTCAAGCATGTGCCATCAAGAAGTTCAGAGGATTGTCTATGCTTAAATGACATTCAGACTTTAGCTTGGCTCCTGCCACCAAATTCTGAGTCTAGCTTCCCAAGTACCTACTGTAAATGGTTTTCTTAAGATACATAATTACTTCCCAGTCTCCTCATACAATCTGAGCAGAAAAGTGTAAGAGGGGGCTTCTCTGGCTGCCACTCTCCTTTCCCAGTGCTTCACAGGGGCTCACTGCATGCTGATCACCAACCGCCTGTTGAGTTGCTCCATCTGCTGGATGGACCCCGATCTCCGCATCCCGTCGGGGGTGGCTGCTGCTGTCGGCCGCTGCCAGGTGGTCGTGCGGTTCACGTGGTCCACATAAAAGACCCGCCCGTGGCTGTCAATGCGAGCTTCCCAGTCTAGTGTGTAATAAAAAGGCAAAAATAAAAATCAAGGACAAACTATTGATTCATGTGAAACAGATACCACTTCTGGGTCTTCTGTGGGTAGAACTCCCTATTGGTTACTGGCTGAAGGCCAGACACTGCTCACAGCACCTGCCCTGACTTCTGAGGTACTGGTACTGAATTGGCATTCCAAAAGAGAGCCTATTGGACTCAGCCTCTCTGCTGGGCCATTTTAAACAGTAACTGTTTCCTCAAATACGACCTGTGTTAAAAAGTCTAACATTTTCTAAAGAGGAAGGCTGATATTTACTTTATTTCTTCCTTTAACAATTTCCATCATGTCAATCTTGTTGGCTACTCAACTTACAGCTGGAAGACTGGAAGCATCCTGCACTGAGAGTGCACAGTCTGATGCTGGAGAATCCTTTTTTTGCTAAATCTGAGGGACAGCAACTAGTGGGTGAGGGAATGATGGCCCTCACGTTCAAACCACCTTTAACTACAGTTCTAAGATACTGTACCTGAAACTTCAGAGGACCTCTATTCAATACTTAGCAACCTTGATTGATTGCCATTCCTCTTGAGAGGAAGAATGGACGGATTTGATCCCTTCAAACCATCCTTTTGACAAGTTGTAGGTTCACAGTGTACATTCAACCCACCTGTGGCTGCCAAATATCTCTTGACAAAACAAAACAAAACAAAACCAATAACGACTATTAACACACATCAAGCGCTTAAATACCTCTTTGTTGATAAATAACCATGGCAAACAGCAGAGGGAGCCCAAGACTAAGATAAATTCCTTTACTTCTCAGATTTCAAAACCAACAGACTGAAAGGTAGAAGCATGGATGATACACTACATAATACATATGGGGGGGTGTGTGGGTGGGTGGAAAAGTCCTCGAAACTGGGAGAGCTGGAAATAATACATACATATCTGAGCTTCACACACAAGAGCAATGTCTGCTGTACAGCAATGGGCAAAGCTTTTGGAGTCCACATGTGAAAACGTGCTGGAAATAACAGCTTCATGATAAAGTTATGCTGAAAAATGCATTTGATTAAAGAAGAAAAAGCAAAAATGGCTGCAAATGGAGGGAAACTATTCAGCTTTTTAAGTGAAAAAAGCAATAGCTTTTGGGAGTAGGTCAGATATTAACAATTCTATTGAAAAATGATTATTCAGGTAATGACATAGCAACTCTCAATTTTCTTAAGGAAAAAAATCAATGTATTTGGTTTAATTTTGGTATTATATGTGCATGGTACATCTGTTTGTGAAGATTGTGGCTTATGTCTGACATTTACCTGAGGAATTGTCAAATAATGCCCAATGAAAACCAAAATACCAGAAAACACCAAATTTACCTTATCTAAGACAAACTGAAGGAAAATGGAGTCAGATTGTATAACTATATTCTAGGAGGTGTTGATTGAAATTGCTTACTATATAATCCAGCTCAACTGTTAGTTGTAAATGTTAATTAGCTCACTGATGAAATTGTGCATGCATATGTGTAACTACTAGGTAGTTAATGTTGGAATTTCAGTGATTCCCAAATTAGTAGCAATTGGACACTTTTTTTCTTGAATTCAACATGACTGTCTTACAACAAAGAATGAACATTAATCTTTGAAGAGTATTGTGGTCTCTAGTTCAATTAAACACACTCCTCCCAACACTCTCTAGGAGTGACACCATGCCAGGTCCCCTGGACACACTGCTGAGAAACTAATGCCTCCGCCCTCCAGGTTCCTATAGTAAAGGAAGGATTCCTTCAAAGACATGGCTCAAGTCTCAGAAATTTGCTAGGGAAAACATTAGAGACTAGCGCAGTGGTAATAACAATTTCACTGTACAAGTTTCCATATTTCCAAATCTCTCATGGAAAAGGATAGCAAGCCAGGTGGACAGGCCATCCTGTCAATATATTAAACAACAAATAGTGCTAATTGTAAATGCATAGTGCTAAGTTCTTACAAATATTCAGAAAGTAATAGCTAAGCGCACTTATAGATTATAAGTGTATTTTCTGGATTGCTTTGTAAAGAATTTGCTTTCACATATTGTGTAAAGAAAGACAGAATTTCAGGCCTCAGCATGTCCTGATGGATTTAGGACTGTGTTGTGTAAATAGATTTCTGCCAGTGATTACCTTCATGATGGTGGGGCAAGTTAGGGTCGTTCATTTGTGACTGAAAGACCTATAAGATACAGAAGTATATCTTTTCCAAGAAGTCTAGGAACAATGTAGAGCCTAATAATGCATAATTTTTAGTTATTATACTAACAAAAGCCTGTGAAACTGTTCCTCCCCCCTTTTTTTTCTTTTTACTTTAACAAATGCAATACCATGTTTGTAGTCTAGACCTTTCCCTTGAACTTTAGCCACATATCCAATTGCCTTCTTGACATCACTACTTGGATAACATCTCCAGTATAACTTGATCAAAACCACACTTCAGATCGTTCCCACCCAAACATGCTCTATCATCAGCCTTCCCTTCCCATGTCAGTTGAGGGCAACTCCATCCTTCTAGGTTAAAATTTTTGAGGTCATTCTTGATTCCTATCTTTGTCTCACACATCACATCTAATCTGTCAACAAATCTACCTACAAAACATATGTCTAGAACTTGACCAGTCCTCACCACCTCCACTGCTCCCACCTGGGCCTAAGCCACCACTGCCTCTCACCTGGGCCACAGTGATAACCTTATGTTGGGTCTCATGCTTCTGTCCTTCCTCTTCCAAATTTAACACCAACAGAGCAACCATAGAAACCTAAGTCAGAGAATGTCATTTCTTTTCTCTACATCTACAATGTTCCCCTTTTATTCAGAGTAAAAGCCGAAGCTTTTAAGTGATCTACAAGGCCCTCTGTGATCCAGTCCCTGATATCTCCCTGACCTTATCAGCCACTGCTTTCTTCCTTCCTAAATCCATTCCAGACACACTGCCTCCATGCTGTTCTTCAAACCTACCAGGCAGGCAGTTCTCTTTTCTCAGAAAGCTCTTCCTCCCCAAGGATAACCTTCTTACCTCCTCTAAGGCTAGCTTCAAATGTTGCCTCTCAATGAAGCCTACCTGACCACCCTATTTAAAATGGCAAACCAGCCACCACCATATACTCCAAATTCCCCTTAGCATGCTCTGCTCATGCTCTGCCATAGCACTTATTACCATCTAACATGTTATACTATTGCCTCATTCACTCTTCTTATTATTCATAGGTCTCTGTCAGGCTAGACTATAAGCTCCATGAGGGCAGGGATCTTTGGTCTGTTTTGTTTGCCTAAGATAGTACTTCACACAGAGTGAGCATTTAATGAATATTTGTTGAATGGATATCAGTAATGAAGTCATCCATGTACCATATGAGATTACCTAGAAAATTCTGTTATAAGGCTTCACTATCAGCTTCTGTAATATTTTTCAGGGTTGCATGAACAGAGAATTGAAATCTATGAACTTGTTTTCATTATTGAAAGCAGCTTGTATAAAGCAATTCTTTGAAATATACTTACATTCAATTATTTACAAGGTTTGTGTACATAACTAGTTATTACTCTTGCATGGATTGGAAGTCAATTCACACATACATGCATTGATAGGTTATTTATTGTGGGGAAAGTGTTCCTTCACTGGAGAGAACATGTGATAGATATTTTTACATAAGTGCTAAGTAGAAAGTATAGACACTGAAATTTTACTAGTCTTTTGTGGACTATCCATAAATCAATGTATAAATAAAGAAATCGGTTATCAAAAGTTAAAGAACATAATGTTTGCCTTGACCCCCCCAAAACAAATACAGTGTTCTTTTAAATGTTTACATATTCAAGGTATTTATTGCTTTGTCAGTGATAAATTACAACTGAATAGGACAAGAATGGTGCAAATGCAAAATATATCACATTATCAAGAATCGATCCATCAGGGAATAGGCATTTTTTCTTAGTTTTGCAGTTTTGCAGTTACCAGAAAATGATGTGGAATACCATCCCTAAAGATAATATGTATATTTTTTTTCCTGGAAACCCCTAAGAACTACAGAAGAAATTTGAGACTGTCTCCTATTGATGGAAGTTAATAGCAAGGAAAACGCAAGTTCTTTCATTCTCTTGGGTGGAATGTTTTATTATATGGAGGTGCCTGTGGCATAATAGGTCCAATGGAGAACAACAGAATTATTCTATTTTGACCTGTGAACTTTTAAATATGAAATAGTAGAATTTAGGACTTAAAGGTCAGGTGCAGTTTGCAAGGACTAGTCAAGTCTTATAAAGAAATACTCTCTGTTTCAGAAGGTGAGGGGGCACTGAAAATACTGGGTTATCTCTTCAAGACCACATACTGAAATCATTAGTCCAAAATGCCCCATTTTTATAGTAGTAGGTGCCATATTGATTTTTGATCACAGTGTGAAGTATGGAGTTGGGGAAGAGTTTGGATGTGTACATACAAGTTCATACTGACCTGTTCAGACTTGATAGGAAGAATTAAGACATAGATTTTAAAAACTAAAGCTTACTTGGTGGAAGAGGCTCATCGATTGTTGGGTAGTGATGATGTTCAGGCCTCAAGGAAGGAAGCTGGCTTACTGGCTGGGAATTATGGAGTATAGGACATTCACCTACGGACAAGATAGTCAAGACATTCAGATTCACTCATTGCTGCAGCAACGCCATCAAAAACGCATGACCGTAAAACAAACTAGTACAAGAAAAAAAATCCCAGGATGGGAAATCTGTTTTTTATGTCAGTTTGCTACATTCACAGTCATTCATGAGAGAGGGAGTAGAGGGCACTTTTTTGTTTCAAACCCCAAAGAAAATAAACACTTCATGACTATGATCTGTACCACACAGACCAATATGTGGGGATCAGGGTCTGATTCTATAACCACCTGACTTTTCTTTGATGGGAAGGTGGCATCAGACAGGGACACAAAAGAAAATGAGCAGAGCCTGACTCTAGCCCAGCTAAAGAAACAGGCCTGTCTGAGGGAAGTGTGGCATTTCTAAGGTCCCATAAAACTCGGTGAGCCAGTGTAAAACCATAGGTCCTTATCTGGATCGGTTTCATCACAGGGCTGCTAAGATGCTGTTTTTCAGGTTTTGTTTTTGGAATGAGATTCTTAGATGGTGCCTTTCCAAGATGGAGCTGAGAAACTGGTGGGCCAAGAAGGCATATTCCTGTAGTATGGGAGCGTAGGGGCTGGGGTGGGGAGCCAAGCAGGTATGGAATCTTGTGATTGTTCCAGATTATCTTGAGGAAAAACCAGACAAGTCAGGGTGCTCTGGAAAGAGAAAAGGACAAGAGACGAAGGAAGTAGATAAGAGGCAGGAAGACTGAGACAGGAAAACTTGAAACACAGAAGTGGGATAGAAGGAAGAAAGACGGACATGGAGAGATTTTAGAAGTAGACATATCCACAGAATGCATGCCTCAATTATTATAGACATAGCTGATATTATTGTCATTCACACTTATAATAGACTGAACAATGTCCTAAAATGATGTTCCTATCTCATGACGTCCTCAGGTCCTGGTAATACTGCATGAGAGTGGCTATGTGGAAGGCAGGCCAACTCACCAGCTGTTTAGGGCATATGATCAAAGGCAATTGCTCTTGACCTTTGGAGAGCTAGAAGGGCCACGAGACAGCCCCCATTCAGACTGGTATCCCTCCAGCTCACACGCTCATGGCTCTCTCAAAATAGACCCTATTAGCCAGAGGACAAAGGTCAGGCCTTCTCCTTCCTCTGCCCTCCATGGCTGATGGAAATATCACGTGTTCCATTATCCCTTGAGTCAAAAAGGGTAGAAACTGAAAAACGGTGGTTAAGATCTTTATGGGATCTCACATTTCAAAAACTTCCTAGAATGTCCATACATGGAAAGGACGGTAATTTCTTCTCATTCTGGATCCATAAAACTGATGAAATTAATTAGGAAGGAAGTTAGGCAGGTTGAATTTAGCAGTTTGATTCCTAGAGCTAACTGTAAAGCAAAAACAGAGATGTATTCAGGAACAACGGATCCTTTTAAATGTTAAGTATATAGCATGGTTTCTTGTGCAAACTTTGGTATGTGACTCAAATCCTGGGGTGGAGTCTCAGTGCACAGCTCCTATGAACTGACTCCTGCTTCAGATAGGGGTTCTGTTTTTAGTGGATCTCACACTCATGTTTGTCATTGTAGGTGTTTCGTGTCAGAAACTAAAAAGCAATGGCACAGTTGTTATGTCACCAGCTGCTGCATTTTCAATTTGGTTTCTTAAAAAGAACAACAAACTTACCTCTTGTAATTAATTCAACCAATCAGGTTAATTACTCCTCCAAGCTAGTGGAAACATAATATTGCCGCTCGCTGGGGTTAATGGAGCTGACCCCGCCTGCTCGTGAAACCCAAGCAAATGCAATGATGTGACGGGCGCAGCTCAGCCTACTGAATGGATGGAGCGCACGAAAGAAGCAAGCGATTCTGTTCTGCAGAGGCCACGGCTCCACACACTCACCCTTGCCTCAAACACAAAGCAAGTGTTCAGAGCTGCTAGAATCCCCGAGAAGGAAACATACTCCACTTAAAAAGTTAGCCTCACTGCTTATCTGCTTGGAAGAACCCTCACTCAACGAGAGTCAAGCGCTTCATATGTATTATCTCATTTAATCCTTCCCACAACCCTTTGAAATAGATTCTACCTCTGCACCCATTTCAGACAAGGGCATAGAGCACTCAGGTAACTCGGCTTGGGTATCACAGCCAGAAAGTGGCGGGGCTGAATTAAACCCAGGAGGCCTGACTCCAGGGCCCGAGCTCAAATCACAACTTTATGTTGCTCTTTTCATTCGATCTGCAGACAATTTTTTAAAAAAGTATTTTATGTTGAGGTTAAAAAGGAGGTTTTCACAGAGGGGGAAAAAAAGCAAAAAATAGATACAGAACACATCTTCCCAAAATTGCTGCAGATGCAGTTTTGCGGGCATGGGTATGGTAAGTCTACCTTTGCTAAGTTAACTGAAAGAATTTGCAATCTTAGAAGTCACAGTAAAGGGGCACCAGTGATTCTTGTGGAAGAAGATTCTTGTGCAAATATCAGGTGGGTTGTGGTGAAGCCCTGCTTTCTCAGAGCATGTGCCAGTGAGGGACAGAGCCACATCACTGACACAGGTAGCTCAGGGGCTCACTGCTGACAGGGGAGAAGATGGGCTGTGAAGAAGTCACGCGCCAACATATGCCCAGCCTTCGTGAGATTGACAGTCTCAGGAATCTTCGGATTGCCCCTTGCAACCACCTGAGTGAAGCCTGTAGGTGCTTCTTAACCTCTTCTGAGTTTATAGTCTGCAGAATTCAGGAATTCAGAAATGTCTTTAAAAAACTTCCCTGCAAAGACTTCCACTAGGTCTCTGAAATGCTTTCCTGTCCTTTCTGTTAAAGAGGAGTTTTCCCCCAGTGGGCTGTTAGTCCCTCAAAGGCATGGGCAGCGTTTTGTTTTGTTTGTTTTGTTTTGTTTTTGTTTTCATAATGCCTTTATATATGAAGGCAATTGTTTACTGAGCCAATTTTCAACTAATCATATGTGGGTTGTCTCCCAACACAGCAGTCAAAATATATACCATAGGCTGCAGCAGGCTGACAAACTACGAATCTGGCCTTGTTTTTATATGGCTCTGAGCTAGGTAAAACTGTTAAAAAAAAAAAAAAAAAAGTAGCCTTTGGTGAGAAGAGTTGCTTAATTTTATCTCTTGATCTATAAAGCCTGAAATATTTATTGTCTGGCCCTTTATAAAAAAAGTTTGCCGACCTCTGGACTAAAATATCCCTGCCAGCTCCTAGTTGCGCCCTTTATGTGTGTATCCCCAAATCTCCTTATACTATACTTATTTTTAATTGTTAATAATTACTGAGCACCTTTCACAGGTTCTGACACTGATCCATCTCCCTGTGCTCAGCACATAGCATCTGGCCCAGAACAAAGGGACTCAAAACATCCACATTAAAGAAAGGAATTGTCTGTCCCGTTTTCAATTGTGCCTTTTCCTATTCTATGCCACTATGGTTTCCTCTCTGTGTTTCTCTTTCTTTTCCAGTCTCCTCACACTTCTCCTTAGCCCATGTACCACTTTCTGAAATGTAGAATTGGGCATTGCTAAATACTCAGGATGAATTTTTGTGCTCACTTTGGTTCCTATAAAAATTTACAGGTGTCAGGCATTTGTGTAGGTGCTAAGAATGAAACATAAAGAAAATACAGTTCTGGCCCTTGATGAGCTTACAATCTAGAGACAATACCACCACCTTTGTTTGGAAGCTAATATAAGCAGTAGAACAGAAAAATAGCAGAATCTATATTTTTTGCTCTTAAAACAACTGAATTATTTCATATTATTTTGTGCCCTTTGAATTATTTCCCCCATGTCACTGTCACTTGACTGGAAAATGGTTCCCAATTCTGGATAAAGAAATGTGAGTTAATTTTACATACGATTCCACAGGCATGACTAAGAAGAAACATCTTGAGTTAAAATACTGAATACATTTTAAACCTGAAGGTGGCAGCTTTTAGGTTAGAATCCCACTTGAAACAAAGCAATTTACGAATTCCTGTTATTTTTCCTTCCATTAGCCAAAATAGCCAAAACAAAACAAAACTAACAAAAAACAACAAAAAACAAAACCGTAATTAATTACGATAGCTTTGTAATGTAGTTTGAAATCAGAGAACATGATGCCTCCAGCTTTGTTCTTCTTTCTCAAGATTGCTTTGGCTATTTGGGGTCTTTCATGGTTCCATATAAATTATAGGGTTGTTTGTTCTATTTTCGTGAAACATGCCATCAGAATTTTGATAGGGATTGCATGGAATCTTGCAATCTTGCAATAATACTGCTTTGGGTAGCATGGACATTTTAACAATATCGATTCATCCAATCCATCAGTATGGAATACCTTTCCATTTATTTGTGTCTTCATCAATTTCTTTCATTACTGTCTTGTAGTTTTTCAAGAGAACAGGGAACAGATTGATGGTTGCCGGGGGGAGTGGGGGTGAGAGAAATGGGTGAACTGTTTTTGTTTTTGGATTGAATAATAGTAAAAAAACAAAACAAAAACAAAACAAAAAAACAAAACCAACAATAACGAGAACTGAGCAGACAGAAATAATGACAAATATATGTAAGCTATACATATCCATATGTACACAGGCTAAGTTAAATTCTAAAGCAGAGGTAAAATCAATGTTCTTTCAATTTATATTAACATTTATTGCTAATCTTCAGTATGTTTTGGGAAGTGAGCAGGTATTTATACATTATCCACTGAATGTTGATGAATATTTTCTGCTTATATCATGAGATACTCCTGTTGGTGCTCTGGTCACTGTCAAGACTAGAAAGGTAACATGTACACTAACCAGTTCTAACGATTAGTTAAAACAGAGATGCACACATACAAGTGCACACTCACATGAGTGTGCTAGTTGTGATTCTTGGTGTCTACCTGAGAGGTGGTGGATGTCTGCTCTTCACAGTCACGAATACTTACATACACATATACGCATGCACACATACATGTACAGGACAGGCGTACATTGCCCCAGCAACCCCACTGGAGACTGATCCTCTCACTTGTTTTTAAACCATGTTGGTGAGACCTGTGTCCCCCTGCTGGTCCTATTCTCACTCTGATCAGGTTTGAGGTCTAACCTTCTCTCCGATTGCTTGGCCCTGCCACGGGGGATTCCAGACCTTCCACGGTTCTTGCCACGCTGGCGGCGGGGGCGGCCAGCTCGTCGTGCCACGGCCCGGCGCCATTTGCCGACTCCGGGTCCAGCTCCGGGCTCTGCACCGAGTCAGGCACAGATTCGAACGCACTGTTCTCCTCCTCCTCATCGTCTTGCGACGAGAAGACGGTGCTCTCAGAGATCTTGGCGCTGTCCACGGAGGAGAAGCGGGTGTGGCTGGCGAACCTGCTGCCGTTGTAACAGGAGGGGCTATAGCAGGAGGCGCTGTAGCAGGAGCTGCTGTAGCAGGACGTGCTGTAGCACGAGGAGCTGTAGCAGGAGGGGCTGCAGCAGGACGTGTCACAGCCCTCGCAGCTGTGGTCCCCGCCCTGCCGGGGACTCGAGTCGCTCTCACTCCCTGTGCTGGGGAGCGTGTCGCCGTCCGGGCCCAGGCCGTTGGTCAGGCCGGAGTGGCCGGGGGTCGCCGTGCCTGGAGTAGCCCCCTCGAGTTCCTCCCCATCCTCTTCGAGGGGAGGCGGCGCGGCAGCTAGCGTGTCCACCTCGCTGAGCCCGTCTTTCTCCGAGGCGTCTTGGAGGGTGGCCTCCTCCTCGGCGCCGTCGTCGCTCGCGGCGCCGCCGCCCTGGGCGGAGGGCATGCTGTGCAGCAGGGTGTGGATGCGGATGTAGTGTGTCCGCGGGGTCTCGGGGTCTCCGCAGGCGGACGCGATCACAGTCTCCAGCTCGGACACCGGCAAGGAGCACGGCCTGCTTTTCCTCTTCACCGAGGCCCGCAGCTGCAGCCTGTCCTCCCCCTGCCCCAGGGCGGACACGTCGCCCTCCTCCTCCTCCGCCTGCTCCTTCTCCTCCTCTCCCCCCGCCCGGCTCTCTGTGGCCGCTTCCTCTGCCTCGGGCTCCCCGGTGCCGCCCGGGCCTTCGCTGTCCTCCAGCAGCCCCGGTGGGGGCACCTCCCCACCCAGCTCCAGCCGCTCCGCCAGTTCTTCCGCACTCAGGGCGGGCTCGGCGTCCTCACGCCCCGGGCCCAGAAGCTCCCCAGCCCCGTCAGGTCCCACAGAGCCCGCGCCGTCGTCTCCTGCCTCGTTGGTACCTGCCGCTTCCTCAACCGGATCGGCCAGCTCCAGGCTCCCGTTCCGGGCAGCGTCCCCAGCGCTGCCCTGGCTCAGCGGCTCGGGCTTGGAGCCCCTGGGGAGCTCCGGTGCCTCGCCGGGAGGCTCCCCGCGGCTGCTGGCCAACAGGCTGTTCATGGGGCTGTCCTGAATGTCCGCGGACTCAGGCTCGGCGCTCAGGGACATCTCCTCATCATCTGCGGGCGAGAAGAAAATGTCATTTCTTCCAGAAGAGCGCATTGTGGGGTTAGTGTATTAGTGTACTCTGCCGGCCATGTAAGCCATCCTAAGGGATTTCTGCGTGAGGATATTGGATGTAGGGTGGATGAAGGTTTCTCATAGGCCAAAGCTCTGCTAAAAAAATCTGTAAGGACTTCTTCTGTTAATGACAATTTGCTGTCATGATATATTTCAGAATTCTGTTTCAAGGGAATTCATAGTTTTGGTTAAAATATCCAAAGCCTAGAACTACCCAGTTCCCGGCACATAGCGGGTGCTCAACAATGTTGGCTTGGCGGAAGACTGCGGAGAAGACGTGGGGGGGGGGGGGGGGTTATAGGGTCTTGCGCAGGGCAGCTAAGGTTAATACTTGCTCAGTGTTTCCTCTGGCTGGGTCCACCAGGTGGCAGAATGGGAAAGCTGGGTTTTTAGCAACTACAGAGAAGAAAATGGCTAGTTGATGGGAGCAACCACAGTCCTTCGGTAGCTCAGACCCGGAGGCCACCAATATTTGGAGGTTATTGCGATGGAAAATAAACACATCTCCACATCAAGCAACCATTTAAGGAGCAGCAATCACTGTTTAGTTCTCCTTCCTCCCAGGTGCTTTATCTATTGGATCCCCAGCCCAGTGTGAACTTCCCATTTCAAAAGCACTAGTGCAATTGACTCATTCAAGAGGAATGATCTCTCTTGGTGAGCCATAGGCCCTCTTTTTTTGCTACAGTGAGGGAAGAGTCAATTTTATTCTCAGGATGAAGAAAAGGCTGAGTGAAAGGACCAAACAGTCAGCATGTTTTCTTCCAATCTGCATTATATATTGGGCATAGACAAGTACAACAGGACTTTAATGAGCGGGCAGTGATAAACTCCAGACCCTGAGTTTTCAAAGCCTCATTAGCTTTAACGGCAACTTGTAAATGTGGCCCAGAAGGACTGGCTAATTCTCAGCATGATCTACACTTAGTATGGGAGTTCAGGAGAAGAGCTAAAGTGGAATTAGGAGGCATCTCATCATTCTTATTTGGAAATGTGTTTTGGCTTGAAAAACTGGACACTGGATGATTCTGAAATTTTCTGTCCAACTTATGTTTTTCATTGTGATAAATCCATTGGATAATGATAGTTTTTCAATAATATGACATGTATCACATTCATTCATTTTCTCATCCATTCATTCATTCATGTATGTAATGATTAAGTATCTATTGAGCACCTCCTATGTGGGTGCTGGAAGTAAAATGATAAATCAGACATGGCTCCATACCCACGTTGGCCTCATTGTCAATTCCCACTCCACTGTCTAACCCTCTACCTTTGGGTCACCAGAATGAAGAGGAGCCTCTCAATCAAGGGGACAGCAATCTGGTTTCCAGAACAGATCACTGGCTTCTGGGCCTCAAATGGAGAAGAGAGAGAACCACAAAACCTAGGACATGTCTGGAGAGAACCACGGTTATTGTATTTTAGAGAAAGGAACACACTGACCCTCTGCTAGGACAAGACATGAATTCATGCCAAAAATACCTGGGTGGATGGAAGAAGTGATCTCAAATCGGAATTGCAGCTGTCCACTCACATGATCTGTTGGAAGCCTGCGGCCAAGTGTATAGCTGACCACCCTATCCCTAGAAGGAAATAAGCACCATTACAGATCTGGTCAATACCTCTCCTTAAAGATTCTACAGCATGGTTTCTATGCCAGTGGGTGAAGTAGGCAAGCCCAGGGAGGCCCTGCTAATAGGAGGTGATGATCCACTCAGGTACATAGGAAATGGTCTTAAGGTAAAGATGGGAAATTACATCTGCTCAACAACAATGTAAAACTTCAAGGAAATCCCTCTATTGTAAAGCAGAAGTCAGCAAACTACAGCCCAGGGGCCAAATTTGGCCCACCATCTATTTTTATAAAGCCATGAGTTTTTTACATTTTAAAATGGTTGGGAAAAAAAGCAAAAGAAGAATAATATTTTGTGACACATTAAAATTGTATGAAATTCCAATTTCAGTTCCCCAAATAAAAGCTTTATTGGAATGCAGCCATGCTTATTAGTTTACTTATCATCTGGGGCTGCTTTCATGCTACAATGGCAGCGTTGAGTAGTCAGAGACTATATGGTCTACAAAACCTAAAATATTTACTACCTGGCCCTTAACAGAAAGTTACCTGACAACCTGTGTTCTAAGCCAAAAGAAGCCCCCCAAAAGACAACAATAACAACAAAAAAGATGGGTATCTTTGCTTGCTTTTCCTGTGCAGGCTGGTATTTCCCAAATATGCCCTTAATAATGGACATTGCCAGCAACAGATACATATCTTGCGGTACATATATGTAATGTCTAACAAAATATGCCATCATGGTTACTGGAGTATCCTCCTCCATGTGAGGAGCTGTGGAGTGCTTAGAAGGTGGCCTGCTGCAGGATGGACCGAAGCAAGACTTGTAGGCTGGTGTCCAACTACACCAACATCACGGCCCCATATATAGACCTTGAAACTCCACCCTGGTCTGTTTATAGGACTTCAGGGCAAGCAGAGAGCCATTGAAGGGCTGGGGTGTTACAGGCAAAGGAATTGAGGGAGCCTTCTGAGTTTCCTTTATTTTAAAAATCATGTAATATTCTATTTAAAAAAAAATGAACAGTTTAGAGCAGTTTAGTCTCTATGTACCAGGGACTGCTTTGCATTCTTTATGTACATTTGTTTGCTTGTTTAATCCTGTGAGGATTTCCATAAATGGAAAGTGCAAACCCTGTGTTTGACACATGGTTGTAGCTCCATAAATGTCTCTACTTTTGGCTTGAGAGTTAATGGCATGTCTATATGCATATAGCTGTACACGTGGTTCTAATTAAGTGTCTCCATGATAATCATTAGTGATTCCAAAGTCCTGAAAATCCAAAAAGCTTTAATTGAAGACACTTGGAAATTCTGTAAATTCTCCTCATTCCTTTGATATCCTTCTAAGGATTACATTGTATAGCATAGCATACATTTATGGCCCAGAGAGCCATAATGAAACCCAGTGTTTTCAAATAGAGCAGCTGTTAACTAAGGAAACATATATTATATATAAATATTTTACCTGTTAGAGTTCACTTTAATGAGAATCATGAGTGGAGATGAATGTAAGAGATACAGAAACATTCTTATATACAACTGAATTCTGCGAGTAACATAATTGCAGTTGCCCATGACAATTCATGCTTTTAAAATTTCATACATACTATCTAGCATTTTCTAAGTCTCTCTACTCTAGTAACCTAGCATTTGATCTTGTAATACAAACATCTCAAATGATTAAATCCCACAAGCAGAAATAATATTCTTCATGGTAAAACAAATTTTTAATTTCTACCTGTCTAGAAAAATGCCTCATTAAGGGCTTCTTTCAATATTGTCTTAGGATTTTCTGCTCTCTTGTGTAAGTAACCAGTGGTACAGAAAAGGGGAAAGGTAAGGGTTTGTTTAATTGAATGTTGTGGCTCGAGCAACAGAATTAATGGGAGAAGCCAAAGAGATTCAATACCACCATGAGACTATATTATTGCAGCTTGCAGGCCTCCCTTCGTCTGCTCACTGAAGCCTTAGTGATAGTGAGGTCTCAGTCACAGGTTTACCCTATGGCGTGTCTCTCCAGGAGTCTTTGAACGGGCATCGACAGCTTTCCCAAGAAGCGCTTGATGATGGGGCGGCTCTTAGCAAACTTGTCTTTCACCTCAATTTCCAGTACATCAGTGGGCAAGGACACAAAGCTGAATTGCTGCAATGAAATTATATGTCACATCAATTAACTGAGAGGTGCAAGGGCTGGCCAATTCCCAGCCCATCTGCCTTGGATGAAATCATTATAAAACATCCCAGTGGCAATATATATATCAAGGTCTTAGAAATGCTGTGAGCCCTATTTATTCAGTAAATGAATAACAGTAATATTGAGGTACTTCTTCAATGCTTAAAAATAAGGCTATTCTCTGAGATTCAAATAATAAAAACAACTCACCTTAAGGAGAAAGAGTCCACTTAAGCCTCACTATACTAAAGGTATTAACACATTTAAAGAAAGAACAAGCACAAACTCACCTATTATTAAGGAAATGCACTTTAAACCGGAACAAAATACCCTTTTTTAATGATTATAATGGCAGAGATTTAAAGTATTTGATAGTACCTTGCATTCTTGACAGTGGAAAGAGAACTCTCACACTGTATTGATGTACAATCTCATTCAATTGATTCAACCTTTGGGACAGGAATCGACAATATTTATTGACGTTTAAGCTGCAAATTCCCCGCAACTCAGAATTCTAATTCTGGAATTTTTCCTCTGAATTAATTTGCACAAGTGTGCAAATTATACATTTTATAAGGACGTTCACTGGAGCATTAATAGTAGCAAAAGACTGGAAAGGCCAAAAATGTCTATCAACAGGAAACCAGTTAAATTAAGGATACTAAGTCTTTGAAATTGACAACTCTGCTCTCGTTCAAAAGAAACATGTAATATGCACCAACATGAATAGATAATTGAAAAACAAAGTAAAAAAGCAAGATGTTAAGAATATGAAGAGTGGGATTGCATTTGTACTTGGAACTGCAAAGAAAATGCCTGGATGGGTTTACTCCAAACTCAACCCAAGGAGGTAGGCTAGTAGGGAGGACAGAAAGCAGACCTTTTTCATTTGATTCTAAATTGTTCATTTTTAAAGTAGCATGCCTTATGACTTTTAAAATAAAGGCAACAACAATTAAAGAAGATTGTGACTATCAGGAGTTGGCATGGCCAGCAATGAGAGTATAGAAAAGGAATAAACAACCTAACCTTATACCTAAAGGAGCCAGAAAAAGAAGAACAAACAAAACCCAAACCCAGCAGAAGGAAGGAAACAATAAAGACTAGAGCAGAAAGAAATGATATAGATACTAAAAAAAAAAATGCAATAGAACAGATCAATGAAACCAGGAGTTGTTTTTTTGGAAAAAAAACAATAAAATTGATAAACCTCTAGCTAAACTCATGAGAGAGAGAGAGAGAAAGAGAGAGAGAGAGAGAGAGACAGAGACAGAGAGATAGAGAGAGACAGAGAGAACTCAAATAAACAAAATCACAAATGAGAGAGGAGAAATAACACCTAACATCATGTAAACAATTATAAGAGAATATTATGAAAATTTTATGCCAACAAATTGCACAACCTAGAAGAAATGGATAAATTCCTAGAAACATAACCTACTGGAGCAGGAAGAAACAGAAAATTTAAACAGACCAATTCAAGGAAATTGAATCACTAATCAAAAACTCCCGACAAAGAAAAGTCCAGGATGGACTTCATAAGGAAATTCTATCAAACATTTAAAGAAGAGTTGATATCAATTATTCTCAAAGTATTCTAAAAAATAGAAGAGGAAGGAAAACTTCCAAATTTATTCTATGAGGTCAGCATTACCCTAATACCAAAACCAGATAAAGATACAACAAATAAACAGAAGTACAGGCCAATATTCCTGATGAACATAGAGCAAAAATCCTCAAGAATATACTAGCAAACTGAATTCCACAATACATTACAAAAATCATTCAGGACAATCAAGTGGGATTTTTTCCTGGGATGCAAAGGTGGTTCAATATTCACAAAACAATCAGCATGATACTTCACATCAATAAGAGAAAGGATAAAAAACCATATGATCATTTCAATAGATGCAGAAAAAACATTTGACAAAGTACATCCATTCATGATACAAGCCCTCAACAGAGTAGGTTTACAGGGAACATACCTCAACGTAATAAAGGCTTTGTATGAAAACCCACAGTGAACATCATACTCAGTGGAGAACAACCGACAGCTTTTCCCCTAAGGTCAGGATCAAGACTAGGATGTCTACTCTTACCACCATTATTTAACATAGTACTGTCAGTTCTAGCCACAGCAATCACACAACAAAAAGAAATAAAAGGCATCCATGTTGGTAAGGAAGAGGTAACATTTTCACTATCTCCAGATAACATGGCATTCTATATAGAAAAACCGAAAGATTCCACCAAAACACTGCTAGAACTGATAAATGAATTCAGTAAAGTCACAGGATACAAAATCAATGTACATAAATGTGTTACATCTCTATACACTAATAATGAAGCAGTATAAAGAGAAGTTAAGAAAACAATCTCATTTATAATTATAACAAAAATAATAAAATACCTAGGAAAAGACTTAGCCAAAGAGGTGAAAGTCTAAAAACTGTAAAACACTGATGAAAGAAATTGAAGAAGGCACAAAGAAATGGAAAGACATTCCATGCTCATGGGTTAGAAGAACAAATATTGTTAAAATGTCTCTATTACCCAAAGCAAGCTACAGAGTTAATGCAATGTCTATCAAAATACTAGCATTTTTCACAGAACTGGAACAAACAATCCTAAAATTTGTATTGAATCACAAAAGACCTTGAATAGCGAAAGAATCTTAGAAAAGCAAAACTGGAGAAAAACTACCTCCAGACTTCATGTCATACTACAAAGCTTTAATAATCAAAACAACATGGTACTGGCACAAAAATAGACATATAGATCAATGGAGCAGAATAGAAAACCCAGAAATAAACCCACAATTATATGGTCAATTAATCTTGACAAAGGAGGAAAGAATATGCAATGGGAAAAAGATAGTCTCTTCAACAAATGATATTGTGAAAACTGGACAGAAACATGCAAAAGAATCAAACTGGACCATTTTCTTACACCATACATAAAAATAAATTCACAAATGGATAAAAGACCTAAATGTGAGAACTAAAACCACAAAAATCCTAGAATAGAGCATAGGCAGTAATTTCTCTGACATCAGGTATAGCAAAATTTTTCTAGATGTATCTCCTGAGGCAAGGGAAATAAAAGCAAAAATAAACTATTGAGACTACATCAAAATAAAAAGCTGCTGTACAGTAAAGGAAATAGTCAATAAAACTAAAAGGCAGCCTATGGAATGGAAGAAGATATTTGCCAATGACATATCCGATAAAGGGTTAGTATCCAAAATACATAAAGAACTTTTAAAATTCAACACCCCAAAAAACAAATTATCCAGTTTAAAAATGGGCAGAAAATATGAGCAGACATTTCTCCAAAGAAGACATCCAGACACATGAAAAGATGCTCAACACTACTCATCATCAGGGAAATGCAAATCAAAACTTAATGAGATATCACCTCACACCTATCAGAATTTCTAAAATTAACAACACAAGAAACAACAAATGTTGATGAGGATTTGGAGAAAAAGGAACCCTTGTATCCTACTGGTGGGAATGTAAACTGGTGAAGCCACTGTAGAAAACAGCATGGATGTTCCTCAAAAAATTAAAAATAGAACTTCCCTACAATCCAGTAATGGCAGTACTGTGTATTTACCCAAAAAATTAAAAAAAAAACTAATTCAAAAGGATATATGACCCCTATGTTTATTGCTTCATCATTTACAATAGCCAAATTATGGAAGCAGTCCATGTGTCCATTGCTAGATGAATGGATAAAGAAGATGTGGCATATATATATATATATACTATATATATATATATATATATATATATATATATATATATAGTATATATATATATATATTTATTCATTCATGGAATAATGGGATATTATTCAGCCATAAAAATGAATGAAATCCTTGCCATTTACAACAATGTGGATGGAGCTAGAGAAAGTAATGTTACATGAAGTCCTAGAAAGACAAATACCATGTGATTTCACTCATATGTGGCATTTAGGAAACAAAACAAATGAGCAAAGGGGAAAAAAGAGAGAGAAAGAGAGAGACAAACCATGAAACAGACTCTGCACTGTAGAGAACAAACTGATGGTTACCAGAAGGGAGGTGGGTGGGGGGATGGGTGAAATAGGTGATGGAGATAAGGAGTGCACTTGTCCTGATGAGTACAGGGTGATCTATGGAATTGTTGAATCACTATCTTGTACACTGGAAACTAATATAACACGGTATATTAATCACACTGGAATTAAAATAAAACTTGATAAGTAAAAACATAAAAATAAAAATAAAGTGTAGGAAAGGAGAAGGAGGTACCTGTTGGCATTGCCCAGCTCAGACTATCTGGGGAAGAGAGTGTTAATGATACTGAACATCACAGTACTCTTAAGCAAGGGCTGTGTAACAGCTGAAATAGATAATTATTTCTTTTTATTGTGATTCATTTCTAATAGGAATCTTTTAACTTTAGTTGATTTCTAATTACAGAGATTAAATTTGTTAAGCGTGCTAATGTTAAAATCTCCTTTGTACGGTGATGATGGGTTACGGTGTGCTGCATTAACAACCAAATTCCATTCCGAGTTTCAGTGACTTTTGATGGTAAAGTTTTGTTCCTAGCTCACTCTGCCACGGAGGACTGGCAGAGGCCTCTGCTCATTAGTTATTCAAGAAGCCAGGCTGATGGAACAGACATCCCCTCAAAAGTTGCCAGCCACAGTGGAGAAAAGAGAACTCTGGAGTGTCTTCCTCCAGCAAATAAGCATTGTCTTGCAAACCCCACTCCTCATCAGGACTAGACTCATGTCTCAGCAGGAGACAATCCTATAGTGTGTCTGGAGGTGGAGAATTATTTGGCAAACAGCACTAATGACTTCCATACCTCCATGCTGTGCTTCTAATTTCCATTATACATTAGTTTAGTTCACTTCTATACAATTCCTAAGAACCAATCATTCCTGATACTAACAGAACAGAATTTATGGACAGGCTAAGCTTGAGGATCAATCTAGGAATAGGTACTCCTTTAAAAAGGCCTATCTAAGCAAGAATCCAGCCCCCCTGTCTCAGGTCCTCAAAACTTCTGTATCTTTGATCCAGTAACTCCATTCTAAAGTGTACGGTAATAAATATCCTTACCTAAATGCTCAACAATAGGTTAGGTACATTGTAGTAAATGCATATGATAGAATAGTTTATAATTTTCTAAAGTACAGTAATTTATAATAATATTATAACATGTTAAATGAAAGATAGAAAATGCTTGTTTTACAATTCTAAGTGATAAGAGCAGGAAATATTTAATTCATGATCACAAGAATATGAATTATATGAATAAAAAAACTGGAAAGAATTACAATCAATTTTAATAGCAATTGTCTTACCAAGAAGGATTGTTTCCCCCTCTTTATTTTCCACATTTTGTATAATGAGCATGCGTTATTTTCATAATGGAAAATGTAATCACCTTTATTAAAATGAATATTTCTGAGTATAGCAGCCTGCACAGGACACTGAAGTCAGCTTAGCAAAACTCACTCTGAAATTTGGGGGCAATGCCTATGTTCTCTCCTCCCTCCATATGGACTTCCTTCTCAGCCTCTCCATATATCCATCCCTCCACCCAGGCATCAAGCTCTCCCCACTAGGCCTTTACTTCTATGCCATGGTTATCGGAGTCCATGTAAACCCCCAGCTATGTGAGGTTCTTTTAAGAACCAGTGAGCAGGGGTGCCTGGGTGCCTCAGTCGGTTAAGTATTCAACTCTTGATTTCGGCTCAGTTCATGACCTCATGGTTCATGAGTTTGAGCCCCACGTTGGGTTCTGCACTGACAGTGTGGATGGGCTGTTTAGCCTGGCTGGTTCTTCTGACCTGGCCTTTATGTGAAGACCCTGAAGAACCTTTGGAGTGAGATGGACTTGGCTTATATTTCTAGCTCTGCACATCCAACTTCTTGAGTCTCATTCATAATCTCTCTGAAGCTCAGCATCTTTAATTGTAGAATGAATGGGAAAAAAAGACCCACGCCATGTTAGATTAAACTGTATTCTTTTTTTTAATGTTTAGTTTTGAGAGAGAGAGCGAGCGTGAGTAGGGGAGGGACAGAGAGAGAGGGATACAAAGGATGTGAAGCAGGGTCTGCGCTGACAGCAGAGAGCTCGATGTGAGGCTCGAACTCACAAGCCATGAGATCATGACCTGAGCCAAAGTCAGATGCCTAACCAACTGAGCCACCCAGGCACCCCAAACTGTCTTCTTTCCTTCCATTTCTGCTCTATCCAGATTCCACCTGCCACATCCACTACAGATTCTACTTATGATGGAGTTACATCCCAATAAACCCATTGTAAGTTAAAGATACCATAAGTCGAAAATACATTCAGTATATCTAGCCTACTGAACATCAGTAGGTTAGCCTAGCCTGCCTTACACACGTTCAAAACACTTACCTCAGCCTATAGTTGGGCAAAATCATCTAACACAAACCTTTTTTATAATGAAATGTTGAATGCCTCATATAATATTGGATGCTGTACTGAAAGTGAAAACAGAATGGTTGTAAAGTATTCTGGTTGTTGACCTTCATGATCGTGTGGCTGACTGGGAGCATCACTAGATAAGCCAAGCATCACAAGAGAGTATCACACATGTATTGCTAGCCCAAGAAGAGATCAAAATAAAAAATTTGTAGTATGGTCTCTACTGAATGGATATCACTTTTCACACCATCATGAAGTCAAAAAATTAAGTCCAGCCATCCTAAGTCAGGAACTATCTGTGCTACTTCCTTCTCTTTTTGACTTTCTAATTATTGTACTTTTTTCAAATTAACTACCTCATTTCAGCTGTTGCTTAACAACCACTAATTCTACAGCTGTTTGTAGTAATCTATATGGCCTGGTTCAAATGCCTACAGTACAGACAAAAGCTACAATTTCCCTATAACTAATGTCCCCTCTGTCATTCTATTCAGAGAAATGGCATGGTTCTGGGACAAAAGAGAAATCTATGAAATGTATCTGCAAAAGATCTTTGGAAAAGATGCACTATTGATCCAAGCCCTGTTTGGGGAATTTTATCTTTTTTTTTTTTTTTTAAATCCCAGTTCACCTGTGAAAGATAACCAATGTGGCAAATGAAGGAGCCAATCCTGAACATTCTTAGGGTTTAAATTCTGGCCACTTCATCTTTTCGTTCATGAGCATCTAAGAACAACTGTAACAGTGTTGGGGAATGTGATCAAAAAGACCACAAATGACCTGTGATCTGGACCCAGATGTTCAGAGGCTCCTCACCCCCACCCTGTCCTTGAAATGTGGGTTCGGCTTGCCTTTCTCACTCCCAGAGCCTGCTCCAAGGACATAGGCTTGAGATGGTGATGTGATGTTGAAAATATCTTCCTGACACATGTGACTGAACCCAGTTAAAGCCTCTTTTTGAGCTTTTAAGATTTGGAGGGTGGCGTGGGGATCTACTTGTCTTGCTGCTGCCCAAAGCACGCCTCATATGTAAGTTCTCTTTGCTATTTTTAAAACTGCCAACTACTAACCTGGCCTGACAAGCCTCTTTCCTCCTCTCTCTCTGCCCTCTGCCTATGGGGGCCAGTTTCAGATTATACCTGGGAAGCTTCCTAGAGAGTTGTGAGCACATGCATGGACCAACCAATACATAAATGGCTCCTTATGTCTGCATAAACATGAGACTATCCTAAACAAAGGTGTCTCCAGGGTCAGATAGTAAAGTTCCATAGGTTACCTTTCCATTAGAGCAGCGGATTCTCTTTCTTGGCTGTACTTTAGGCACCAAGGGTCAGATATCTTACACTTGGTCAACAAGGGCAGAAATAGAGCTGTCCAAGGCCCAATGCCTGGGCATGAGCTGGAGTGATACATGCAGTATTCCTAGAGCATCAAGTTTCCTTTTGGTTAAAAGGAAACTTCACATAAAAGTAAACTTTCAAAGAAAAAGTTTACTTTTTGCTTGAGCACAGGTTGTTGGGACTCTTATTTCTGTTTTGAGCCATTGGTACTCAGCCCTGGTTCTCCTCAGCATAATCAGGGGAGCTTTTACAAAAATACCCATGACTGGATCCAATTTGTGACTAATTAAATTAGATTCCCTTGGGAATGGAGCTGGGTCCTGGTAGTGTTTCTAGCTTCCCAGGTTATTTTGCTGTGCACCCAGGGTGAAGAGCCATAGTTCTCTCAATAATGATCCATTTTAACTTCCAATAATCTCATTGTTGGGAACTTCTCCTTCGATCTAATCTAGATCTTTTTCTTAAATATTTAGCCCAATGATTTATAACCTATTCTTCAATCCCCAGTTTAATATATATATATTTTTTGTCTTGGCATTCTTAACAATAGCAGTGGATGGTAGTACGTCTCTACTCAGTAGATGTTAGTAATACTTCCCAAGTTGTGACAACCAAAAATGTGTCCAGAAATTGCGCAACGTCCCCTGAGGGACAAAATCACCATTGTTGAGAACCACTGATGTAGGCCATATTCAGTTTTCCAGAGAGATGTTAAGACTGGTGTTGCAATATGTGAGGGAATTTATTTATTTTGGTTGCACTGTTACTCAATAGGCCATTTATAGAAATAACATAATTTATTATGTTCCATCTTGCTTCATAAAAAAAGAGGCATTTTTTTTATAAAAAGAACCTCCATGAATTGAACTTATTGAAAAAAAAGAGTAGCTAACTAAAGGGAATATTTAGTTGGCAATTATATAAACTGGCAGCAGTTCCATAATGGGCAATTGAGGCAGAAGTTAAATGTCGCTAATAAAGGAACCAATGACTCAGAAGAAGGGGAACATTATACACTCACAAACACTTGTTGAGCACTGGCTCTGAGCTGGGTACTGGTGGCACAGCCACTACCCTTAAGTGTTTGGGGCCATAGATCTTTTACCTTAACAGTCACAGTATTTATGCTGTAAGTAGACAACCCTAAGACAGGAAGTACTTTTAGTGAAGGTCTGCAAAGGCTCATCCAGATGGAGGAATACAGAGAGGATCCATAATGTTGGGGAGGAGCCTGATAGACAAGTAGAGATGACTTCTCAGAGGATGCGATGTCTTAACTGAGACTTAACAGATAAGCAGACAGACAACTGCCAGGTGAAGAAGATGTGGGAAGAACATTCCAGGGAGAGAGAGTGCCATGGGCAAGGGATTGAAATTCACAGAATTCACAGGTCCCTCTGGGGACTGAGGGTGGTTCACTGCATCTAGGCCCTAGGGGGGATCTTGTTGTAAGGTAAAACTGGATAGAGAAGTAGGATCCAAATCATGAACAGCTTCCTGTCTAGAGCTGGGATTTATCCCAAAGGCATCAGGGAGCAACTGAAGGATCTGAATCATGCAAATGAGACACACTGAGGTCTGCATTTGAGAAATGAGGTAGGGCTGAGGAGGTGGCCTATACATAGGTCAGACCTGTAGGCGGGCAGATCAGGTGAGACAAGTAAGATATGGGGAGGAAGACTGGCAGGGAAGGAGGAGAGGGTGGCCAGGGAGAGCTGTGGCATGTAAGAGAGAAAGAAGCCACAAATTCCTAAGATTGGATTCCCAAGATTGAGGACATGTGGGAGGGCTAATAGCTAGGAATGAAGAAAGGGGATGAGTGACTGAATGTCCCAAAGTAATCAGGGAACAGAATGATGGAAATAGAGGGTTGCATTATGCAAGGACAGTTGACTGTAAGAGCTTGTGACATTTTAACAAGATCTAGGGTATAAGCATCGGAGTTGATGGTTGCTGATGAATGGGAGTGAAGGTCAAAAAGACCAAGGAGATTGAGGAAAATAGTATCTCTAATAGGTCATTCATGGACCATGATCAACCATACTAATAGCAGGTCTTGGGTAGAAAGGGAAGATAGTACCACAGGCAGAAATGTCTCTATTGGCCATGGCTGAGTAAGTAATGGGACTTATTATTGCCTCAATGTAGCTAAGATGATACAGATATCTATGTGAGGGTGGAACTATAATAAAAAATGAGTAAATAGTTGTGGGAAATTTAAGAGATATGTTCAACATGATCTGGAAAGTATTTTCACTTGGATGCTTAGGGAGGGGTATGAGAAAAGATGACCCCAGTCTGAGACAGCAGAAGTATAGTGACTCATTTATAAACTTATGCAAGTCAGGAAAGGTTGAGAACTGAAAATTAGTAGGGATGGTTAATTCAGGTGATGTTGCTTTTGAAGAGGTAGGAAGATATTCAGGAGTAAGGCAGGAACACCAACTAGAAGCCAAGATTATATAACTGGTGATGTGGGAGTAAGAGTGGTCCTAACTGTTATGTGAAATAGGTCAGTTACAAGGGAACCCAGTTTTGCTTCTCCTCTATTGCAGTGGGGCATAAAGGGGAAATAAGACACCAGTTCTGTTCACAAGAGGCTGCCTGGTACCATCCAGCCAACACCATTGTTCATTGCTAATGAAAGTTAAATGGACTAGGCCTGCTGCTTCCCGTGCAAAAGTTCTCCAAGGAGAAGGAAAGCAGGAAAGAAGTAAATGGAGCATGCAAACTGGGCAGCTACTCTTCCTTGGAGCCTTGCATAGTACATGGCTTTCAATCCAGGTGGCACTGTTCATTGAGTTTAAAAATGGCTCTCAAAAACAGGGCTGCCTAAAGTCAAGGATAGAAAAACAAATTCATTAGTAGAGCAATAATTGAATCAAGAGAAACTTTTTTTCCCTCTCATTAGCAACCACACTGTTTTATACTAAAAAGTGGTGCCCTTGGAGTCTGGGTGTAGGAGAAGACCTGCCCCTCTAAGCAATGTGTGGCTTGACTCTGCGCTAGGAAGGGAGTGCCAGAGACAATCCTGCTGGGACATGAGCCTTGTAATTGCAGGGAATCTAGCTGTTTTGAATAATAAGGGCTGCTCTTACAAATTTGTGATATACAGGAAGTTTCTATTTCTTATAAGAGCAAATGAACCGGATCTTGGCAGGGCTTCAACCATCTCTATATGAGGCTCTAAGAATCTTAAGTTTCATAATAGAATATTATTAATTTTATTTGCAGGCACTGCTATGGCAAAGTTAGGCCAAGATTTACTCATGGTTTGGTCGGTGGGAAGCAAGATCTGTATGTGTGTGCATGTAAATATGTAATGTGTATATTATATATTACACATAAAATATATGAATGCAAAAGTGCATATTATACATACATGCAATCTATCTTCAACCATATCTATATCCATGTCCTTGTCCACATCTACAACTACATCTCTATTCTTTGGCTTCTGAAGACGATTCCTTAAAAACACCTATTAAGAAGGAATGGGATTAAATTACTAGATTGGGAACAAAGACCAAAGTTTGCCATGTGGTCATAAGCAACTTAACTAACTTTTCTGTCTCTACTTTATGGTAACTCTGACAGTTTTACCATCTGCACATGTTTTGTTGGTAAATTGCCATCATCACTGATATAATTCCTCAACTGTGGGTCTTGGGCCAACCTGAATGTTCTCTCACCTGCAGGAGCCCATCCAGTCAGTCAGAGTCTAAACTCTCTTACTAACTCTCCATTATCTCCTCTTCACTTTGGCTGCCCTCGCCATTCCTAACTGGTCTCCCTGTCTTCATTATGGTTGCCAGTAAACCTATGTCTCTGAAACACAGATCTGATCATTTCATTCTTCTGGTAATAACTTCATTTTTCTTCTCATTTTCAGGATGAAATCTAAATGTCCTGATGACATGTCCAGCTCCTGCCAACCTTTCCAGGTCCATTTAACATACTCGTTCCCTGAAGACCTTATTTTCTTTCACACATTTTCAGACTTACTATTTGCCTGGGAGGTGTTCTTTCCCAGCTTCCTGGCCATGCTACTTCTATGCATCCTTTAAAATCCCATTCACATAAAATTTATTCTGTGAAGCCTTTTCTGACTTTGGGAACCATCAAAAGAGGCAGATATTCTTCTGCTTCAATATCTTCTCTATAGTTTATTTATATTCTTGTGGTTAATAAGGATACACATGTAGTATCTGCTTTTAGTAAACCTCTTTGTGCACAGAAGCCACACATTACCTTTGTATTGAGCACATCAATAAATGAGGTAATGAATGACTTCTGAGGTAATTCCACTCCATATGAGACACCAATGCTGCAAAAGTGAAATACAATCCAAGCTTGTGGGTGAGCCAAAATATTCTATGAACACTAGACTGAAACATCAGTGTCCAAGCCATACTAGTTATTGTTCTGGCAGAAAATCTAAGGATTATATTACAGTGAACTATTACATGAACTATTATATATATATATACATACATATATATATATATATATATATATACACACATATACATATACATATATATACATATACATATACACATATGTATATATGGAGAGAGGGAAATAGTTAATCAAATATAAGGATTACGCTATAGTGGACTTTGCCGAAATAAAAGGAAAGTGAAATTCTATTTGCGTGTGTGATATGGATACCCACAGGATATGAAGAATTAATAAATATGGTAGGGAGAATTCTGAGATGAACCCTCAAGATTCTCCCTCCCCACCCATCCCATATAATCCCCTCCACAGAATAGGTGGAGCTTGTTAACATCATAGATGCCACATCCACAATTAGGTTAATTAATTAATTAATTTGAATTAATACAAAAGAAGATAATCTTGGTGGGCCTGACATAATCAGGTGAGCCCTTTAAAAAAGACAGGGCATTTTTTGAAGTCAGAGAGATGGAAAGCGTGAGAGGGATTTGATGCAAGGGAGAATCTCCATTACTGGTTTTGACGATGGACAGAGCCACATGGCAAGGACCAGAGAACAGCCCCTAGTAGCTGAGAGTGGTCTCCAACCAACAACCTGCATGGTCTTGAAAATAATCTTTTTTCTAAACAAGGTTAGATGAAGACACAAGTCAGCTAACACCTTGATTTAAGTCTCTTGGAACCCTGAGCAGAGAACCTGTTAGGTGGGCCCAGATTTCTGACTTACAGGACTATGAGATACTAAATAGCTGTGGTTTTATGTTGCTAAATTTGTGGTAATTTGTTACACAATAATAGAAACCTAACACAATAATCTAAAATAGGGTAACAGCAGGATGAGGAGACTTTCTGAATATGTATGTGGAGTTATTTTTTGATATTTAGTATTTAAATCTGTGTACTGTAGTATCTCCTGAACTGGTTTCCACATGATGATGAGACTTCCCCCCAAAAAAAGAAAAGAGAGAGAGAGCTCTGATGAGAAGCACTGGGCTAAACAGGGGAACCGTTCTTTACTGGCTGGAACACAAAGGCTTTAATTATACAAATGTGCATCATAAGTCTGCAAGATAGAATGCAGTGTTTCCATATTTGACTGTGGCACCTTCCTGGGCATGTGCGTGCACGTGTGTGTATGTGTGTGTTGTTCTGTGTAGACTGTTACTAGGTAAATCATAGTTTGAGAAATTGGTGTTTTTGTGTCCAATTATAGTTCAAAGTGCGGAGGAAAAAATAATTGTCAACTTAGAGTTTTATACCTACTAAACTCTCATTCAAGAGTGAAGAAAAATAAAAACATTTTCAAATAATAAAGACTTAGAGAGTTTACCATCTACAAATTTTCAGGGCCTTTTTTCAGACTTATAATTTATAAATTGCAAATCAAAGCATCAGATTAATAAAAAGAGATATGCTAGAGATATAAAAATCATACATATATATACACTAACATAGCCTCCACATTTGTGTATATTTTGTATATATTTTTATGAACAACTTTATAAGAATAAACAGAAAAAAAAATATATAACAGGTACTTTCTAGAAAAATTGTAAAGTAAATTCAAGAGGAAATAGGAAACCTGAATAAATTACAACATTAAAAAATTGCCACCAGGTCATTTTATAAGTAAATTTTACCAAAACTCCTTGGAATAGATAATCTCTATCTTATATAAACTATTCAAATTAAAAATAAAAAAAAGAGACAGCTACCCAAATGGTCTGCTGAGGATCATCTTTGATACAAACTGCACAATGATTCAAGAAAAGAAAATTAAGGACATTTATTAACATAGATAGTTGCAAAAATCCTAAATAAAATTGGCTGCAAATCAAAAGCAGTATTTATATGACAAATACCAAAGTATGGCTTCCAGGCTGAACACTACCTGTGTGACCCTTCCTCTGAGGTCAGAAGCCCTTTTCTCCTTGGTCATTACTAATGTTCTTCTAGAGGGTGCACAAGGCTTTGAACATTTACATTATGTGCTAACTTTATCTTTGTACTAAAATATTTTTCTGATTTCATTTTTCTCGCTTATATTAAATATATTTTATCATGCTGTATGGTATGCATTTTGTGGGTGTCCAGGAATAAGAAGAGAATTGAATGTTTAAAATGGTATGTTATAGAGCACCTGGGTGGCTCAGTTGGTTAAATATCCCACTCACGGTCATTAGATCAAGCCCTGCATGGGGCTCTGAGCTGACAGTGCTGAGCCTGCTTGGGATTCTCTCTCTCCCTCTTTCTCTATGCCCTTCCCTCACTCATACACACAGGTACACACACTCTCTCTTTCTAAGTAAATAAATAAACAAAAGATATAAAATGGTATATTTAAAGGTGAATATTTGAAAGGGTTTATATGCTGTGTGGCCTCAGATTTGGTATTTGTTTTTTATTTTTTTTATATATATACTTTTTTAATGTTTATTTATTTTTGAGACAGAGAGAGACAGAGCATGAACGGGGGAGGGTCAGAGAGAGAGGGAGACACAGAATCTGAAGCAGGCTCCAGGGTCTGAGCTGTCAGCACAGAGCCCGATGCGGGGCTCGAACTCACGGACCGTGAGATCATGACCTGAGCCGAAGTCGGATGCTTAACCAACTGAGCCACCCAGGCGCCCCTCAGATTTGGTATTTATATGCTCAGAGGAAAAGTCAGGTCACTAAGGGATCCATGTCTAAAAAGCTGGTCCAACATCTAGGGCCAGACTCCCTTCTCTTCCCTGTACCATCAGGTGGATTTACCATCTGCTCTTTAATGTTAAGTGTGGGCTGCATAATATTCCCTTTCAATTGTTCTGTTAATCACTGGAATTGTGCTGTATTACTTCTGTCTGTATGTCTTTCTTACAAATGCACTAAGTTACACCCATACCCACTAATGCCTCCTTAAATGTAATGTTTTCTTAGACAAAGATGGATATAGTTAATGACCTAAATGTTTACCAGAAGATTTTTCCAGATACATATATTGTCTTTAAAACAAACCAAACCCCAAAAATGTGAGATTAGCTAATTAATCATGCTGGTACCATAATAATAATTTCATAATACATGAAATCAATAGCCTAACACAGTAATTCAGTTGTAACAAAATTGCAAATTAAAGTCATTGATAATATGACAAGAACTCTATTGATTTTCCCTGGTATTTTTAACATTAAAAATACCGTTGTCTATATTTGCTTTTGTTCATATATCTTTATTTTTTCTAGATAAATTACCCAAAGCACTGAAAAAGCTGAGAAAGCTAAACAGATTAAAGCCTGACATGAGTTGGGATTTATCCCTGGGGCACAGCCATTACTTCCTGCAAGACAAGAACGAGGGAGGCAAAGATGGGGATCTGCTGTAGGCCTCCCAAAAGGACAGGATCACTGCCAGAGATGGGCCTTGCTGAAACAGCATTTCTATTAAATGAGTAAGGAAAGCAAACCACAGGATTTGGCAGTTTCTATGAGTTAGTTCCCATTGGCTTTGTTTTTTTCATTCTTTCAAATAAATGTGATCAGCTTGTATGGGTGTGCTAAGCACAACTGCATACCGCCTCTGAAATTCCCCAGGGCATCTCCCACCTGCCTGCTCCATCATCCCCGACCCTTGTCTTCCTTGGTTTCTAGATCCTCCCCTTTGGCTCATCTGTACTTGATTTCTTTACCTCTCAAGCCTTTATGCTTAGAAATCCACCTAGATCGGGTACCTATGACTCTAGCCTCACTTTTGATTTTTGGTATCAGCCCTGGAGGATGTCATTAGCTTAACAAATTTTGATCAGTGAAAGAGGCACCACCCCATCCCATCTTTGATTTGTAGTGTTTGCAAGTTTTCTTGGTATAAATACTCCCACAGCAGACTTCACTAAATAGGCTGGGGAGAGATGTGCGTAGTGGACGCTGTGAGCCCACAAAAGTCAACTCCAGCACACTCTGACCCCATGGATGGATGTGCTGAGCCAGCCCTCACTCAGCTCGCTCTATTCATGAGACATTAGGAGGCATTGGGTTTTATTGCATTCTCAAAACCTCCACTTCTTATTTCCTCAGAGGCTGTAAAATGATGCTAACAGACAAGTATAAGGAGCACTTCAGCCAGTTGATAATCAAACCGTGTGCCTCCTGCAAAGGAAACAATCAACAAAACTAAAAGGCAACCAATGGAATGGGGAAAGATATTTGCAAATGACATATCGGACAAAGGGCTAGTATCCAAAATCTATAAAGAACTCACCAAACTCCACACCCAAAAAACAAATAATTCAGTGAAGAAATAGGCAGAAGACATGAATAGACACTTCTCTAAAGAAGACATCCAGATGGCCAACAGGCACATGAAAAGATGCTCAACGTCACTCCTCATCAGGGAAATACAAATCAAAACCACACTCATATACCACCTCACGCCAGTCAGAGTGGCTAAAATGAACAAATCAGGAGACTATAGATGGTGGCGAGGATGTGGAGAAACGGGAACCCTCTTGCACTGTTGGTGGGAATGCAAACTGGTGCAGCCACTCTGGAAAACAGTGTGGAGGTTCCTCAAAAAATTAAAAATAGATCTACCCTATGACCCAGCAATAGCACTGCTAGGAATTTACCCAAGGGATACAGGAGTGCTGGTGCGTAGGGGCCCTTGTACCCCAATGTTTATAGCAGCACTTTCAACAATGTCAAATTATGGAAAGACCGTAGGTGTCCATCAACTGATGAATGGATAAAGAAGTTGTGGTTTATATATACAATGGAATACTACATGGCAATGAGAAAGAATGAAATATGGCCTTTTGTAGCAACGTGGATGGAACTGGAGAGTGTTATGCTAAGTGAAATAAGTCATACAGAGAAAGACAGATACCATATGTTTTCACTCTTATGTGGATCCTGAGAAACTTAACAGAAGACCATGGGGGAGGGGAAGAAAAAAAAAGAAGAGGTTAGAGAGGGAGGGAGGCAAACCATAAGAGACTCTTAAAAACTGAGAATAAACTGAGGGTTGATGGGGGGTGGGAAGGAGGGGAAAGTGGGAAAAGGCTTGGGATGAGCACTGGGTGTTGTATGGAAACCAATTTGACAATAAATTTCATATTAAAAAAAAAATGTGCCTCTGAGTTCAGTGGATGAGCCTCAGGCATCACCTGGGAACCAGAGGCAGTATTATGGAGTCGAACCTCTTGTGTTTTTACATGGGTGTTCATTCATGAGTTCCTTTCAGATGATTTTAAACCCCTGGTTTAACGAACTACAATAACTGATTTGGTGCTTAGATGATCATTGTATCAGAGAACTTCAAAAAATCTTTCTCAAAAACTACTGCCCTGGGACAGGGCTGTTGGGTTAGGGCTTCTCACTCACCACCAAAGTCAGCTTTGCATTTTGAAGAATGCTTTTCTTTCATAAATGTGATTTTTGTGTTTATGAAACTGTTCACTTAGTCCAGGTCAAAAGTACAATTTAATTTCTGAGTAAATTATCTCTCAATTTCTAATCAGTCAGGACTGGGGTTAACAACCTATTTGAAACCAATCAGAGTTTGGTTAAAACCTGTTAGGGCTGGCTGATTACAGTAATCATTTAGCAATTGTCCTTACTTTCTACAGATCATGAGCCTTGGCCAGGCTCCTTTATTTATCTCTGGAGGATGAGGCTTGTAGCCTAACCTGATCCCCTTGCTCTGCTTGGTCAGTCAGGTTTTGGCCATTTCCCTGCTAATTACTAGCAGGGAGTTGAGTAAACATTCTTACCTCCTCAAGATGTTGTTGGAGTGATTAAGTGTGGTAACAACCTATTCCTACTTGGTATCTAGAAGAGTACTCTAAGTGGTCAATCCATGCCTGACTCTTGTGAGTTCATGCCCACATCTGACACTTCCAGTTGTCAGGGCAGTGGTTTGTGGCTTAACCGTAAGATAATGTTTTGGTTATTGGTACCTACCATAGACTCATAGCCAGCCTTACAAGTAGGAGCTTCCCTGAGCTACCTGCGCTGCTTGAAGTCCCTCTCACATGCCAGAGCCCTATTTTAAGTGCATAATAGCTGAGGATATTGAAGGGACCCAGTAGACAAAAGTGAGGCATAATGGCTAATTATGGCTACACCTACACTTCTCTATATTCACTGCCACCATTCTGGTCCAAGCTTCATCATCTCCCACCTAGCTTCTGCAACTGCTTGTTAACTGATGTCCTTTCTCCCCCTCCTCCCTCTCACACCACCCCAGCATCGGCAGAATGTGAGAATCTTATTTGTTCCATACCTCGCCAGCAATAGTTATTGTTGATCTCCTTCATTTTAGCCATTCTGGTGGGTGTGCAGTGGTATCACACTGTACTTTTAATTTTCAGTCCTGGATGACTAATGAAGCTGAGAACCTTTTTATGTGTATATTGGCATTTGGACAACCTCCTTTGTGAGGCGCCTGTTCAAGTCTTTGGTTCATTTTTCTGTTAGTATGTGTCCTTTTCTTCTTGATTCATAGGGGTAGTTGTGTACATTCTAGATACTAGTTCTTTGCTCTCTAGGTAGGCTTGCTCTTAATGTAGAGTTTTGATGAACAGACACTCATAATTTCAATGTCATCCAATTAACCGAGCTTTTGCTTTATGGTTAATGTTTTCCATGTTCTATTTAAGACCTTTTTTTTGGCTCCCACAAGGTCATGAAAGAATTCTTGTATGTAGAAGCTTAAAGTTAAACTTTCATATCTAGATTTATAATCTATTGGGAATTGATTTTTATATATGCTATGAGACTGCATTAAAAATTCATTTTTTAAAAAATTTTTAATGTTTATTTATTTTTGAGAGAGAGAGAGAGAGAGAGAGAGAGACAGAGCGTGAGCAGGGGAGGGGCAGAGAGAGAGGGAGACACAGAATCTGAAGCAGGCTCCAGGCTCTGAGCTATCAGCACAGAGCCGAACGTGGGGCTTGAACTCACAAACTGTGAGATCATGACATGAGCCGAAGTCGGATGCCTAACTGACTGAGCCACCCAGGCACCCCAAGATTCATTTGTTTTTTATATGGATAGTACATTAACCCAGCACCAAATTTTGAATAGGCTCTTCTTCCCTTACTATATTGCAATATATCACCATTGTCATGAAACAATGTGTATGTATCTAATTTGTTATTCTAATCTATTTACTTAAATATAATAGTTATTTGTCTATGCCAATGCATACTATCTTAATTCCTATAGCTTTATATTTACCATGGCATCTGGAAGCATAAGTCCTTCTGCTTTTCTTCTTCAAGATTTTCTTGCCTATTCTTGACCTTTTGTATTTCTACATAGATTTAGAATTAACTTGTCAAGTAACATTAGAAATACCTCTTAGGATTTGATTGGGATTTGCTGAATCCACAAATCAATTTGAGAATGAATTGATACCTTAACAATATTGAATTTTATAAGTCTTAAACATATAACATCTCTCTTTATTTAAGCTGTTTTTAATTTCTCTTAGAAATTTTGCATACTCATATAGAGGTCTTTTTGTTTGATTTATTCCTAGGTACTTTATGTTTTGTGGTACTATTGTAAATGGCATCTTTTTAAAAATTTTATTTTCTATTTGCACATAGAAATACAATTTATGTTTATATATTAACCTTTTATTATTTAGTGACCTGGTTAAATTCACTTATTAATTCTAATGGTTTATTAATTATTTTACACTATTTACTTAAACAATGTTATTTGAGAATAAGTACAGTATTCCTTTCCAATCGTGATATATTTTCTTTATTTTTGCTGTATTCCATTGGATGGATCTTTAATAAAATATTAAATGAAGTGGCTAAAGCATGTTATCTTGTTGTTATCTTGTTCTCAATTTCAAGTAAAAGTATTTTAATATGATGTTTAAAAGTATTTCAATATGATGCAGATTTTATCATTATTATTCTTAATATTTTAAATCCTCTATCAGATTGAAGAGGTTCTCTTCTATTTTCAGTTTTCTGAAAGTTGTTAAAAATCAAGAATGAATATTAAATTTTGCCAACTACATTTTCTGGGTCTACTGGGATAAACATGATTTTTCGCCTTCATGTTGTCAATATGGTAGCTTATATTGATTTATTTTTTAAGTTTAATAGATTTTAACAGCACCTTAAAAAGAATAGCACAGAAGAAAGCCAGCCATTGTTGCTTGTTTAAAAAAAATCCAAATTCTGGCAATGTCCAGAAAAGTGTAAAAGGATTGTTTATACTTGTGATACAGTTGAATTGTGAAAACTTGTTCGGTGAAATAAGGGACTGGGGGTCTTTGACCTGAATGCAGCTACAGTTATTCCAACAGAAGTGCACAGCAGCTAAAATTTCAATAAAAACCCTAACATATTTTTGGCTGGTAGAACCAGGCAGAGGAGCCTGGTGTAACCAGCATCAACAAAGAGTGAAAGAAGAATGCCAGAAAGAAGAGAGGCAAAGAAGGAAAGCACCCACATTCTGTTTGTAAACTCAGCCCTAGTTTCTGGCTGATCACAGAATCATATATGCACAGGGGAAATGAAATCAGCTTGCAGTTAGGGCTTAAAGAACTGAACTGAGATCTGAGCTGTTTCTCACCACACACATAGCAGTGTAAGCCTAAACCAAGCTAACTGCCTGTTATGGCAAAAACAACAAAATAACAAATAACAAAAAATGACCCATATGTTAGAATTATCAGAAAGGGACTTTAAAGATAAGCTCTTGCAAATATACTCAGTGAGGTAAAGGAAAATATACTTGTCATGATTAAATAGATTAAAAACATCATCAGCAAAGTACAAATAACATAAACAAAACCAAATTGCAATTTTAGAATAAGAAAATCTAATACATGAAAAAATTCATTGAATGGAGATAATAATAGAATGGAGGTGATAGAGAAGGGTCAGTGAAATTGAGGACAGATCAATAGAAATGATCCAATTACAGGAAGAAAGAGAACTGCCTTACAGTTGTACCTGTATGACCTGTAGGACAATATCCAAAGGTCTAACATATAGTATGTGGAGTCCAAGAAAAAAAGGAAAGCGAGCACTCAACATAAAAATATTTGAAGAAATGATGGCCAAACTTCACCAGTTTGGTGAAAACATAAGTTCAGTGAATCAATAGGATAAATTATAAGAAAACTGTTATGGGTTGAATTGTGTTGTCCCTCCAAAATATGCTGAAGCTCTAAACATATAAATGTAATCATATTTAGAAATAGTCTTTGTGATGTAATCAAGTTAAGATGAGGTGATTAAAGTGGGCCCTAATCCAATGTGACTGGTATATTTATGTATTAGGTGTATTACTGGTGTAATATGGACACAGAAACATATGGTTAGAACGCCATGTAAAGAAGCAGGCAGAGATTGGAGTGACACATCTACAAGCCAAGAAGTGCCCAAGACTGCCAGCATCACCAGAAGCTAGGGCAGAGGCATGGAATTTGCTCTTAGGGCAATCAGAAGGAACCAACCCTGCCTACTCCTTGATTATGGACTTCTTGTCTCCAGAACTTTGAAACAATACATTTCTGTATATGGCAGAACAATGTATATGGTAGCCTTAGGAAACTAATGCAAAAAAAACTATACCTAGAAATTTCATAATCAAACTTGAAAATCAAAGATAAAGAGACAAACTTGAACCAACAAAGAAAAACGACACCTTCCATACAGGGGAGCAATGATTTAAAATATTGCAGATTTCTTACTAGAGACTACAGAGACCATAACACAGTGGGGCCATAACACAGTGGGACAACATTTTTAAAGTTTTGGGGGGTGGAAATACCAGTCACCCAGAACTTCATATCGAATGAAAATATCTTCCAAGATGAAATTAAAACGTTCAGATAAACAAAAAATTAGGAGAATTAGTTGTCACTCTACAAGAAATGCCACAGGAAGGGTTCCACACCTAAGGGAAATGATACCTGAAGGAAACCTGGATCTTTAGAAATGAATGAAAAATATTAGAAACAGGAAATAACTGGGGGAAGCATGAGGGACTATACTTTTTCTTAACTTATTTAAAATATATATGTCTGTTTAAAGAAAAAAATTATAAATAGTCATGTGGGGTTTATAACACATTGTAAAATGCACTACATATGGCAAATATAATGTAAAGGATCACAGGCACAGGTAAATGAAGGTAAATATTGTTGAAATGTTACCACACATTTGTGAAGTGGTATAAATTAAGTCAATGTAGATAATGAAAATATAGTAAGGTCTTTGTAGTCCCTAAAGCAACTACAAAGAAAGTAATGTAAAAACGTGTAGCTAAAAATCCAATAGATGAATTAAAATGGAATTTTAAAAAGTACTCAAATAATCCAAAAGGAAAGAAAAGAAGAAAAAACTGAAAAAATTATGGACAGACAGAAAACAAATGAAAAAATAACAGACCTAAATACAACCATATGAATAATTACATTAAATGGCAATGAACTAAATAAATACTCTTATTTAAAGGCAGAGATTATCATAATAGGTGAAAAGCAAGACCCAAGTATATACTGTCTATAGGATATGCACCTTTAGTGTAAGATCACAGATACTTGAAAGTAAATAGATGAAAATAGATACACCATTCAAATATCAAATATAAGAAAGCTGGAGTTGCTACATTAATGTGAGATAAATTAGCCTTCAAGACAAAGGGTATTATCAAAGATAGGATATTTCAAAGAGAGATATTTCACAATGTTAAAAGGGCCAATTCATCAGGGAAACATTAGAATGCATGTACTTAACAAAAGAGCCTTACAATACATGAAGCAAAAATTGACAGAACTGGAGAAATAGATAATTCCCTGATCATAGCAGGAGATTTAAGCATCTTTTCCTCAGAAATTGATAAAAAGCTAGACAAAAAGAACAGTACCTGGAATGTGATTTTTACAGACCACTACATAAAATAATAGAATACACATTCTTTCCAAGTGCACGTAATAAATCCACCAAAATATACCATATGCTGGACTGTAAGACAAAGCTCAATGTATTTAAGTAGTTTGAGATCATATCAGGTCTATTTTCTGATCACAATAAAATTGAAATAGAAATTAGTAGCAAGAGGCTATTTAGGAAAAACCTAAAATTTGGACTATAAACAATCCAGTTCAAAATCATCCATGGGTCAAAGAAGGAATATTAGAAAATGTGTTGAACTGAATGATGATGAAAATAAAAAAATGTCATATTCATGGAATGCAGCTAAACCACTGTTTAGAAGAAAATTACTAGCTTTTAGATGATCATACTAGAGAAGAAAAATAAGTCTAAAATCAAAACCTAAAATGTCACCATAAGAGGCTAGAAACAGAAGAGCAAAATAAGCCTAAAGTAAGTAGAAAGAAAGCAACAAAGGCAAAAAATAAAATTAAGAGTAAAAATAGAAAGAATTAGGAAACAAAGAAATTTAGAGAAAATTATCAATGTCAAGTGCTGGTTCTTTTGAAATAAATCAACAAATTAACCAATCAACCCATAGCTAGATTGGTTAACAAAAATGGGGTGCCTGGGTGGTTCAGCTGGTTAAGCGTCCAACTCTTGATTTCAGCTCAGGTCATGATCTCATAGTTGTGAGATCGAGCCCCACATTGGGCTCCATGATGACAGTATGGAGCCTGCTTCGGATTCATTCTCTCTCTCTCTCTCTCTGCCCCTCACCTGCTCGTGCTCTCTCTCTCTCAAAATAAATAAACATTTTAAAAAATGAGAAATTATCCTTAGCGAGTTTATAAACATTAAAGGATAATAAAACACTATTTTGAACAACCCTATGAAAAGTAACATGAAGAAATGGCAATAATCCTTGAGAGACACAAATTACTGGAGCTTACTCATGAAGAATTAGTTAACTTGAATAACCCTATTTCTACTTTTAAAAAGTGAATTCATATTTTAAACTTTCTCACATATTTTAAAACTACAGTCTAAAATGTCTTCACTCATATATTCTAACAAACATTTAAGGAAGAAATAATAATTATACACAAACCCTTCTTGAATATATAAAATAAGGAAAACTTCAAAAACTCATTTCGTAAGACCAGCATTACAATCATACCAGGCTAATAAAAGAAAACTGCAGATAAATATTCTTCATGAATGTACAGGCAAAAATTCTTAATAAAATTAGTAAAAGGAACCCAACATAAAATATAAATACATAAAAATAATGATACAGTTTACCAAGTAGAATTCATCTTAGGAATGCATGGTTGATCTAACATCAGAAAATCAATCATGGTAATTTACCATATTAATAAAGTAAAAAAATTATATAATAATTTCAATAGGTGTAGAAAAGGGTTTAATAAGATTCAATATCATCTATGATTAAAAAAAAGAATTCTCAGCAAACTAGGGATAGAAGGAAACATTCTTAAGCTGATGAAAAGCATCTGTACAAAAAAATCCAGTATTGCTACACTTTGTAGTGAGATATTGAATGCTTTCCCCCTAATATCAGTAAAAAAGCAAAGATGACTTCCGTCACCCCTTCAACATTGTACTCAGGGCCCTAGACATTGTAATAAGGCAAATACCAAAAATAAACAAACAAATCAAGAGACACAAGTTTTGAAAGAATTGAGTAAAATTACTTTTATTTGCTGTAGCATGATTGTTTACCTAAATATCCTCACACAAAATAACTACTGAATAAAAGAAATTAGCATGAATGCAGGATTCAAGGCTAATATAGAAAATTTTATATATTAGCAGCAATAATTAGAAATGAAATGAGAAAAAGATTCCACTTACAATAGACCAAAAAATAAAAAGTATGCAAAACCTGTATACTGAAGACTACATAACACTAAAGACCTAAATAAATGGAGAGATATATCATTTCATAGAATGGAATCATTAATACAATTCAACAAATTTCCAAACAAAATTCCAGAATATTTTTTTTGCAGATTCAAAGGGCTTTCTAAAATTTATAAGAAAATCAAAAGACATCATGGTTGCTTCCAAGTTTTGGTAATTATGTGTAAAGGTGCTATTAACATTCTTGTGCAGGTTTTGGTGTGAACATGTTTTTAAATCCTTTGGATACATACTGAGGACTTTGACTGCTAGATCATATTGTGAGAGTACATTTAGTTTTTAAGAAACTGCCAAACTCTCTTCCAAAGTGAATGTACTGTTTTGCAAGCCCACCAGCAATGTATGAGAATTACTGTTGATCTACATCCTCTCCATCTTTGGTGTTGTCAGTACTCTGGATTTAAGCCATCCTAATAGGTGTGCTGTGGTATCTCACTGTTATTTTAATTTACATTTTCCTGATGACATAAGACGTGGAGCATCTTTTCATATGTTTATTTTCCATCAGTATATCTTCTCTGGTGAGGTGCCTGTCAAGACCTTTCGCCCATTTTTAAATCGAGTATTTGTTTTCTTTTTGTTGAGTTTTAAGAGTTCTTTGTATATTCTGGATAACAGTCATTTATCAGATATGTATTTTTCAAATATTTTCTCCCAGTCTGTGGCTTACCTTCTAATTCTCTTGATATAGTCTTTCACAGAGAAGTTTTAATTTTAATGAAGTCCAGCTTGTCAGTTATTTCATTCACAGATCATGTTTCTGATCTTATATCTAAAAAGGTACCACCAAATCCAAGGTCATTTAGGTTTTCTTCTATGTTAATTTCTAGAGGTTTTATAATTTTGGATGTTATATTTAGGTCTATGATCCTTTTTGAATTAATCTTTGTGAAGGGTATAAGGTCTGTCTCTAGATTCTTTTATTTGCATGTGGATTTCCAGTTGTTCCAGCACCATTTGTTGAAAAGACGGTTTTTCCTCCATTGTATTCTTTTTATTACTTTGTCAAAGATCACCAAAGATCAGTTGGCTATGTGGGGGTCTAATTTTGGGCTCTCTACTCTTGTTCCATTGGTCTAGGTTTTTTGTTTTGTTTTGTTGTTGTTGTTTATTTGCTTGTTTGTTTTTTTGCCATTACCACATTTTCTTGATACTGCAGCTCTGAAGTTGGGTAGCATTGGTCTTCCAATTTTGTTCTTCTCCTTCATGTGTTAGATATTCTGGGTCTTTTGCCTCTCCATGCAAGCTTTAGATCAGTTTGACAATATACATAAAATAACTTGCTGGGGTTTTAAGATTGCGCTGAATTTATAAGCGATGTTAGAAAGAACTAGTATCCTGACAATAGTATCTTTCTATTCCTGAAGATGCATTCAATATAGTTTGTGGTTATTCTTTTATAGATCTTGTATATATTTTATTAGATATATAGCTAAATGTTTCATTGGATGGTAATATAAATGCATTATGCTTTTAATTTCAAATTCCATTTGTTTATTGTTGTATATACCATTGTACAGCAATGGACGTTTTGTATATTAACCTTGTGTCCTGAAATCTTGCTACAATCAAATTGTTTGCTTTAAATTAATGCAGTTTTTCCCCTTGTTGTATGTAATAAATTGTATTTATGTATGTAAGTTATCCCTTAAAGATGATGACAAAAATAATCGTGTAAAGAGTGTTTTCCATTTCATTGAAATTTTCAAATTTATTAGTGTAAATATTTTCATAATACTCATCTTTTTAATATATGTATAATCACTACATTATAATTTTTGTTAATTTTCTCTATCACATTTAGTTGTTTTCTAATTCAGTGATTTCTGCATTTATCCTCTTCATTGGACTGGTATAGTAGCTTGATCACATGAAAACTCGGTTCACTGGGATCAGCTTGTCTTCTTTTTTTCATTAAAAAAATTCTTTTTAATGTTTATTTATTTTTGAGGGGGGGGAGGGGCAGAGAGAGGGAGACATAGAATACAAAGTCGGTTCCAGGCTCTGAGCTGTCAGCACAGAATCCCACGTGGGGCTTGAATTCACCAACCGCGAGATCATGACCTGGGCCAAAGTCAGACGCTCAACCGATTGAGCCACGCAGGTGCCCCATTCTCTTTTTTTTTTTAATGTTTATTTATTTATTGACAGAAAGAGAGAGAGACAGAGCACGAGTGGGGGAGGGCAGAGAGAGAGGGAGACACAGAATCCGAAGAAGGCTTCAGGAACCTCAAACTCAGGAACCATGAGATTATGACCTGAGCCAAAGTTGGATGCTTAATTGACTGAGCCACCCAGGGGCCCCAAAGCTTGTCTTATTTTCTAATTTAGCTACATCCCACAAGCTTAGATATGTCATATATTCATTATTATTCAGTTCAAAGTATTTTCTTTTATTGTGATCTCTTCTTTGACCCATATAATTTTTTTTTAATGTTTATTTATTTTTGAGAGTGAGAGAGAGAGAGAGACAGAGCGTGAGCAGGGAGGAGCAGAGAGAGAGGGAGACAAGGAATCTGCAGCAGGCTCCATCCAGGCTCTGAGCTGTCAGTACAGAGCCCGCCGAGGGGCTCGAACTCAGGAACTGTGAGATCATGACCTGAGCCCAAGTCAGGCATTCAACCAACTGAGCCATTCAGGCATCCCTTGACCCATGTATTTTTTAGGAGTTTTTTGCTTAATTTTCAAGATGAATGGGCATTTTCTACTTATATATTTTTTAAATTTATGTTGAGCTTCTTAAGTTTAAAAATATAAAATAGTGTTTAAAATCTACCTCTAATAACTCCAAAAATAGTCACCCATGGTCCGTCTGTCTTGTTACTGAGGTGAGATACTATTTTAACTAATCAGAGACTGACTGAGTTGTTTGAGCTGTCTTGAAGTTTTCTACCACTGGTTTGTCCTGATCCTTCACTGCAGCCAGCCAGGGGTCCAACTGAGAATCTAGGGTTTTGCTGGGACATCTACCCTTGGAGGATCCAGAACTTCAAGTTTTGGCTCTTCAGCACTCAAATTATACAAAACTCCTCTTTGCTCTTCAGCAGCTTTTGGCCTACTTTCTTAGCCCTCTTATAAAAGCAGGTGCAGAAAGTTGGCTCACTTGAAATTCCTTTCTCTCAAGATTCGTGACCACATGAGGTCTGTTGTCCTGACCATTCTCTCATGTTATCACAAATGTTTAAAAAAAAATTTTTATCTGGCTTTTCTAGGCGTTTTGTATTAGCATGCCACATGCTGCTCCATGACAGCCAGATCAACTGCTTCCATTCTTGCCTCTTTGTAATGCATTCTACACAGAGCAGCAGGAATGTTTGTATAAATTTTGATCAGAACATGATGCTTCCCTACTCCAATGGCTTCTTACCACATTTAGCATAAAATCTTCCCACGATTTACAAGAAGCTGGACCTTGACTCTCTCCCCGACCTCATCTTATACTCCACCCCCATCCTTCACATATGGCTATTCTCCAGCCACAATGACCTTCTTGCTGTTGTTTAAGCATGGCAAGTTTGGTACACCCAGGCCCTTCATACTAACTACTTCCTCTATCTGCAGCATACATCTAACCAGGTCTTTGTGTATCTGTCTTCTCAGTTCATGTGACAGTAATTCAGAAAGTCCTTCCTGGGCTGTGGACACCTAAGTTAGCTCTTCTCCATTATCTACATCATATGACGATGTAATATTTCTTTTGTGTCGCTTATTTTCCATTGCAATTGTCTTGTTATTTATTTATTTATTTATTTATTTATTTTCTTACATTAGAATATAAGCTCTGGGAGGCAAAGCCTTGTCTTCTAATCTTGTGACCATACTGGATCAGGCTGATAGTGTACATGTATGGGATTAATCCACCCAGCTTTGAGGGCTGAGACAGAGGGAATGGAGTGGACGCTGACAAACACCAACGCCCCAGGCTTGATTTTAATATTTGCTCAATCCACTGGATATTTCTGAGAATTTGCTTTTAGGAGTTTCTTGTTTGATTTAGAGGTATAAATATACTCTCCACATAGGCACTCTGAATAAATAACCCAAGACTCTTCAGTTGCTGCCATTTTCTATTTAACTTCTCTGTGTAGCTATAATCTTATAAGTCCTCATTATATACATTCAGGAAAGTAAACAGACCTGAAAATCAAGGAGAGGTGCTCCCTGGGTAAAAATAGTTTCTAATTACAGTAATAATAATAAAAAAAAGAGATAAATCAATCAATGTGGTAGTCTCTTTTAAAATTTTTCTCAGTTGATATTACATTTAATATGTATTTCTCTCCATTTTCCCTCCTTATTTTAAAATTCCGATAGTAACTATAATTTTTCTAAGATTTAGCAAGTTTTAATCAGCAAAAACATGTTTCAAGTTTGAACTTGCATAAATTAAAAAAAATCACATAAGACTTTAATGCAGCATTAATCACAGAAATAAATTTAGCATTTGAACTACACATTAAAGGATATTCTTGCTTTTAAGTGCAGGCAACTTCAATTATTTCTCATGAACATCCTTTGTATATTAGTCAGTACATAGAAAATAGGACAGTTTGGTTCTCACTTACCTGCTGGCAGAGAGATTTAAAGACGTGCATGAATTCTGTAGGAGCAGGGAATCTTCATTTCATTCACCAAGGTACAATGTGAGACCCAGAAGCCAACATTAGCTTTTGTTTTTAAGAAATAAGAGAGCCATGCTGGATGTGTGCAACTGGAGTAAGCCCAGCCCAATCACCATCACTTATCTGTGTGTACCATGAGCTCCAACCACATGGCATTTCTAAACAGTTCCCTAAGAGTTTGTGAGATGCCTTGGTGCTTTTGCACGTGCTGTTCCTTCTACCTGGATGACCCCCATCTCACTCCCCAAAAATGTCTCCTCACCCATCAAGACCTCAGTCCACAGCTCACCATGGGGGAAGTCTTCCCTCAGTATGCTGCAGCATTCTGTCCACACCTTGACTAGAACATATATTTCATTGTATTGTCTCCTTCCACCAGCCTGAGAGGTCTTACCTATCAATTATTCTCTGTCCTTCCAGGGGCTTCTATTTCTACTACAGTGTATATACTTAGTAACATTTCTTAAATGAATAATCAGTCATAAGAATTTCAGCTGGATTTCCCCATTAAAAGAGTTTTCATCAATCCTTCAGACTTATCCTCCAGAAGTTCACGATTAGCTGGAAAGACCAAATAAAGCTCTTTGATAACTGTTTTTGGCCTTATCACCCAATGCTATAGATTTAAACTTTAGTTTTCCTCTGAAGGGGAGGGATTATACTGATCACTTTGAGTACCTGATATAAGCTATGGATACTTTCTCCAGAATTTATTCACACCCATCTGAACACAAAACTGATCAGTATCAGGCTCTTAGGCAGATGACCTGCTTCAAATTCTCGTTCTGCCATTTACCAGCTCTGAGACCTTGGGAAAATTACTTAACTTTGCCATGCTTTGTTTCCCCTTCTTTAAATGGGGATAAAAATAGTATATATCTCATAGAGTTGTTGTAAGGATTAAGTGAGTTAATTATATAAAATGTTTACACTTGCAATAGTAAGCCCTAGATAAGTCTTATATAACCTATTGCTAGTAGGTTCCAGGAACTGGAGGTGCTAAGAAAAATTGGGTGTGATTCCTTCCCTTGAGGAACTCAAACTCTCACAGGGAAGACAGACGTGCAAATAAAAGGCAGTATGGTAGAGGTCTGGACAAAGGGGCAGAGAGAAAGGAGCTCTTTCCTCCTGAGGCCTGGAGTGGGCGGGGTCAAGGAGTAGCCCACACAGGAGGTGATATTTTAGTTGAGCCCTGATGGATGAGCAGGTGTTGCTAGTTGGGTTAGTTGGGAATGCACACTCTAGGCAGATAAGCAAAGACATCTATGCAGCCATGTGAAAGCATGAGAGGCAGTAGGGTACTGTAGCTCTCAAGAGTGGCCTTCACATAATGTCTGAGGAGCAAGGTACTGAGGAATAGAGCTGAAGTACACTGCACACACTACAAGTTGTTTTATTCAACACCCATGTCCAGCCACCTTCTCCCCTGCCCTCCCTATCTATAGAGTCGGGGAATCAGAGCACTAAGTTTTCCCAAACAGAGGTCCTGTGACAGGTAATAGAGCTTTTTCTGGGAAGTGCTTCCCTTAAAGAATAAAGATGCAAAGTCTTAAAAGGAGAAGACTCTTTGCATTTTGGCTTTCTTTCTGCCTGGTACTTGAGTTTGAGGCTTTAAGACAGGAGGATGAAAGCCATCTGCTAACAGTGCAGTGCGAAGACCCAGAGATCCGAGTCCTTGATGGCTCTATCAGTGGCTGCACTACCAGGACCACCTCTGTCTGGACTTCTTGTTTGTGAGAAATATCAGAGCTGGCCCCAGTTCCTCTAGCTTAGAGCCAAATGCATCCATACCTGACACAAGTGGCAAGTGATGCTGGTTCACCAAAGTCCTGGAATACTTTGCATAGGAGGTATGCAAAGTACCTCCATCAGGGCACTGGTTTCTCCATCAGGGCACTGGGCACTATAGTATACTTTAGGGGTTGAAAGTACAGATTTGCATCTTTTGCACTACTGATGGGAATGAAACTGGTGCAGCCACTCTGGAAAACAGTATGTAGGTTCGTCAAAAAATTAAAACTAGAACTACCCTACAATCCAGCAATTGCACTACTAGGTATTTATCCAAGGGATACAGATAGGTTGTTTTGAAGGGACACATACACCCCAATGTTTATAGCAGTGCTATCAACAATAGCCAAAGTATGGAAAGAGCCTGAATGTCCATTGACGGATGAATGGATAAAGAAGAATGGATATATATATGTATATATATACATGTATACATGTATATATATACATATATATAATCTTCTTTATCCATTATAATCTTCTATATCCATATATAATATCCATTATAATCTTCTGTATCCATATATATATATGTATATATATACACACAATGGAGTATTACTCGGCAATCAAAAAAGATGAAATCTTGTCATTTGCACCTATGTGGATGGAACTAGAGGGTATTATGCTAAGCGAAATTAGTCAGTCAGAGAAAGACAAATATTATATGACTTCACTCATGTAAGGAATTTAAGATACAAAACTGATGAACATAAGGGAAGGCAAGCAAAAATTATATAAAAACAGGGAGGGGGACAAAACATAAGAGACTCTTAAATATTGGGAACAAACGGGAGGTTGCTGGAGGGGTTGTGGGAGGGTGATGGGCTAAATGGGTAAGGGGCATTAAGGAAGACACTTGCTGGGATGAGCACTGGGTGTTATACATAGAGGATGAATCACTGGAATCTACTCCTGAAATTATTGTTGCACTATGCTAACTAACTTGGATGTAAATTGAAAGATAAATAAATGATAAATAAATAAAATTACAAAAAAAAAGAAAGTACAGATTTGCAGTCAGGTTAGTTACTTGATGTTTAACTTGAGAAATCAGTTATCCTCAATCTGAGCCTCATCAGGGAAACACGTGGCAAAACCTATTTTAGAACACCAACTTCAACCACAGCACGTTGGATAGAATGCAGGCGGTCAAGAGCAGAGGACGAGCAAGAGTTTGCCAGGGTCCTTCCAGAGAGAAGTAAATCTTAACTAAAGACTCAGAAACAATTGCAGAACTTAAAGCAGGTTCTAGTTGACATTTTAAAACAAAAAAAAAAAACATTCTGATGGTGCTGGATTTTTGAAATGTTCTTTGAGACTTATAATACCTTTATGACTAAATGTTTTAGAACAAGTTGCTCTGAAGTCCTTCAGAAGAGAGAAGGCTTCTTCTTCTTCTTTTTTTTTTTTCATGTACTATAAATTCCTGTGGCATCTTGTATTATCCCCAGGAATGCAATGAAGAGACCAGAAATAATTGGCAAGAATAGCCTGGACTAAAGGAACAAATAATTTAAGATTCATTATTCCATGCTACTGGTACTCTCAGTGCTTTAGAATCTGTTGATAACCAAAGTCATAGGAAGATTAAATATAATTCCATTTCCTTTATGTTGCTCTAACTTCAAAGCTGTAACGTTGCTCTTCTGTAAGGCCTGGGTCAGGGTTAATTAAGCCTAGGAAGTAGGTGGTATAATTTAAGAGACAATGAAAAAGCTTTGCCCCAAAACATCTAATTACACTTTCTTGCTCAAGAATGTTTGAAAGGTCTACATCATAGATGATATACTCAGAAGAATAAAGGAAGGAGCCCTGTCTAAAGCAAGTGGCTTGGGTAGGAGTCGCATATTTCCTTCAGTAACAGACGGATGAAGGTAATCTGAGGCTCAGAATGAGGATGACGGATTTCTTAAATCTACACAACTAGCAAGTGGCTACACTGGGATTTGAACAAAGGTTTGTGTGGCTGCAAAGCTGTGCTTTTAACCCCTACATTATACTGTAGCCTTTCCCATGACCTAAGCCTCTTTGCTCCCCAAGCTACACAGTTAGCAGGTCATACCCTCAAGCTAAAGCATGTGAGTTAGGCTGCCAATGGGTTGTGACAACTTTCTGCTAGTTCTCTAGGAGAGGACTGAGCCACTGTGAAGCCCAGCCTGACACACATGTGGCTTTGCTCAGGAGCCTCCTCACTCCTGGCCAGCAGAGGACCCATTTGAGAGTGGAGACAGGCCTTCATGAGACAAAACAAACTGTCAATACTCCTTCAAATTGCCTAGCAGGAAGATGGGATGCACAATTAGGTTTCATGTTTATTTAGATCAAACAATATGTAATTCCCAAGGATATTTTGGGGCTTATCTATTTACCTGTCCCAGGAACCTGGCAATTTTAGAATCTCTGGAACTGGTCTAGAGGGACTCATTTAAAATTTGGCACTCTTGCCTAAGGACCGCACATGTAGGAGGGGTGTGAGAATGCTCAAATCAAAATTCTTCTCTTCCTTCTCCCACACAGAGGCAGAGAGAGGCTGTCTTGCTTTCAGATGCAGGTCCTGAATCAGAAGAAGGAGCTATAACAGGGCTACTGAGTGTAGGAGCAACAAACAGTTTCCTGGTACTGCCTTGAGGGGCTCTGTCAAGATCCCTGAGTTATAACCCACAGAAAACACAGCCTCCTTCCAAGACTGGAGAGCCACAAACAGAGCAGTTTAGGGCTCTAAGAAAGGAGGGCATAGCATGTAGGCTGCTTTATGGTCACTTGGTCACTGAAGTTTCTTCTCAGGGCCCACAGCACTCACCTCAGCCTGCCAGATGGGGTTCACGGTGTTGCCTATGATCTTGGATCTCCTCTCCTGTCCATGGTGTGGGAGGGCAGGGAAGATGCTGTGCTTTCCAGGCTGAATGGAAATCTTCAGGTAAGGGTCTGGGTTGAAAAACATCCCTTTCTTCAGCCCCATGGCCTGGAAATCTGTAAAACAAGGAATATTTTAAGTTAAATGTGTTTTGGTGAGGTGAAAGATCACATCAGGGCTTACACAAGGAGTAAAGCCCAGCCAAAACATGGAAAAATCTTCTCAGTCTTCAGTCTACTTTTCACCTCATTATGAATATGGACTGGTATGTCTACAGAACCCATTATATGGAACACTTGCTGGCATGTATAAAACCATTCCTTAAAATAAATCAATTCAACTGACATTGTGGTCATGATGTGTTTCAAGAGAGGACCATTGGCTTTTACTGGACTGGACTACTGGCATTCCTCAGGCAAGCTGGGGTGAGGGTCTGAAATCACCTCAGGAAACTTGGGTTGTACACTGAGGGAGGAAATCCAACTTTCAAAATTCTATGGGTCCAGGTGAAAATTCCTCTGCAAAGTGGAGGTGGAAGAAAACCAAAGGCTATAGTCTCACAATGAATATAATTGTTCTATCAGCCCTTGTCTGTATGGTAGAACCAAAATGGGAACCAATTAACAGAGAATTTCTCTCCTTCCCCAGGCCCATGCTGCCCATCCTGCATGGCATCCCTCTTGGGCTTCAGGATTTCACTGAGCTTTGGTTAGTGAATTTCCTACAGGTTTTGTACAAATAATTGTTATTTCTCAAGCATTTCAACAGGAACATAAGAACGGAAAATCAGGAGTTGTTGGTTTTCTACCCTAGTAATACAAAAGTATTGAGTTTCTTCCTTTTTCTTTTAACTTAGAGAGACATATGCTAATGTTGTCAACATTTTGATTTTTTTTTTAATGAAAGACTTTATTTTGAGGGGGGAGTTATAAGTTCACAGTAAAATTAAGCAGAAGAACAGATTTTTCCATATACCCCTTGCCTTACACATGCAGAGCCTCCCCATTATCAACATCTTCTAGCAGAGGGATACATTTGTTATAGCTGATGAACCTACACTGGCACATCATTATCACCCAAAGTTCATAGTTCACATCAGCATTCACTTTTGGTGGTGTACATTCTATGGGTTTTGACAAATGTATCCATTATTAGAACATCATACAGAATATTTCCACTGTCCTAAAAATCCTCTGTGCTCCATCTCCTCCATCCTCTCCCAGACCTTGGAAACCACTGATCTCCTTACTGACTTCACAGTTTTGACCTTTCCATAATATAGTATGTAGCCCTTTCAGATTGTCTTTTTTTTTAACTTAGTAATATGCATTTAAGATCCCTCCATGTCTTAGTCTGGTTTGACAGCTCATTTCCTTTTAGCAATGAACACCAATCCATTATCTGCCTGTACTACAGTTTATTTATCCTTTCTCCTACTGAAGGACATCTTGGTTGCTTCCAAGTTTTGGCAATTATGAATAATGCTGCTTTAAGCATCTGTGTACAAGCTTTGTACAGATTTAAGTTTTTAATTCGTTTGGGTAAATACCAAGGAGTGCAATCACCGAATCCTATGGTAAGAGTGTGTTTAGCTTTGTAACAGATCACCACACTGCTTTTCAAAGTGGCTGTACCCTTGTGCATTCCCACCAGTGACCAACGAGAGTTCTTATTGTTCTACATCCTTGTCAGCATTTGATGTGGTCAGTGTTCCGGATTTGGGCCATTCTAATAGGTGTGTAGTGGCGTCTTGTTTTCATTTGCATTTCGTTTGCATTTCCCTGATGATATAAGATATATGATGTGAAGCATCTTTTCATATGATTATTTGTCATTTGTATATCTTTTTTGGTGAGGTGTCTGCTAAGATATTTGGCCCGTTCTTTTTAATTGTTTTTTTTTGTTTGTTTTCATATTGAATTTTAAGAGTTTTTTTATATTTACAATAGTGTTCCTTTAACAGATGTGTGTTTTGCAAATAATTTTTCTCAGTGTAGTGTAATTTTTCTCACTCTCTTGACGTTGTCTTTTTACAGTACAAAAATTTTTAATTCTAATAAGGTCCATCGTTTATCAATCATTTCTTTCATGCACCACATCTTTGATATTGTATCTAAAAAGCCATTGCCGTACCCAAAGTCATCTAGGTTTTCTCCTGTTACCTTCTAGGAGTTTTATAGCTCTGCATTTTACACACAGGTCTGATCCATTTTGAGTGATTCTTTAAAATTGAGATATAATTGACATATTATATTTAGTTTCAGGTATACAACATAATGATTCATGTACTTGTATTATATTTGGATATAATGCAAAATGATTACCAAATAAGTCTAGTTAATAGTCATCACCACACATTGTTATAACTTCTGATGAAAACTTTTAAGATCTACTCTCTTAGCAATTTTCAAATATACAATACAGTATTATTAACTATAATCACCATGCTGTACATTACATCCACTTTACTTATTTGTTTTACATTGGAAGTTTGAATCTTTTGACCACCTTCACCCATTTTTCCCACCTCCCACCTCTGGCAACCCCCAATCTGTTCTACCTATGAGCATGGTTTTGTTTTGTTTTGTTTTGTTTTGTTTTTCAGATTCCACATATAAGTGAGATCATATGGTATTTGTCTTTCTCTGTCTGGCTTCTTTCACTTAGCATAGTACTCTTTAGCTCCATCCATGTTGTCACAAATAGCAAGATTTCATTCTTTTTTATGGCTGAGTATCACTCATGAGGGTGCATGTATTTTTTTGAGCTCATGTTTTCATTTTCTTTGGGTAAATACCCAGAAGGGAAATTCCTAAATCTTATGATAGTTCTACTTTTAATTTTTTGAGGAAACTCCATAGTGTTTTCCATAATAGCTGTACTGTTTACATCTCCCCCAATAGTGCATGAGGGTTTTCCTTTTTCTATATCCTCACTAACACTTGTTTCCTCTTGCATTTTTGATACTAGCCATTCTAACAGGTGTGAAGTGATATCTCACTGTGGTTTTGATATTTTGCATTTCATGAATGATGAATGATGTTGAACATATTTTTATGTACTTCTTGGCCATCTGTATGTCTTCTTTGGTGAAATGTCTATTCAGATCTTCTGCACATTCTTTAGTCAGATTGGTTTTTTTTGATAAATTGCATGAGTTCTTTATATATTTTGGACATTAGCCCCTTTTCGGAGATACAATTTGCAATTATTCTTTCTCACTTCTTTTAATTTTGTTGACATTTTTCTTTGCTGTGCAGAAGCTTTCTAGTTTTATGTAGTCCCATTTGCTTATTTTTGCTTTTGTTGCCTTTGCTTTTGGTGTTAAATCCAAAAAATATCATCACCAAGACCGATGTCAAGGACTTTACTGCCTATATTTTCTTCCAGGAATGTTATGATTTCAGGTCTTATGTTCAAGTCTTTAATACATTTTGAGTTATTTTTGTGGATGGTGTAAGATAGTGGCCTAGTTTCATTCTTTTGCATGTGGCTGTCCAGTTTTCTCAGCACCATTTATTGAATAGATTGTCCTTTCCCCATTCTTGGTTCCTTTGCTGTAAATTAATCGACCATAATATGTGTGTTTCTTTCTGGTCTCTCTGTTCTGTTTCTTTGATCTGTGTGTCTTGTTTTTATATAAATACCATACTGTTTGGATTGCTATAGTTTTGTAATATAGTTTGAAATCAGGAATCATGATTTCTCCAACTTTGTTCTTTCTTAAGATTGCTTTGGTTATTTGGGTCTTTTGTGGTCCCATACAAATTTTAGAATTCTTTATTCTATTTCTGTGAAAAATGCCATTGGAATATTGATAGAGGTTGCATCAAATGTGTAGATTGCTTTGGATACTATGGGAATTTTAACTACATTATTCTTCTCATCCATGAGCATGGGCTATCTTCCCATTCATTTGTGTCTTCTTCCATTTCTTTCATCAGTGTTTTCTTGTTTTCAGTGTACAGGTCTTTTACCTCTTTAGTTACATTTATTCCTAAGTATTTTGGTCTTTTTTTGATGCAATTGTAAATAGGATTTTTTACTTAATTTCTCTTTCTGACAGTTCGTTATTAGTATTAAAACATAGCAGATTCTTGTATTTTGATTTTGTATCCTGCAACTTTACTGAATTTATTAGTTTTAACAGTTTTTTTAGTGGGTTGAGTCAATTTTTGTGAAGAGTGTAAGTTCTGGATATAGATTTTTTTTTTTCCGCATGTGGATGCCCAGTAGTTTTAGCATCATTTGTTGAAAAGACTGTCTTTGCTCCAATGTATTGCTATTGCTCCTTTGTCAATGTTCAGTTGACTAAATTTATGTGCATCTATTTCTGAGTATTCTCCTCTGTTCCATTGATTTATTGTTTTGTTGTTGTTGTTGTTGTTCTTTCACCAATACCATGCTATCTTGGTTACCATAGCTGTGGTAAGTCTTGAAGTTGAATAAGTCAGTTCTCCAACTTTGATCTGCTCCTTCATATTGTGTTGGCTATTCTGGGTCTTTTGCCTCTCTCTATTAGTTTGAGAGTCATTTTATCAATATCCACAAAATGATTGGCTCGGGTTTTAATTGGGATTGCATTGATTCTATAGAAAAACTGAAACTGACAACACTGAGTTTTTTAATCTATCAACATGGAGAATCTTCCACTTAGTTCTTTTTAAATTTCATTCATCAGAGTTTTTGTAGTTTTCCTTACATAGACCTTGTACATATTTTGTTAGGTTTATACCTAAATATTTCATTTGGGGAGGTGCAAATATAAATTGACTTGCATCCTGCAACCTTGCTATAATTGTTTATCAATGAACCTTTAGAAATGCATTTTCTTTACTGGGGTTCACATAGACATAAAAATGGCAGTTGACTGTCTATCTCCCAGGAACACTCATCATTTCTGTGGTCTTAGATCTCTGACATTCATGGTCTGTAACACTTGTTGGTTTGACAACAAGCTAAGGCAGTACTTTCCAAACTGTGTTCAATAGAGTCCTAGAGCTTCATGCCATTGTGTCTCCTCAAAGCCCAGTTAGGGTGGAATTCAGTGTGTAGGGCTCTGAGATTCGTATATCATTTTAGGCAGGGTAACTCAGTTTTTCTTTATACTTTTAATTTTGAAATTATTCTAGATTTACAGAAGAATTGCAGAGGTAGTACAAAGATTTCCCACATACCTTTTACCCAGTTTGTCCCATTGTTAGCATATTATGGAACTACGGTAACTTGTGAACACTGAAAAATTAGATTACTCAAAAAAACCACTATTAACTAAATTACATACTTTATTTGGATTTCACTGACTTTTCCACAAATGTACTTGCTTGAGCAGTTTGGCTTTTATCGATTTTATCAATTGAGCTTCATGTGAGATTTTATTTAGACAAAGGGTCTGCTGGCTGCTTTTTCCCCAGGTTTTCTCCTACCTCCACTTTATAAACTTTCAATTAATGCTATTGATGATGGAGGTAAAGTGGAATTGTGGCTTCTCTTCTCATCATCACAAAGTGCTTAGCATCTATTACTTATTGACTCCTCCAATATCCTCATGAGGTCAAGGAAAATGGAGCAGACATTTTTAATTTTTCTTTTACAGATGGAAAAACTGAGGCGCATAGAGGTGAAGTAACTTGTAGGTAAGAGTCAAATTGAAGTAGGTGTGCTGACTGCTGGTTGACCTTCTTATTTTCTCCGCAAGGCTTTCAGGTGAGCAAAACATACCTGAGAGAGAAAAGCTGATCAGCCTCCGACTTCCTTGCCCTTGGACGGTCTCATCAGAGCCAATGCTTTTAAAAATCTGTAAGAAGGAAAATGGGAGACAAGCAAAACAAGCATTGAAACAGCTACTCATATTGTAATACAAACACACTTAATCACAGTTATTTCTCCAGCTACAGTCTACAAAGACAGCAGCATTGTGATTTTATTAGGCTACTATTGATTAAAAAAAGCTTCTCACAATCTAATGTCTTTCCCAGTAATAGAGGATCTGCTAGTGGGGATGAGGGGTATTTTTCAGGGTAATGGAAATCAACAAACACAATTACTGTAATATTAGAGGCTCTTTGTAACTATTTATGTAAACAACGTCTTTTCACATTTAAATTTGCAAAATGTATTTATTAAAGCCAACCCTAAGGCAATAGAATGATAGGTCAATAGATGTTTACTGTTGTAATTACAATGTTTCCACTTAGCAAAGTATAGTGTTAAACTGCCGTACCTTCATTTCTTCTGATCTGTATTATTATCTAGGGATTTCCAGGAAATTCTGTTTATTAGGGAGGAGCCTGAGCATAGCATTAAGAAACTACTCTGAGATCTCTCCTCTTTAATTGCTATCCTGGGAAATTTCAGAACATAATTGTTAAATGGCTTATCTGTAGTCTAGTAGGTATTTGCAAACCAGGTTGTTAAAATGTTTTCTATCCCATCCTTGCTCAATATATATCTGCTAACATATTAATCAGAACAGCTAGAGTCCTTGCTTCCATTTTCTCCTAGGAAAGTTTTACTCAGAAATAATTCTGAATATTTATTCAAAGGCAGAGTTACTGCTGAATACACTGCACTTGCAGGAAATAATTTTTAAAATCTGAGTATCAAGCAAATCCATAGAGTATCCACCTTTTAGAAGATAATCTGTACCAAAGAAGGAAAAAATGGAAAACTCGATGACCTCTAGCTCAAAGTCTCTTTGTTGCAGGTCGTGTGGGCTGTTCTCTGACTCTTTCTACTGCCTCTCAGTATGCTGTAAGAGTGTGATTGGATGTTACCATCAGCTTGCCTTTATGAGACTTGAGCATAATGATTGGGCATCTCAAAGCTGGGCTCACTCACAGCTTTGGCCCAGGAGAGTACAAAGGGATTATTAGAATTCCTCCCCACTTTGAAGCTGCTGCCCCTGGTGTGCCTATGTGCTTGGCTACAGCTTGTGTACAAATCTCCTCAGTATGCTTGCTTTTAGACCCAAGTGCAAGGTGCCTCTCAGGGATGCTGGGCTGCTCAGCAGAGAGAACCAATGTGAGTGGCAGATGGAATGGATCTTGGCATGAAGTGAGATAAGAGACAGGTCTGTGTCTCTAAGAGTCTCATTTGATAGTAGAGAATCAGAGGAAGGCACAGCTGGGATTCATGCATTGGGAATGTGAGCTGGTCCCAAGGAATGATCTCCCTTCAATTTGGAGACACTTATCCCTCCTACTCTGGGTTTGTTCTTCACTTTGCATGGTTAACACAGAGTAATCGAAGTCAAAAAAACAGCTCAGAACCTGCATCCTCAGGCTGGACCACACTCCTAACTCTCAAAGTGGCCAATATATATAGGCATAAATCAAAATTCCTTAATGTTGTAAAGTTTTCTTCTTTGTCAAACCTATGCCCAGATGAAGGCCACAGCAGCTCTCGGCCAGCTGGCCACAACCCTTAAGTTGCTGTACCTGCCTAAGTAGGACAATGACAATCAACCTCTTAATTCTAGTTTAAAAATGTCAACATCTGGGGCTCCTGGGTGGCTCAGTCAGTTAAGCGTCCGACTTCAGTTCAGGTCACAATCTCACAGTTCTTGAGTTTCAGCCCCACGTCGGTCTCTGTGCTGACAGCTCAGAGCCTGGAGCCTGCTTCAGATTCTGTGTCTCTCTGCCCCTTCCCCACTCACATTCTGTCTCTCTCTCTTGAAAATAAATAAACATTAAATTTTTTTTTTAAAAATGAAGATGTCAACATCTAGCTTGTCTCCTCAGACTATAAGTTCCTTGAAGACACAACAAAAACTCCTTTCGATAGAGCCTTATAGAATTATTAAGTCTAAAGCGTGTGCATTCCCATTTTAAAAAGTGTAGGGTAAAACTACACATTTCATAGGAGGCTAACACGAACTTAAACATGCATTATGATAGCAAAAGATAGTGTATTTTTTCCTTCCTGTTTAAAGCATACACATTTTGGTTCTTCATATTTAAATATTCCCCTGCTGGCTATTCAGGATATTTACAAGCAAGTTCTTCATCTTTATGGCATCAAAAATCAGGTCTGAGACAAAAAAAAAATGTCTATTTTTCAGAAGCTACTAAGCTCAAAGGGGAGACACACATTTCAAACTCCACAGAAGTCTACTTAACTCGTGGCCTTTTGCTAACATCATTTACAGTCATCGCCAGATTGATGACATGAACGCGGAGACAACAGTAGCCGTGATAAACATTTTCCAGGAAGTAAAGATGTTTGCCTGTCTCAGGAAGGTTCTACATCCTGACTTCTTGCTCCAGATGAGTTCCGGGGGCATGTCTGAGGTTAAGAAATCTGTTGCCCTTACAGACTACCATTTATTGACTGTGAAAGAGGTGTGACGACGCGGCCAAATCGCTCACTCTGGAACAACCTGGGGTGACAGAGGCGCATGAAGGAATTGCTCATCTTCTCAGATCTGCACGTTCCACGAGTCCCCTTTGCTCTTCCTCGCTGCTAGTCTAACCACTGGGTGCTGGGTCCTGACACCCCCTCTCAGATGCAGCCCTGGCAGCTTCACTGTTTTGCACACAAACGTTTCCACGGCAAAGCCTCTCTGGCAGATGGTTTCTAGATTCAAAGCCACATCTGCTGGTGGTGTGCAGGAGACCCCGTAGGTACTGAGAAGGCCCTCGGAGTTGAATTAAGGGCTCTAGGGTTAATTCTGATGTATCTCTCCTACTCCCATTCTCGGTTTTCTCTTCATGTCTGATGTTTGAAAGGCTCTAAGTATGAATCCATACCACTGTTGCACACTCCCAAAATGCAGTTCGCCAAAAAATGGAGTGAAGATCAGGCCTTTTTACCCTGGCAAGGGAACTTCTGCCTCAGCAGTAGGAAGACGTGTAGCTCCCACGACTTGCTGCCCTCCGCCTTAACTCTACACGTTCTTCAAATTCCACCTTTTCCTTTCCTGGTACCAGCTCATGAAGATGAGGCTGTTTGCTGGAAACATACCTGTGTCTCACACACACGATCATGTAAGCATGCCGACCTATATCCTCCACCTTCCAGTCTCCAAGGCAAGGGAGGCTTCTCAGGTGAGTGCTCATTCCCAGAGGTAGGCAGGTGTGCCCAGGGGCAAGAGTGCCTATCTTGGAGCATCCACTGTACTCAAAGATTGGGGTAAAAACGAATTTAGAAACTAACATGAAGAGATTTAAGGTCGAATGCAAAACATGCGTGCATTTTGGACGTAACACAGGAGTTTTCAAAGAACTTCCTCGCAGGTGAAAGGTGACTCCGAGTTGCTCCTCTGAATGTCCCAGACCTGGCTTTTCTTCCTCAGGTAAGAGCTGGAAAAACTCCATGTAGCATCCCCGGCATTTCCAACAGGGGTGTGGCCACATCATGCTCAATTCTGATGCATTAACTCCATTTACATGCCCACAATTATTCTTAAATAATTGTAGAATGACTCTGCCCCCTAAAAATGCTGATAAGGTTTGTGTTTAGTTACAGAATAATTAAATCTACAATGATGCCAGAAATCGAAATCCATGCCTTCATTCGACCTTTATTCATTCACCTGACCCAGATAACTCTGATTTTCCTATGAATGAAAAGTGCAGGGCTCCATGACTGATAATGTAAATCTAAAAATCAGGCACCAACCAACAGTGCATTACAAATAATAGAATATCCAAGCCATGGCATATCAGCAGCCAAGATACAGGTCACAGCTTCCATTTTAGATCAGAGATCAGTGGTTCCCGTACACTTCAATATCTTTTGCCTCCAAGATAAAGTCTAGTGAATAATCTGATATGCCTCCAAGCCACCTTAAAAAAACCCCCACAAATATCAAACAAATCCAGGTCTCAAATTCCATTTCTACCTCCAAATCTCTGAAATGTTCAAACGCGCAAACAGAAAACAGCAAACACACACACTACAAATGTGTATAGAGCACTTTTGGGTACATTTGCCTCACTGAATCCTCATAATATGAATATTGGGTAGTTAGGCAACTCATTCCAAGTTCTCCAGCACCAAGGCCTATACACCTCAAGGGCAAAGTCATCTTTAGGGGCATTAAAAGAATAAAACATAAAACTAACAGTCAACCGCATCCCAGGCAATCTCCCCATCTCAGGGACACATGCAATGGAAGACTCACAAGGCCCATCGAAGGGGCAAGAGACAAGTAACAGGGATGGGATCGGATTATGTGCCAAGTACAGAGCCAGTTCTTCTAGACACACTCTTAACAGTTTGCGAATTAAGCATCATTCACTCCCCACCAGTTCACAAATGTGAAAGTTGAGCTAAGACCAATTTGTTGACTTCCCCAAATTCACCTGGGATGAATCCAACTCTGGTCCCTCCAACTTAAATAGAATGAATGACAGAACCTGACGTAGAGTCTGTCCACCCATGAGGTTGTTTCTTCAGACCCAGCCTGGCTGCTCAGCTGTCGTGTGCTCATATTCTATTCATATTTTGGTCCTATTCTGCCTGTTCCTCTCTGCTTTCTGATGCTGCTGTCACCAAGTCCACTTCCAGAGCCCTCAGTGCTTCTACTCTTCCCTTGAAGGCAAGACGCAAGCTTCCCAATTGCAGGGCTCTTCCGCTAATCGCTGTGGGCAAAAGAGAGGCACTGGAAAAATGAAGAATTCCTCCTACTTTCCATTGTGTGAATTGGGCAAAACATGTTAATTACGTAGGGATGCTCTGACTGCTTTAGGCAACATGGGATTGCAGATATTAGCACCAGGGGCAAATCTGTGTGGGGCAAGGGGCTGCTGTGTGTGAGAGGCTAAGCATTTGGTTCACTGAGAAGAAAGTGAGGAGACTGTGTAAGAAGCACTGTGCCATTGAGAATGTTAGCTGGAAGTAATCAAATCCTGGATGTTTCCTGATGATTTTTAGTTTTTCTAGCTATTCTTTTTAACATAGTTTCTTGTGTAGTGCAGACTGCTCTGAAAGTAAGCTTATGACGAACTACCAAATTCTAAGGAATAGCTGAACCATTCTGTTTGCCCTAGGGCTGACGTCCTCTGACTTCAGCATGCATCAAAATCTCCTGCAGGGCTTGATAAACTAGAGATTTCCAGGCTCCATCCCAGAAGGTCTGCTTTTGTAGGTTTGGGAAGGGCCCGAGAGTCTGCATTTCTACCAAGTTTCGTCAGATGAGAGAGATGCTGCCGGCCAGCAAGACGATGCTTGGAGAAGCATCGGTCTCAAGTGTCTACTTCTTTCAAATGGTAATAGAAAGATGTGTTAGCTTTGTAACTCTTATCTCAAACTGTCTTGATCCTAGTTCAAGCACCAGAAGCAGGTTCTGTGATGCCTTAACCCACGGAGGCCCCATGCCCAGTGCTCAAGCCTGTACCCATTAGGAACAAACAATTCAATTCTCTGCAGATCTCACTTCCTTGTCTGGATGACTGTCACCTAGCCAGCTGCTCCCTTAGTCTGTGAAGGATCATCCTTCACTCTGCTCTCTGAGCTGATCATTGTTGCTTCGTTGAAACCTACAAAAGGCAGCCTTTTGCACTCACTGGGCACAAATGAGGCTGCAGGCTGTACGGCCCAATGACAGGTTTTCTTTGGCCCATGCAACAAGTGAATTTTTAAAAAATTAGTTTCCAACGTATTTTTCAAAATCAAGCAATTTGTTTAAGTTGTGGGTTTTAGAGTCTTTTGGAATGTCCAACAGTAAGCAACTGAAGCTGGGCACCTTCCCAGGCCTCTTCTCTGGAGCCACTTTCATCAATCCTAAGATGCCCATTGGTTTCCAGGGGCCCCTGGGTGGCTCAGTTGGTTAAGCATCTGACTTTGCCTCAGGTCATGATCTCGCGGTTTGTGGTTTGAGTCCCACATCAGGCTCTCTGCTACCAGCACAGAGCCTACTTCAGATCCTCTATCCCCCTCTCTCTCTGCCCCTCCTCCATGTGCACGTATGGGCACTCACTCTCCCTATCTCAAAAATAAATAAACATTAAAAAAAAAAAGATGCCCATTGCTTTCCATGTTAATGCTGTGAAATCAGGGTGTGGCTAATCATCAATGTGCCTTATAACTGTAACGGGAAAGCTTTTTCCAGAATGGTGGTATGAAAATCAATGATGGATCTTAAAATCCATAGCGTTGTAGATTCTATGAATGTGATACCAGCTTGGTTCCTTGGAAGCTTTTGAATCCTTCCTCTGGTGTGTATGTACGTATGTACATGTGTATGTATATATGTATGTATGCATGCACATTTGTACGTACGTGTATATATGTGTGTACATATGTATGCATGTGTGTGTGCATACATATGTATGCATCCCCTACTTTTTCTGTTTCATTTAAAATAATTTATGAGGCAAAATTCACATAACATAAAATTGACCATTTTAAATGGAACAATTCAGTGGCATTTAGTACATTCGCAATGTTGTGCGACCACCCCTTCTACCTAGTTCCTAAACATTTTAACGACTTAAAGTAAAACTTTATACCCTATGACCAGTAAGCAGTTTCTTCCCATTCACCTCTCCTCCCCAGCCCCAGAAAGCCTCCAATTTACCTTCTGTCTCTACGGATTTATGTATTTTACATATTTCATATAAGTGGAATCATACAATCTATGGCCTTTGGCGACTGAATTCTTTCACTTCGTAATGTTTTTGAGGTTTGTATGAATCAGCGTTCTCCAGAAAAGCAGAACTAATAGGGTGTGTGTATGCACATATGTGATAAGGAATTGGTTCACACACTTATGGAGGCTTGCAAGTCCTAACATCTGCAGTCAGCAAGTTGGAGACTCAAGAGAGTTGAGGGTGTAAGTTGGAGCCTGAAAGACAGCAGTCTTAAGACCCAAGGACAGTTGATATTCCAGTCTGAGTCTATAGGCCGGGAAAAACTCATGTCCCAGCTAGAAGGCAGTGAGGCGGGAGGAACCCCCTTTTATTCAACAGATGGCTAGGATTATTGCCCCATTCAGATCTTCAGTTCATAGGATGAGGCCCACCAACATCAGGGAGGGCAATCTGCTTTACTCAGCCTATCAATATAAATGTTAAGCTCATGTAACAGTACCTTCACTGAAAAACCCAGAATATCGTTTGACCAAATATCAGTGTACCCTGTGTCCCTGTCAAGGGTTCCCCCATGAGGTAGCATGTTAATCCTCTTTATATCTAATAATCCATTGTATATATACACCACAGTGTGTTCTTTTTGCTGTTGAAATCCTGTCAAGTTATTTTTTTCTGCAGTTTTGGGATATAATTGACATACAACATTGTACAACGTGTCGATTTGATACATTTATATACTGCAAAATTATTATCGTCATAGTGTTAGGTAACACCTCCACCATGTCATATAACTACCATTTCATTTTTGTGGTGAGAACATATACAATCTACCAACGTTCAAGTTCATAATACAGAATTATTAACTATAATCACCATGCTATACATTAGATCCCCAGAACTTACTCATCTTATAATTAAAAGTTTGTGCCCTTTGAGCAAAATCTCCCCATCATCCCCCACCTCCCACCCATGGGAACCACTACTCTATTACTCTCTGTTTCTTTGAATTCTGCTCTTTTAGATTCCATATATAACACCATATAGTGTCTGTCTTTCTCTGACTTATCTCACTTAGCACAATGCTGTCAAGGTCCTTCCATGTAGTTGCAAACAGCAGGATTTCCTTCTTTCCTTCTTTCTCATGGCTTAATAATATCCAATAGTGTGTGTGTGTGTGTGTGTGTGTGTGTGTGTGTATCTATGTCACATTTGCTTTATCTGTTCATGCACTGATGGACAACTTAGGTTGTTTCCATAGCTTGACTACTGTGAATAATGCTGTAATGAACATGGCAGTGCAGATATCTCTTCAAGATCCTGCTTCCAAATTTTTGGATATATACCAGAAGTAAATATATAATATACATATAATATATAAAACATATTTATAATATTTATGTTATATATATACACTGTGTATATATATATATATATATATATATATATATATATATACCACAAGTGGATTATATGGAAATTCTACTTTTAAGTTTTTGAGGAACCTACATACTGTTTTCCATAGTGTCTGCATCAATTTATATTCCCACCAACAGTGCACAAGGGTTCCTGTTTCTCCACATCCTCACCAGCATTTATCTTTTCTCTTTTTGGTGATGGCCATTTTTTAATCTTTTCTCTTTTTGGTGATGGCCATTTTAATAGGTGTGAGATAATAGTTCATTGTGGTTTTGATTTGCATTTACCTAATGATTGGTGATGTCAAGCACCTTTTCATGTCCTTATTTGCTATTTGCCTGTCTTTGGAAAATGTTTATTCAAGTCCTCTGCCCATTTTTAAATTGGATTGTTTGCATTTGGGCTATTGAGTTCCATTATTTCTTTATATATTTTGGATATTGATACCTTATCAGATACATGATTTTCAAACACTTTCCCCCACTCTGTACGTTGCCTTTTCATCTTGTTGATTGTTTGTATTGCTGGGCACAAAAGTTTTTTAGTTTGATGTAGTCCCACTTATTTTACTTTGTTGCTTGTGGTTTTGGTGCCACATCCAACATATCAGCGCCAAGACCAATGTCAAGGAGCTTTTTCTCTGTTTTCTTTGAGGAGTTGTATTGTTTTAGATCTTTCACTTAAGTCTTTAATCCATTTGAGTTGATTTATGTGGCTATCCAGTTTTCCCAATACCATTTATTGAAAACATTATCCTTTCCACATTAAGTATTCTTGACTTCCTTGTCGAATATCAGTTGACTGTATATACAAGGATTTATATCTGGGCTCGTGTTTCTTTTCATTTGGTCTATGTTTCTAAATGTATGCCTGTAGCATACTGCCTTGATTACTATAACTTTGTAATATAGTTTAAAATCAGGGAGTGTGATATCTCTAGCTTTGTTTTTTCTCAGTATTTCTTTGATTATATAGGTTCTTTTGTGGCTCCATACAACTGTTAGGATTGTTTTTTTTTCTATTTCTGTGTAAAGTGCCATTGAAATTTTGATAAAGATTCCACTGAATGTGTAGATTGCTTTGGGTAGCATGGATATTTAACAGTATTAATTCTTCTCCTCGATAAATATGGAATATCTATTTTTGTGTGTGTCTTCTTTAGTTCCCTTCATCAACATTTAGTATTTTTCGGTGTACAGATCTTTCACTTCCTTGGTTAAATGTATTTCTAAGTATTTAATTGTTTTTAATGCTATTGTAAGTGGGATTTTTTTCTTTATTTCTTTGATATTTTCTGCTAGTATACAGAAGCAACTGTATGTTGATTTCGTATCCTGCAACTTACTGAATTCATTGATTAGTTCATTGGAACTAAGAAACTGTTAAGTTTTTTGGTGTGGTCTTTAGGATTTTTATATATAAGATCATATCATTGCAAACAAGGACAATTTTACTTCTTTTCCAATTAAGATGGATTTATTTCTTTTTCTTGCCTGTTTCTGGCTAGGACTTCTAATACTATGCTGAATAGGAGAGGTCAGAATGGGAACCCTTGTCTTATTCTTGGTATTAGAGGAAAAGCTTTCAACTTTTCACTGTTGAGTATAATGGTAGCTCTGGGTTTGTTATACGTAGCCTTTATTGTATGGAGGTACATACCTTCTATACTCAACTTGTGTTTTTTTTTTTTTTTTATCATGAAAGGATGTTGTATTTTATCAAACGCTTTTTCTACATCTATTGACATGATATGGCTTTTATCTTTCATTCTGTTAATGCTTAGTTTACTTACTGATTGATTTGCATATGTTGAACCATTCTTGCATCCCAAGGATAAATCCCACTTAATCATATTGTATGATCTTTTTATTACACTGTCAAATTCTGTTTGCTAATATTTTGTTGAGAATTTTTGCGTCTATATTCATCGAGGATATTTGTCTATAGTTTTCTTTCTTATAGTGTCCTTATCTGGTTTTGGTATTAGGGTAATACTGGTCTTTTAAAATGAGTTTGGGGTGTTCTTTCCTCTTCATTTTTTTTTAAGTTTGAAAAGCACTGGTGTTAAATGTTTGACTGCAAAAACCAACAAAACCATATAGTCCTGAGCTTTTTTGGAGAAAGTTTTCGATCTTGTTATTGATCTATTTATATTTATACTTCTTCATGATTCAGTTTTGGTAGGTTGTATGTTTTCAGGAATTTATCCATTTCTTCTAGGTTATCAAATTTGTTGGGGTATAAATAGTCACAGTAATCACTATTATCCTTTGCATTTTTGTGGTATCAGAAGGTCTCCTCTTTCATTTTTGATTTTATTTATTTCAATCTTCTTTCTTTTTTTTTTTCTTAGTCTAAGTAAAGTTCTTTCCATTTTTATCTTTTGAAAAATAGTTCTTAGTTTTTTTAGTCTTTTCTATTATTTCTCTGGTCTTTATTTCATTTATTTCTGCTTGGATTTTTGTTATTTTTTTCTTTCTGCTAACTTTAGGCTTAGTTCTTTTTTTCTAGTTCCTTTACAGTATAAATTTAGGTTGTTTATTTGAGATCTTTCTTTTTTCTTAAAAAAATTTTTTTTGAGAGCGAGAGCGAGCAAGTGGGAGAGCAGTAGAGGCAGAGAGGGAAAGAGAGAGAATCTTAAGCAGGCTCCACCCTCAGTGTGGAGTCCAGTGTGAGGTTTGAACTCACTCCATGAGATCATGACCTGAGCCAAATTCAAACAGTCAGACACTTAACCAACTGAGCCACCCAAGCACCCCTTTATTTTTTCTTAATGTAGGCATTTGTCACTATAAAATTCCCTCTTAAAGCTGCTTTTGCAGCATCCTGTAGGTTTTGGTATGTTGTATTTCCATTTCATGTGTCTCAAAGTATTTTTTAATTTCCCTTTTATTTCTTCTCTGGCCCATTGATTGTTCAGGAATGTGCCATTTAATATATAAATATATAGTTGCTTATATGCTCTTGATAAATGGTCCCCTTTGTAATTATATAATGACCTTTTGACATACACAGTGATGAAGGTCAGCCATGGGGGTTCGAGAATGGCATCTTGCACTTGTACAGCTGCAGAGGCCTAGGCTGGCTGCTGGTGTGGTTCTCAGGCTCTGGTGGGAGAGGGCAGAAAGGGAGCTAGGAGGGACTCTGGTAGTTTGTATATGCAAACACAAATACCTGGGGGCAAAAGCTGGTAGAATCAGGAGGGGTTCTGCCACAGCTGAGCTGGTCATTAGTTCCCTCCACAGTGGTGGAAGCTGCTGGGTTTGTCTATAGAGCATTTCACTGCGAACCACAATTGCTCCTGCTGCATGGCTGTTATTGGTAGACACTACTTTTCTTTCTGGTTCCTAGCTATCTCTATACAGCACAGTTTTGCTGGTCTGGGTGCAGTGAAATCCAAGTGGGGCCTTTGTGTGGTGCCCTAAAAGACTGGGGTCACTTGGGTGTTCCATCTTGGTGCTGAGCAGTGCCAGCCTGGGGAATGGGATGATGCAACCAAAATGAAACTCTCTTCCCTCATTTCTGGAGTAATTATTAGGATTTTTGTTCACTGTGTTGCTGAAGTTTCTTAAGCGGAAACTTAAGGAACAACTTTCCCAGAACTGTTTCTTCTCATGGATAGCTAATTGTTGATCTTCCTGGGGGCAGGGGTCTCCTATACCCCCACCTTGATGACATCACAACCACAGTTTGTTTCTTGCTCTGGTATTTATCCAAAAATTTCTGGAGGTTGTGATAGGTAGGTGTATTACTGGGTGTTGACAGCTCAAGCCAGAGTCTGCACACCCCTTTCTCTACCAGCTCCTCCTCACCATGTGGCCCAGGGCAAGGCAATCAACTCCTCCAACTCTCAGTTTCCCTTTCTATCAAATGGAGGTCAGAATAGAACCTACCTCTCTGAGTTCTGAGAACTGAATGAGGTGGTGCATACAAAGCATTTAGCACAAAGATTGGTACACAGTAAGTGCCCTCAGTTAGGCCAATGTTGTTATACTGTTACTTGTTTTCGAGCCTCTGTCCTTTTACTGTTAAGAATTATGTTAGCAGATTATCTAATATTTGATTCTTTACAATGAGAAACGTGAAGCATAAAAAGATCAATTGAGGGACCTGTTTGGCTGACTGTGAAAAAGAGACATGACCAGAAAGTATTCTGGAAGCTGCCTCCATGGCTTTGTATGTCTGGGTCATTTTTCTGCTCAGCCAGACTCTCTTATAAATTCACACCCCAGGACAACAAATGCATTGTCTGCTATGCCATGTTCATCTGGATTAATTTAATATACTTGGAATCTTGTCTATATTTTTCTATCCTCAGTCTTCCAACAAATCCATGTCAAGCTGCTATTTTAATCATTTTGTAAATAACACCTGGCCTTTATGAAATAGAAGATAGAAGCAATTGTGCAGTAAGCATATGTTAGCTTCTACACCCTTCAGTTGGCCCAGAAAGACGATGAACACATCTCCCTCATCTTGGAACTGATCTGAGGCACCAGGGGCCTGGATGAAGGGTCACAGGTTGAGATTAGGGGTCACAGAGTAACATCAAGCAGGAGTTATGGGTGGGCAGAACTTCTGGAAGAGTTCCCTCAGAAGACAGGGGAAACATGTAGGGAGTTTTTAGCATCTCCCTGATGACTTTGGGATAAGGCTGGACTTAGGGCAAGTACTTGGCAGCTCATAGGGAAGGAACGGTGTTTGATCCAGGGCAGCACTGCTTCTTCAGGGTCCATGTGCATCCCTGGGGGTGAACGTCTACATAACGTGGGTAGTTGGGAATTCTGGGCTGGCTTGGCTCCTCTCTTTCCTCCTTCATCTTCAACCGCCAAATACTGGGAGGTCTTTTAAGCCGTGTACCAGGCAGAATTCTAAGAGGAGTCCCAAGGTTTCCTAGCCATGGTATACCAGTGCTGCATAATCCCAGGGACTGTGAGCTAGTCCCATGATTAGGTTATGTCATATGTCATAGTTGACTTTGAGAGAGGGAGATTATATGGTAAGTCTAATCTAACCACACAAGCCCTTTAAATTTGGGTCTAGAGGCCAGAGAGAGAGAGAGAGAGAGAGAGAGAGTCAGAGATTCAGAATGAGAAGGATTCAATGCACTACGGCTACCTTCAAGAGCCATGAAGGAAATGGGAACTATAACCACAAGGAACTGAATTCTTCCCACAAGACTGAGCTTGAAAGCAGACTTTCCCCTAGAACTCCCAGATGAGAACTCAACCCAGCTGACACCTTGATTTCAGGATTTTACCTGCAATCCACAGAGCATAAAATGCAGCCATCATGTGCTGGACTTCTGACTTATAGAACTGGGAGCTAATGTGTGCTTTTTTAAGCTGCTAGCTTTGTAGTAGTTTGTTAAACAATAGGAGACTAATATAGCCTTCTTCACTCTATTTCCTTTAGGAGCCAGAGCTCATTTTCAACACATTTTTTTGCCTTGTGAGAAATTTCTGCCATATCCTAGAACCAACAGGTGTACTTCTCCTGAGCAACTGTGGCCAGTTTTCATCCCCCGGTAAACCATGAACTGTATAACTGGACTTGTTCCTCTGTTAGCAAGGACCACTTGAGCACATAGACTTCAGCCCCCACCACAGCCCCTGTAAAATGTGTGCCCACCATTGTTAGGAGCACCTGACCTGGGAGCCCCACTCTTCATCGGCTAAAAGTACATGCTCATGTATTCTGTAAATAGCCCGAAATCTTCTCTGGAGCAAGGCAGGGCTTGTGCGTACACACACACACACACATATGCACACACACATGCACACACACACACACACACTTCTCCCTGTGATTCCAGACTCTTAAGACACTTTGTAGGGACACAAAAATTGAAAACTGGATCCATTGCTTTAAATTTAGAACACCTGGGGGCCCCTGGGTGGCTCAGTCAGTTAAGCTCTGACTCTTGATTTCAGCTCAGGTCAGGATCTCACAGTTTGGGAGATGAAACCCTGTGACAGTGCTGAGCGTGCTTGGGATTTTTTTCCCTCCTTCTCTCTCTTCCCCTCCCAACTCGTCCTCTGTCTCTCTCAAAACAAACAAACAAACAAACAAACAAACAAACAAACAGAAAAACACCTGGAAAGGTGTTTGGAGGGTAAAGAAAAATATATTAACTATATTATTTGGAAATACAGTAAAACCTTAGGTTGCGAGTAATGGTCTGTGAGTGTTCCACAAGACAAGCAAACACTCCTACTAAATTTTAACTTGATAAGTGAGCGATGTCTTGCAAAACGGGTAGTATGTGATTCTGAATGTCACATGATCACAACTGAGCCAATGGCTCTTCTCTCTCTCTCTCTCTCTCTGCAGGATTGTGGGTGATTGTCAATGCAATGTCACACTTCCACAAAATCCCCAAAATGAGGCAAAAGCAAGTGTCATTTGGATAGGTTCCTTGTTAAAGTTGCATGAAAAGAAAAAGATTCCATTGAGCCAACAGATAGCAGTGATTCCATTAGTGATAGTGAAAGTCGTTCTACATGATAACCCTCCTCTCTCTTGTGTCCCTTACAGCAGCCATGAAGGTTTTCAAAGGTAAGTGCAGGTTAATTTGTATATTTTTATTTATATTCTGTATTTTCTTTATTATTTTGTATTATATTACAGTATTAAAATAATTTTTATATAAATATTTTTGGGTTGTGGAATGAATCATCTGAGTTTCCATCATTTCTTATGGGGAAATTTGCTTTGATATACAAGTGCTTTGGATTACAAGTCTGTTTCCAGAATGAATTATGCTTGTACACCAAGGTTTTACTCTATAACTAACCTCCTACCTAAAAATGAATGTATTCTGTTTTCCAACTTTGTGAAAATATGTGTGTGTATAAAGCATCATATACCATATAGAATAATTTGTTGTATACTATAAACTTGTATAGGTATGTACATTCTTGAATGATAACGTCCCCTTAAGTAGCAATGCTTTCATGACCCTGTGTTCCTCCCATATCTGCCACCATTTTGTGTGTTCTACACACTGATAGATCATAATTTTACTAAAGTCAAGCCATGCCAGAGTACGCTCTGAAAGCCAGGGGCGGAAGTCAGGGGAAGTGGCCATAAGAGTGTATAAGGGGGAGAATGGAAGTTGGAGAGGCGGGGCCAGGGGGTCAGTCAGAATCTCATCCTGACAGACTATGAAATTCCTCAAATCCGCTGTCCTTCCAGACCTGGGTTTTTCCTGGTGGCCTGCCCTCAGTCATCTCTCCTGCCACCTTGGAGTGCCATGGGGGGCTTGTCATCTTCCATTATGGAACTAATCTTTGACAGACAGGCAACCGATTGCTTCAATACTCCGCAATTGGAGGTATGGCCTAGGTTTGCTCTGGAGGCTGGACACTCCTGAACTGGGTATCTCTGGATGAGGTGGAATGAGCCAGAAGAGGAAGGGGAGGAAGGAAGCAGCAGACAGAACTGCAGCAGCAAAGGCAGGGCCATGCAAACCAGCCTGGTGTTCTGGGAGCCACAAGCACTGCCATATCTCTGAGCTAGAATGATTAGCGGCCCTGAGGCTCTGCACGGGTCAGGAAATGGAGGCCAGTGTTGCCATGTTTGGAACATTTAAATTTATTTATGTTTTATTTTTTTATTTCTTTTTTATTGTTGTATATGTTTAGGCACTTGGTCTTTACCTATAGGCAAGGGAGAGCCACTGAATGTTTGGTTTTATTTTTTGGCAAATAAGTTTGTATTTAAATGATCAAATTTGCCTTAAAAAGGAAGATATACTCATTGCAGAAAGTTGGTGTCACTCTGGATGAGGATGTGATACTTAGATTGTGTCCTGAAGGCTCGCTTGGCCATAGCTTAGAGGGTGTAGTGCAAGAGATTTCCAGACCTGAGGAAGTGGACCCTCGGGTTGGGGGGTGGGGGGGGGGGGTGGGGGGGGGGAGGGCAGGCATCTGTCCTGAAAGCTCCTCAGGTGAGTCCAGGCTACACTGCAGGCTGAGAACCATGAAAACAGAAGGCACAAGACCAAGGCACTTGCAAGGGCCCAGGTGAAGCATAACGAGGAGGGTCCTGACAACATGGACAGAGAACAGAGAGAAGGAGGCCTCGCTCCATTAGGTGGTAAATAAGGGCAGTCTGGGAACCTCTGTCTTTGTATTTTCTTTGAATTTAGAATCTCGTTCTGACAGACTATGAAATTCCTTGAATCCCTGGGTTTTGTCCTCTGCCACCAGGCCCTGCAGCTAAGGGGAAAAAAGCACCAAGAGTTAGGTCTGTGCCTCTAAACTGATGAGGATGGAGGGAAAACAGCTTTAGTTCTGCTTCTTAAAAACAGCTATTAAATTAATTTACTGAAAACCTTTGGGTAAATTAAATTGTGGGGGAGTACATCAGCTGCTGTTTGTTGTGGGTCAGAAGTCCGCTGAGTGAAACAAAAGGACTACATTCTGCACAGAGCTCTTTGCCGCCACCCACTTCCTCTGACTGACTGAATGGTCCAGCCATGTGAGGGATCACCCAGGGAGGGATGTGCATGGTTCTTCCAGTCCAGCGCTGGGTGACATTGCGGCAATATCTCCACCTCACTAAATGAAACGTGTTCCTGAAAAGATGCCTATAAAATGATTTTGCTTCCACACAAACCATTGTCCCCTCACTTGCTTTAAAATTTCTAGGATGTGTTCCCATGTAAAAAATATATTTATGTGCAGGCAAAAATGTGTGTCTGTCTCTCTCTAGTGCAATGTCTTTTGTCCCATGAAGTGCCAGAAGGGTACTCATTTTGCAAGAGAAACTAGGAAGAGCTCTCCTAAGTCCTAGGGTGGGTTTGCTGTTGGCCCCCAGGCATTCTGCCACCTCAGGGCCCTTGAACAGCAGCTGCCTTCCTTCCAGATGCATCTGGTTGGGAGGGAGGGACAGGGCTCGTGCTGCCTACAGTTTGCTGGATCATGAGATGAGTGGTACTTTTCCTTCTTTCACATATGGCAGGAGACTTCTTGCTCTTTCATTAAGTATCGCTCAACATCCAAGAACCTCACACCTACCTCACACCTCTGCATTTCTAGGGGTTTTGTGGAAAGCCATGGCCCTCCTTCTAATTGCCTAAACTGTGATTTTCTGAATAACAAGACTCACTTGTGCACTAGAAGTTATCCATATACTTCTGATCTAGTTCTTTCCTTACAAATATTTGTTAAAATCAGGGGTGCCTGGGTGGCTCAGTTGGTTAAGTGTTCAACTTCGGCTCAGGTCATGATCTTATACTTCGTGGGTTCGAGGCCTGCATTGGGCTCTGTGCTGACAGCTTGGAGCCTGGAGCCTGCTTTGGATTCTGTGTCTCCCTCTCTATTCCTCTACCTTACTCTCTCTCTCTCTCTCTCTCTCTCTCTCTCTCTCTCTCCCAAAAATAAATAAACATTTAAAACAAACAAATACTTGTTAAAATCAAACCCATACATTTGGCCATCATTTTGAATTATTCCCATCCATCCACTCACCCATCCATCCATCCATCCATCCATTTTACAGGTACTATTCTTGGGCTAGTGAATTCCTTTAAGGAAAACATCTTAAATGAAGGAATTAAACCCTATCTTATAGATACTAACTCATTATTTTTGGTGCTTTCAATCTTTCTTTTTAAAATTTTTTTAGTGTTTATTTATTTTTGAGAGAGAGAGACAGAGCACGAGCAGGGGACGGGCAGAGGGAGAAGCAGACACAGAATCTGAAGCAGGATCCAGACTCCCAGCTGTCAGCACAGAGCCCAATGTAGGGCTCGAACCCACAAACTGTGACATCATGACCTGAGCTGAAGTCGGACGCTTAACTGACTGAGTCACCCAGGCACCCGCAACACTTTCAAACTTTCTGTATACTATCCAAACATGCATTTAGCTACCCTGTATTCTACGGACACTATAGTCTATGTATTTTGGAACCAGAGAGCTGGAGCAGTCCCACAGAGAAACAGTTATAGGATTGGCTCATGCTCCTCATAATATGAATTAATTCTCACCGTATCCACACTACATGACAGGCACTGAGGACAGACAAGCTTGCTGTATTCAAGGGTCAGAAAGACAACCAGTGAGGCTAGAATCATGGAAAAAGAGGAGGCAGCAGGAAGCTGACCATCTAGGACTGAGGGCTATGGAAAGAATGTTGTTTGGAAAAAAGTCAGTTTTGAGCAGAAATATCATGTGATGGCTTGGGAAAGGTCCAGTAAAGGAGATAATTGATGCAGGAGACAGTTACCAATTTCATGATCAGGGTTTCTTAGAAGGCAAGATGGAATAGGATGTCACAGTGGTGACAGGAAGGAGGCATTGCCCACATGCAGGCAGGCTAGTAGACCCGGTGGTGGGAGCACAGGTTGGCTGTGTTGTGATTGCCTCCATTTCTCAGTGAGGAAGGCAGGTCATCAACTGACAGTGGAGGGGTGCTGAGGTTTGAGGAAAAAGAAGAAAATGTGAAACAGCCTTCTCTAAATGTGGTAAAGGTGGAATACTTCTGGGGAATGCTATAGGGACCCTGAGATCTGTGGTCACAAGACTAATGGAAGACTCTTCTGCTGCTTAGAAGCAAGTAAAGAGCAGAAGGAATTGCGTTTAATCAGGGCTAGATTTTTCCAGGTGACAATGACACAAGGATAACAGGAGCAAGTGATAGATTAGAGTGAGGTATGGCAGAATCTTAGCCAGGGAGGAAGGTGAACACATGGGTGCAATCATATAGTTAAGGCAGGGCAGGGAAGCGGGCTGCAAAGTGCGGGGAGGATGACCCAAGAGTCGTGTACCCAAAACTGAATCTGGAAGTGATGCTGTCACTGGAGGTCACTATGGGAGTCTCTGCTGGAATAGATCGGCATTAGGAACTGAGAAGCCAGAGTGTGGGACAGGGCGTCTCTTTTAGATGACATGGAAGCCATCGTATCATCAAGAATCACAACAGAATCATCTTTCAGCGCCATATTATAGTACAGTTCTAGGTGATAAGAACAGTCGTCATTGACTTTTGTCCATGCTGATACATGGGCTTAGACTTGTAGGGGACCAAACCCTTAACCCATAATGCCTGCTTCTGGACCCTAACTCTACATGAATAACCCTGATAGCCACGAATATAAACCCATCCCAGTTTTTTGACATCCTTGTATATTATTTGGGGAAATATAGGGCAAGGGGATATTTTCTTTAATATCTGGCAACAAATGAGTAAAGCATCATTTAAAATTTTACTTTGCATAATCCAAGTAAGAAGGAAAATTATGACAAAATGGTATTATCCATTTCTTTATTCCATTTCTCCCCACACCTTAAATTATTTTTAAAAAGATTTTAAGAGTGGGAACTAAGTGTATGAAGGAGTAAGGCAAAAAATCCCCACACAACTGTTGGGGTTGGGTATCCTATTCTCAGCTTCAAATGGATACAGCTAGTCAGTAGGTCAGAGAGCAAGGGTTTGAATCTGGTTCTGTTTGCCTTCAGTGTGCTTTTAACTTCCTACTTATATTAGCCTAACAAGGTGTGTCCCTGTGCATGTGCACAAACACACACACACACACACACACACACACACACACACACGTAAGCAATAATTAGCCCCCAAGCCCTACACCTGAAATGTACATTGTCCGTATTTTCTTCTCAGTTCAAAGTGCTTCATCATGCACATCTGGAACATTGGAGAGAACAATGCAGAATCTTCAAAGGCAGGTTATTTGGGAGCACTCCACCCGTAAACCACATGATTGTTTCAGGTTATAAGTAGCTCTTTGAAAAGTTAGATTCCTGGGGCGCCTGGGTGGCTCAGTCGGTTAAGCATCCGACTTCAGCTCAGGTCACGATCTCGCGGTCTGTGAGTTCAAGCCCCGCGTCGGGCTCTGGGCTGATGGCTCAGAGCCTGGAGCCTGCTTCTCATTCTGTGTCTCCCTCTCTCTCTGCCCCTCCCCCGTTCATGCTCTTTCTCTGTCTCAAAAATAAATAAACTTTAAAAAAAAAGCCCATATGACTTTGGGAAAATCATTTGAAAATTTAGATTCCCCTGCTCTTGAATAAATATTCTGAAATAAATCTCCTGACAAGTCCCCTCTCTTCTCACCTGATAGTTCCTGTGCACATAGGAGAGCAAAATGACCTCATATGAGCTCTTTAAGTCCTTAAGAAAAGGCAAACTAAAGAGACTTAGACATTGCTAGACAGAGTCTAGAAAGAAAAATAACAACAATTTCAAATAGATTAAAAAAAAAAACAACCTTAGGTTAATGCTGGCAATTCTAAGCAAGCGAGATTTTTTTTTCATCTGAAAGTGTGACACACACATATTATATACTTAGCCAATAAAATTAAATAGGCTCCAGTAAAACTCAAGGAATTCTTCAAAGCAACCTGTTAACGACTATATAGAAATGCATCTATTTGGATGTATACATAAACATTTATACCCACACACCAAAGCATTAAGTTTCGGTGCTAAGTTTCTACTGATCTCTTCTGAAATGCCGGCAAAGTAGACATTTTTCATAAAAGATGGTTATAGCCAAGCATACGGAAGGAGAAATTATCCACAGCCCTGGGAGCAATATAAGAAAATCCAGAGGATCGGGCTTCCACTTCAGATCCTAGGGCTACCTGATAATTATGACTTTTCTTTGGTGGGGACACAGATAAGGGCATTTACACCCTGGTAACATGCCTGAGGACTTTATTAATTTTAGGGCTCCTGCCATCTTTGTCAAAAGTAACCCAGGAAAACTCCAAAAGGGAAAAGAAATTATCTCTGTGCATTAAAATGGAAGGATCTGATCCTGACTTTTTGAAACTCTAATGAAACTGCACCTGGGAAGATGCCTGATCTAAAAGTGCTGGTCCTGGCTTCCAGGTCAGATGTTAGCACCTTAAATCCAGGACCCTTCAGGTGGTCGGAGGAGGTGGGACTTAACTATACACCACAACCCGAGATTAATTATTGTGAGGGGACAGGGTAAACAGCAAACTCTTGAATAGGTGCATTTTGAGAGCTTGGCTCCTTGGTCAGTCTGGTGTATTTTGAAGCAAAGAAATGAGAGATGGGAATCAAATCACTTGCTAATCAACCTTCACTTTCCTCATAGACCAAGGATGGCAAAAATGTTGATGGCAGTTTGCTGTATATCACAACCATGAACTTTTAATTAAGCTTGAAAATGTGGTCGGCAGAAGGGAAGTGTGGCCCTCCTGGGGGTGGGGACCAGGCTGGCTGGTAATGGCTATCTCTCTGCACCTCCCATGGGTGGCCAGTTAATTTTCTGCTTGAGATCGTAGGAACTGAGCCCACCCTTCCAAGTCCCAGGTGTATCTCTGTCAAACCAGAATGCCTTATACCCTACATTCATTCAGTCTGTGTATAGCTCAGATTTAATTTACTTAATTCGCTCTGTGAGATCTTTGGGAAGTAAGAATCTACTTTTTCTCAAGACTTTTTCCTTGAAGGCAAGTTTTTCCAGAGCGTAACCATTGAGTTGAACACTGGAACTGAACGTTGCAAATCTGGAATCGAGATCTTTATATTTGAAATTTTTTATCCTCCAATGAAGTGTTAATAAAAAGAGTTTTTATAGATAGCTCATTTGGGTTTTAAAAACTGGAAAGTTTTCAGCTAGATTTTTGCCAATCTGATGACCCTTTATTGGACACTTACTGTGCAAAAGACACAGTGCCAGATGGCCATGAGAGTCCACATAACCCAGATGCTGGCTGGAACCCCCTCACTGGGAGACTTGTTAAATTTTCTCCAAACGCTGGCTCCAAAGCTGAGAGAATCAAAAGCCTTTCATTTCTATGAGTTCCTCAGGCTCTTAAGTGGTACGATTACAGGTGATACTTATCTCTTTATATATATTTCCAAAGAGCATACACTATTTATACTCTTTTAAAGTGTTAAAAAGGATGATACCCTATATACTTATTTTGGTTGAATTTTGATTGTAAAAACCTTTACTGTGTCAAGGCTAAGCACTGCAATGCATGAGTATATTTTTGGTTTGTTGGACTGTGGAGAGATGATCAAGCTCACATAAATAAGAAAAGAAAAATTCATATATAATTGTATATATGCATATATCTGTATACCTCTATTTATATCTATATCTACAGCTACAACTATATGTACATCTACATCTGTACCTATATTTATAGGACCAGGGAGACAAGACTGGTACTTTAAGGTCAACCTTCTTCCCCAGTGTTGTATCATTAAAGAGTCCCAGAAAATTAGACTCAAATCCTTACGTTTTAATATATATAGATTAAATATACATATTAAGTATATAAGAATATATTAAATATATAATTATATACTTATGTGATAATACATATTTACATAAATATATAATATATATTATTTATAATAATGGTTAATAGCAAGCTAGCTCCAGGAGCACAGAGACTTGACCAGACGGCTAGGGTAGATTTCATCAAGTCATCCGAAGAAGACAGTAGGCCTCTGTTATGAACTGACTTCTGTTCCCCCAAATTCACATGGTGAAGCCCTAACTCCCCCTGTAACTAACATATTTGAATATAGAGCCTTCATTAGAGGTTTTAAGGTTAATGAGGTCTTTAGGGCGGGGCCCTAATCCAATCAGACTGGCGTGTTTATAAGAAGTGGGAGAGCCACCAGAGATGCATGTGCGCAGAGAAAAGGCCAGGTGAGGCCACCGTGAGAAGGAGGCCATCTGCAAGCCAAAGAGAGAGCCCTCAGGAGAAACCAGATTTGCCAAAACCTTGCTCTAGGATTTCTAACCTTCAGCACTGTGAGAAAATTAACGTCTGTTGCTTAAGCCATGCTATCTGTGGAATTTTGTGATCCTGCCCACTAATACAGTCACCATGTTAGTCCTCATGGCTGCTCAAGAGCCCTTTATAAACTATTCATGAGCTAGAAGTGAAGCTCATGAACATATAAAGGTATATTTCAATGCATTCAAAATAATAATTTACATTTCCAACATGAATAGATCAGACCTATGTGTACAATCTACTCCTGTGGACACCGGCCCCTGTGAGGTTAGTGGTGGGTAAAGCCCCATCAAAGTCCCTCTGCGCCTCAACAAGCATGACACTGACTTTTTGTTTTATTTTATTTGTTCATATTTTTTATTTTTATTTTTTTTTCAATATATGAAATTTATTGTCAAATTGGTTTCCATACAACACCCAGTGCTCATCCCAAAAGGTGCCCTCCTCAATACCCATCCCCCACCCTCCCCTCCCTCCCACCCCCCATCAGCCTTCAGTTTGTTCTCAGTTTTTAGAGTCTCTTATGCTTTGGCTCTCTCCCACTCTAACCTCCTTTTTTTTTTCCTTCCCTTCCCCCATGGGTTTCTGTTAAGTTTCTCAGGATCCACATAAGAGTGAAAACATATTGGTGCAGCCGCTCTGGAAAACAGTGTGGAGGTTCCTCAAAAAATTAAAAATAGACCTACCCTATGACCCAGCAGTAGCACTGCTAGGAATTTACCCAAGGGATACAGGAGTACTGATGCATAGGGGCACTTGTACCCCAATGTTTATAGCACCACTCTCAACAATAGCCAAATTATGGAAAGAGCCTAAATGTCCATCAACTGATGAATAGATAAAGAAATTGAGGTTGATATACACAATGGAGTACTACGTGGCAATGCGAAAGAATGAAATATGGCCTTTTGTGGCAACGTGGATGGAACTGGAGAGTGTTATGCTAAGTGAAATAAGCCATACAGAGAAAGACAGATACCATATGACTTTTTGGTTTAAACAAGTATTCTTTACCATGGTTAGTCTTGTTACTGAGTTGTGTTTTTCTTTGTAGAGTTTTTCAGGGTGGCTTTTTGATTGTTAAGGTTAAAGTATTTTTTCTTTAACCCATTCATGCAATAAGTCGTACAATGTATATTTGAATAATAAAACAATAATGTACCCTCACAATTATTTTCCCTATCTCTTTATAGCTAACTAGTTTCCTTATTCATTTCCATGCACAATTTCCTCAAACCTGGGATTGTATCTCTGATGTGTGGGCAATTTCTGTCTTCTTATAGTCTTGAGGATATCTGTCTTTCCTTGTCCTCACACACCTTTGACAGTTGAACAGTAGAAAATAAAACGTTTCCTTTAACTAATCATTTAAATAATCATTAGTGCTTGACAGGGAACACTCAAAAAGTTTCTTGGCTATTGTTTTTTTCCCAAGGATCCTGAAAGTTTCTCCTGATTGTTTATAGGATTCATCAGTTTGAAAATTCTTCTGGATGTAGTTAACAGAGGCTTGCTGCGTGTTGGGTTATCAGTTTTCTTCTTATTTATGTGCTTACTAAATTTTCTGCCATGAACATACATATGTATTTTAGTATATAAATTCCAGATCTCTGATGTATGATTAGGACTTTCAATGTTAAGTCTAAAACGTATTTTTTTAAGATCAGAAAATGTTTTTATCTTTTATTTCATTGGTAATTTTTTTTTTTTTGGAATATCCTATTGTTGCTAGATTTGATCTCTAGATCTTTTTTATTGTCTATTTTCATCTCTTATTTCAACTGGGTTTCAGGTGAATTTTCTTAGTTTGTTTTCTAACTCAGTGAGTGCCTTTTGGGTAGCCTCTATGTCAGGCATCTGAACCAGCCTTTCAAAGGTGCCCCCATTATCTCCTAGCTGTCCTTTTCATCATTCTCATACCAAGTTTCAAAGATACAATGTTATTGTGGATCACATTGAGAACACAAGTGAAATTTTCTAAAATGTTATTCTGTTGATTACATTGAATTTACTTCAGAAGGAGCCAAACACTGTGAGTTTCCTGTGAGTTCTCACTTGAACTGCAGAAAACTTTTTTAAACCAGTGGTTTATTTTTTATTTTTTTATTTTTCATAACATTTATTCAGTTTTGAGAGACAGAGACAGAGCATGAGCAGGGGAGGGGCAGAGAGAGAGAGGGAGACACAGAATCTGAAGCAGGATCCAGGCTCTGAGCTGTCAGCACAGAGTTCGACACAAGGCTCAAACCAACGAACCATGAGATCATGACCTGAGCTGAAGCTGGACGCTTAACCGACTGAGCCACCCAAACATCCCTGAACTACAGAAAACTTTTTAAAGATAATGAGTTACATCCTTCAGTGCAAGAAATCCTACAACTTAATTTTCCTGACCCAAATACCAATATTGATTCCTTCTAAAAATATCTATGCCAAACAGCCCAAGTGTCCATCAATGGATGATGAAGGGATAAACAAAATGTGGTATATAACTACAATGGAATATTGCTCAGCCTAAAAAGGGAGGAAATTCTGATACATACTACAAAATGGACATTGAAGACATTATACTAAGTGAAATAAGCCATTCATAAATGGACAAGTACTGACTGATTCCACCTATATGAGATACTTCAATTCATAAAGTCAATTCATAAAGACAATAAGTCAGTGGTGGTTGCCAGGGACTGGCTAGGGAGGAGGAAAGAGGAGTTGTTATTTAAAGGGGACAGAGTTTCAGTTTGGGATGATGTTAAAGTTCTGGCGATGGATGGTGGTGATGGATGCACAATAATGTGAATGTAATTAATGATACTGAGTTACATGCTTAAAAGTGGTTAAATGTATGCTTAAAATGGTTAAAGTGGTAAATTTTATATTACATATATTTTAGCACAATAAAAACTTTTCTAATTTTAAATGAAGTACACCAGCTGTTCTCTGTGAAATGGGATATTTTACACAAATTTGTATTTTTACATATAGGCAAATTAAAATTAACATGCTTCAAGGGGGAAATGACACCAAACTGCATCAGCAGCATGCACATCACTTACTGTGGGCAGGGGGGCAGGTGGTGACCATGGAGTCCCCAGTGCTGCCAACCTGCTTTGCCTCTAGCTTTTCCCCCTTCAAGCTTGGGACATCCAGTGACACCGTCATCACCAGAAATTTCTTTTGATATCTGGCCTGAGCACTTTCTTCACCTATGGTTTTAATAATTGATCATGCTTTTTAATATTGACAAGTTTTTTTTTTGCCTTTTTTCTGTTTATCTATCATTCCTGTAGGAATGGAGGTGGGGGGAGTAGGGCAAACTAAAGTGGGCAGTGGACATCTGCTTCCAGCTGTGGAAAAGGCGGACTTGGCAGGTGGTTTTAGTGCTCTTATGTTAATATCTGCTGGGAGATATTCCTTCCCTTCACATCATGGATTAAATTGTGACACTACAAATGTTTCAGTATCCAGATTTAGCCAGCCTAGTCCTGGAAAGAAAATGGGAAGGGAGGAAAGGGAACATTTTTTTTCTTTGATGCAATTGGCCTTTTTGTTAAAAAAAATATTGATTTTAAAATGGCAAAACAACTATGATGAAAACACAAAATTTCACAATCTCCCTATTTTGATGACTCCTGGGGCTTTTTAAAAAAGTAATCTATTGTTAGGGAATATAAACAGGAAAAAAGGGAAGGAATCCATTGTTGGAAAATATAAACAGGTAAAATCCTCAAAGGTCACCACTGTTATTCATTTCTTATTATCTTTTCCTGAAAATAATTTTGTATTTATCTTCTTAACTATTAATAAAAAATTACATAAATAGGGTAATATTAAAAACACTGTTCTATGCCTTGGTTTTTCACTTAATAAAACCTTCCCCATAATCACAATCAGATCCTCCCAATCTTTTCCCCTTGGGATGTATCATCCTGTCTCCCAACTATGGACTCTTGGTTTTTCCTATTGTTGCTTTTCCTTCAATGCAGCAATGAATGTTATTGTATGTGTATCTCAAAGGTATTTTGCAACATGTCTAATGAGGAAAATGGACGGAGTAGTGTACACATGCTTTTTCCATATCCTCATCATTTCTGAGTACCATTAACCTTTTTAATTTTTGCTTTCTTATTAGAACATCTCTTTTTTTTAATTGACGTTTTTTTAAGAGCAGTTTTAGGTTCATAGAAAACCTGAGAAGGAAGTACAGTGTGCCCCTACTCACACGCATCCTCCCCCATTACCAACATCTTCCAACTTTGTTACAATGTATGAACCTACACGCTTAAGTCATTATTACCCAAAGTCCCTGGTTTACATTGGGGCTCCTCTTGGTGGTGTATATTTTATGGGTTTGAACAAATGTATAATAACATGTATGTACCCACCATTATAATATTGTATAGATTACTTTCATTGCCCTCAAAATCCTCTGTGTCCCTTCTGTTCATCCCTCCTTCCCCACCAGCCTTGGCAACCATTCATCTTTTTACTGTCTCTATGGTTTCGTCTTTTCCAGAATACTGTATATTTGGAGTCATACAGTATTTGACATTTACAGATTGGCTTTTTTCACTTAGTAATATGTATTTAAGATTCCTCCATGTTTTTCCATAGCATGATAGCTCATAATAATATTCTATAGTCTGGATGTACCATAGTTTATTTATCCACCCACCTAATGAAAGACATCATGGTTGCTTCCAAGTTTTGGCAATTATGAATAAATATACAATAAACATCTGTGTGTAGGTTTTTGTATGGACTTAAGTTTTCAACTTTTTGGGTAAACACTAGGAGGGTGATCACTGGATCATATGGTAAGAGTATATTTGGTTTTGTAAGAGACTACCAAACTGTCTTCCAAACTTCCAGTTGGCCCTCCCACCAGCAATGAATGAGAATTTCTATTACTCTACATCCTTGTAGGCATTCTGTGTTGTCAGGGTCTAGATTTTAGCCATTCTGATAGGTGTGCAGTGGTATCTCCTTGGTTTAATTTGCATTTCCCTGTGGACATATGATGTGGAGCATTTTTTCATGTGTAGATTTGCCATCTGTATATCTTCTTTGGTCAGATGTCTATTCCGATCTTTAGCCCATTTTTAAATTGGGTTGTTCATTTTCTTATTGCTGATTTTAAGAGTTATTTGAATATTTTGGATAACAGTTCTTTATCGGATATATCTTTTCCAAATATTTTCTCCCAGTGTGGCTGTTTTTACATTCTTTTGATGGAGCGTCTTTTCATGTGTTTATTGGCAATGATACTTTTTCCTCCTAAAGACTGACTTCAGGTTCTTTGCTTGCTTCTAAAAAGGTTTGATTTGATTGTATTTTCTCTAACAATATAAATATATAATTAACAATATAAATGTAAATAAACAATATAAGTTCTATGTAAATTAAGGAAGTTGGCTTTTTGCCTGATTTTTTCATCAGTTTCCTTTCTTCTTTTTATTTTCTACTTTTTACTTGTTAGAGTTTTTCTCCATTCAAATTTTTTAAATTGTATCTAATGAAATTTATTGGTACTTTCCCTTTATGGCTTTGGGTTTTGTGTTCTGATTAGAAAGAACTATTCCTCTCCAGGATTTTAAATTGTTTATCCATGCTTTCTTACCAGAAGTTTTATGTTTTTTTTAATATTGAAAACTTCTATCCATTTTTACATAAGGAATTAGGAATAATAAGAGGAATTAGTGTATATATATTTTTTTCAATCGTTTGCTTTGTTGCCATAATACTGTATATGGTAAAATCTCTCGCACACTGATTTTATTTTTGTTTAAATTTTATTTAGTTAACATACAGTGCAATATTGGTTTCAGGAGTAGAATTCAGTGATTCATCACTTATATACAACACCCAGTGCTCATCACAACAAGTGCCCTCCTTAATACCCATCACCCATCTGGCCCACCCCCCACCCACTTCCCTCCATCAACCCTCAGTTTGCTTTCTATCTTTAAATGTCTCCTTAAGTGTCTCTTAAAATGTCTTTAACACTGATTTTAAATACTATCTTAACTGTTAAAGTTCCCAATAACCTGGGGCCTATTTCCTTACTCTCTTCTTTTCCATTGTTCTACTAGTCTCTTTCTTCATCAACTATTTTAATTATTATAGCTTCATTGCACATTTCAATTCCTGGCAAGCTAATCTTTCCTCATTACTTTCACTTTCCAAAACAATTATAACTTTTCTCACATATTGGTTCTGACAAGACCAGGGTTACTCTGCTGTCAAAAGCATCCTATTTATATTTTAATTGAAGTTGTTTTGAATTTATAGATGAATTTACAGATTAATTTACAGTTGATCTTGGCATATATTCAAATCTTCTACATCTTTCAATAGTTGTAAATTTTTCATTAAATTGGTCCTGCGCAATTTTTCTACCCTTATTGAGTATAATTGACAAATAACATTGTGTGAGTTCAACTTTTTTAGATTCCACATATGAGATCATACAGTATTTGTCTTTCTCTATCTGACTCATTTTACTAGCATGATGCCTTCAAGGTCCATCTATGCTGTCACAAATGGCAGGATTTCCTTTTTTCTCATGGCTGAATAAGACTCGTGTGTGTGTGTGTGTGTGTGTGTGTGTGTGTGTGTGTGTCATATTGTCTTCATCCATTCATCCATTGACAGACACTTAGGTTGCTTCCATATCTTGGCTATTGTGAATAATGATGCAATGAACATGTGAGTGCAGACATCACTTTGAGATCATGGTCCTGCACATTTCTTATTAAGATATTTTATTTTTCTTGGTTAATCTAAAAATGAAACATTTTTGCCATTATGTTTTCTAATTGGGTGGTTTTTTTTGCTTATAGTAGAGTTATCAATGCTTACATATTAGAAATAATTTATTGTTTCTAAGAGTTTCAATCAATCAGTTTGGGTCATATAATAAGGTTATTTATAAGTGGTGATAATTTCATTTATCTTCCCAATATTGAATTTTCATTTCTTACTCATGTTTACTGGGGAACTACTAGAAATGGTTTCACTAAAATTGGGAACAAGACAAAGAGATTGTTAGTAATATCGCTAGTAATACCACTAATACTTAGCATTGTTATGAAAGTAGAAGCCAGTGGGATTACTGAGAGAAAGAATTGTCAGATAGATGTTGTTTTTTGGATCTATGGAGAGGATGATATGGTTGTCTATTAATATAGTTTATTGTAATAACTTCCTGAATATTGAGGCAACCTTACAACCTGGGTGTAATGTTCTATTTTCTTGTACTTTTGAAATCTATTTGCCAATATTTAACTTTAGGCTTTTATATTTACATTCACCAACAAGATTGACCTATCATTTTCTATTTTAGTGCTAACTTTGGCTGTTCTAGTTTCAATGATATCTATGGTGGATAAAGAAAATAATTTAGAAGATTTTTCTTTCTTTTTACTCTAGAATGTTTAAATTGTACCAGATTTATTTATGTCTCCGTGATTTGAAAGACTTCACCTATGAATTCATCCATTTTGCTTGTTTTGGAAAGAACAATACTTTTTAATTTGTTAACTCTGTGCCAAGCTCCTGGCCTCTAATCCTTGGGAAGTCAGCATTTGTATCCTGTTGCAAAAGAAGAATAAAAAGCCTTCTGATTAAGAAGGCTTCATTTAATTTTCATGTCCTCCTGTATCAGGCTCACTGGATATATTCATGTCTAGAGTCATCTCTTTTCTAGGTCTGGGTCTCTTATCTAGATACTTACTATCTGGTTCCTTTCATTAAGAACACTCTTTGCTTTATGTAGGGTTGCCATAGACTACGGTGTTTACTCCAATAAAGGCAAAAGTAGACTTTTAATAGCACAAAGCCTAACAAATTAGGTCTGTACATTAGCAAAGAATGATATTGGTGTTTTCTCTACCAGTGACACATAAGCTTTCTGGGACCATGAATCCTGTTCAGAATCTGAACAAGATCCACCCCCTGTTCAGAATCTTCCTTGGACCCACTCCCTAGGACATGCATGAACACATTCATATAACATCAGGGCTTCACAGATATCCCGATCCCAGTGTACGTACATGGCTCTTACAAACATAGAGAGGATCTCCACTTTGCACTAGTGATATGTGTCTAGGTATTTTAAAATGTGGTTTCTATGGAAAATGAAAATTGAAGAGATGATTTGGAATTAACTATTGGTAATCACAGAATATTATTTGGCATTTTGCTTTCTACATCCCAGGAAAGAAGGATGGAAATGAACCCTATGCAAACGTAGCTGAAACAAAGCTGGTAGAGGAACATTATCAGGAAACACCACCTCCAGACTCAAGACCCCAAAGTTACACTTTAGAATAAGCTCTGAACCTTTCCCCCTGAAATAGAACAAATTTCTTAATATTGGGCCAAAATGGAATCTAAACTTTCAGGGTGCCTTTTAATTTTTTTAATGTTTATTTATTTTTGAGAGAGAGAGAGACAGTGTGTGAGCAAGGAGGGAGCAGAGAAAGAGGGAGACACAGAATCTGAAGCAGGTTTCAGGCTCTGAGCTGTCAGCACAGAGCCTGATGTGGGGCTCGAACCCACAAACTGTGAGATCATGACCTGAGGCAAAGTCAGATGCTCAACTGACTGAGCCACCCAGGTGCTCCCAGGGTGCCTTTTACAGAGGTACAAAGGTGGGCAGGGCATAGGCAAATTCTCTGAAAGAAGATGCTTCATGTGGCTGTGATCTCTCTTCCTGATATTTCTCTTCTAAAAGAAGGAGTCCATCTAATGTGTTACCCAAAACACGAATGTCTAAATGTTCTGCTGCGTTTGGTGCTTGGGTGGCTCAGTTGGTTAAGCATATGACTTCAGCTCAAGTCATCTCACAATTCATGAGTTCGAGCCCCATGTCGGGCTCTGCTCTGACAGCTCAAAGCCTGGATCCTGCTTCAGATTCTGTGTCTTCCTCTCTCTCTTCCCTTCCCTTGCTCATGCTCTGACTCTCTCTCTCTCTCAAAAATAAACATTAAAAAATTTTTTATAAAAGAAAAAATAGAAAACAAACGATATGTTATGCCAATATCTAACCATCAAATGGGCTCAGTGAGTCAAAGTTTAAAAAACATCTGACCATCAACTTCTCCCTATTCTCCTGAGAAACTCCTTTCCCAGCGCACCCTAGACTTTGTGGAATAGAGATAGACTTTAAAGTTAAAATAGTCAGGAAATCCTGTAAAATACCCCCTTATAAAATCACTCTATAGCTCACTAGTAAATGTCTGGGTAACACTGATCCTTTGCATGTAAATAAATCATGTGTGTGGTTTTAGCTGGAGCCCTCAAGTTTACATTTATTCTCTTTTATCAGTAGCATTTAATTTATAGATTATACAAATCAAAATGTTTTCTTAAGCTGTCTCCTAAACAGAGGCTAACAGGCATATATATGAAAGAAAGAAATGAAAAATTAGAATATTGTAAGTCTTATTACTTCAGGCTTCTTGCCCTTCTAGCATAACTGAGATTCTTTCATTTAGAAACTGACTTTCAGACTATTAGGAACTAAGTCTTGGAATTGCATTTCATCATAGGATTATTGATGAAGTTCTCTTTTAGTGCCTGGTTGGATAGCTACTGGTGAAATGCTACAAAAATAAATTATGGATGTGTTAGTGAGAAAACAAACAAAACAATTAATTTTCAAAGGCTCCTATGGCTATTATTAAAATACAAGTCATAAAATAAACATCATGTCACCTTCTCAAAATGCCATGGGGCCAGGTTTACAGAACCAGAACTGGAAAAGAGGGCAGATTTAAGAATATGATTGCAAGGCACAAGTCTAGTGAGATCATAAAAGGCTCAATTCTGACTAAATCTTCAGAAAGCCCTGTTTCTCTCCATCCTAAGATTTGCTCAAGCCTGCCTGTGCCTGGGCACTGTGAGATCCTCTGCCCAGTCTCTCCCAGATCCAATGCCAAGACCTCTCCAGTAGAGCAGTGCCGTCCATCCCAGTTAACAAGGGAGGATAAACTATGTGCTCCTCCATTAATTTTTTTGGTACTTTAAAGGTGAAGCTGAGACTCCAAGTGGACACACAGGATGAAGGGGGCCCTTTGGTAAGCTGGGAGACCTTCACCCCGAACTGATGATACATTGCAATTGATGCTTATCACAATGATTTCAATCAGCACCTAGGCTTGCCACTTAATCTCTGCCACACATAAACCACAAGATCATTTACTATAAGACCAACATGCCTTCCAGATTATCAGTTTATGTCTAACAGTTCTTGACTGTTGGTCTCACCAGTCAGTTGCCTATGAGTTAATTTTGCAACTATTTGGCCAGGAGGTTTGGTAACTTGAAAGGAATTGTTCTATAGTTATTTTTAATGATTTAAAATATTTTTCTGAAAAATCTGCTTTTAAAATTCCCAACACAAATATTACTAGAACCAAGTTTAATGACTTAGGCTTTGGGTGCTTTTGACCTGTTTGTTCATTGCAGAAGACCCAGACTGTCTATGAAGGAAAATCTCAACCTGATCTTATTTTTAGAGTACTAACTTACCCTACATTCCCAGGGAAATGGCCTACTGAGTTGATTTTTTTTCAAATAGGAGAATGTGAACTCTTTAGGAATCTGACAAAGCAAATAAATCTGTGAACATGAACTTAAGGAAATACATTTCAATGTTGTGACAGAGAACTTTGCTTTGGACTTTCTGCTGTTCAATTGTTATCAAAATCTTGGTTGCAGAGACACTGGATCAAAGTGATAGAAGAAGGGGAGGAGCCAAGATGGAGGAATAGCATGGAAGTTTTTTTGCATCTTGTGTCCATGAAATACATCCAGATCAACACTAAACCATCCTGCACACCTAGAAAACTTATTTGAGGATTAATACAACAATCTGCACAACCTGAACCATAGAACTCAGCAGGTACGTGGCACAGAGAAGTGAAGTGGGGGAGAGAGAAGCTGTGGAGGGCAGGGAGCAGTTTTTGTTTGCAGAGAGAGGACAGATATGGGGAGAGAGTGTGGGAAAAGCACCCCCCCCCAAAAGCAGCTGGAAAGAAAGTGGAAAAATGGAAACAGCCGCAGAGACTGAACGAGGAAGAGAGAAAGGAGAGAGGAGAAGGCTTAAATTCTATTAAGACTCTGAAAACAGGGGGAGCACAGAGTCTTAAACTCTGCAGCTCAATACCTGGTGGTGCTCTGGTGGGAAGGGTGAATCCCCTGGAGCAGAGTGGGGTCCAGGTGGTCCACAGGCCACACGAGGAGAAGCGGTTCCACTGCTGGAAGGACATTTGGTAGAAGCTGTGTGGCCACCGAGTCCCAGCAGACTCCAAAGAACAACTACATTTACTGGTGCTGGAACAAGGTTGTTAAGGGTGAAGACTGGTGCCAGATGTGTGTTGTGATTTTCCATTTCCTGAAATGCTGCTGCTACACGATTGCGTGAACATTTTCTGGGGTGAGCTGGCACCCAGCTGCAGTCTCTGGGCATTGGTGGCAGCACGGTCCTGCAAACATTCCTGGGTGCATTTCTGGGTTCCACAGAAACTTGACAGGCCAGAAAGGAGTGGCAGGATATGTTCAATGTGCTGAATCAGAAAAATATGCAGCCAAGAATTCTTCATCCAGCAAGGCTCTCATTCAAAATAGAAGGAGAGATCAAAAGTTTCCCAGACAAATAAAAATTAAAGGAGTTCGTGACCACTAAACCAGCCCTTCAGGAAATTTTAAGGGGGACTCTCTGAGGGGAGAACGGATGAAAAAAAAAAAAAGAAGAAGAAGACCAAAAGCAACAAAGACTAGAAAGGACCAGAGAACACCACCAGAAACTCCAACACTACAAGAAACATAATGGCAATAAACTCATATCTTTCAGTATTCACTCTAAACATCAATGGACTAAATGCTCCAATCAAAAGACATAGGGTAACAGAATGGATAAGAAAACAAGATCCATCTATATGTTCTTTATGAGAGACCCACTTTAGACCTAAAGACATCTTCAGATTGAAAGTAAAGGGATGGAACCATCTATCATGCTAATGGTCAACAAAAGAAAGCTGGAGTAGCCATACTTATATCAGACCATCTAGACTTTAAAATAAAGATTGTAACAAGAGATGAAGAAGGGCATTATACCATAATTAAAGGGTCTATCCACCAAGAAGATCTAACAATTGTAAACATTTATGCTCCGAATGTGGCACACCCTAATATATAAATCAATTAATCACAAACATAAAGAAACTCACTGATAATAATACCATAATAGTAGGGGACTTCCACACCCCACTTACAGCAATGGACAGATCATCTAAACAGAAAATCAACAAGGAAACAATGGCTTTGAATGACACACTGGACCCTGGACCAGATGGACTTAACAGATATATTCAGAACATTTCATCCTAAAGCAGCAGAATATATGTTATTATCCAGTCCACATGGAACGTTCTCCAGAATAGGTCACAGACTGGGACACAAATCAGCCTTCAACAAGCACAAAAAGATCGAGATCATACCGTGCATATTTTCAGATCACAAAACTATAAAACTTGAAATCAACCGCAAGAAAAAATGTGGAAAGAAAATAAATACTTGGAGACTAAAGATCATCCTACTAAAGAATGAATGGGCTGTTATTCAACATACTATTGTAAGTCTTAGCCTCTGCAATCAGACAACACAAAGAAATAAGAGGCATCCAAATCGGCCAGGAGGAGGTCAAACTTTCACTCTTCACAGATGACATGATACTCTATACGGAAAACCCAAAAGATTCCACAAAAAACTGCTAGAATTGATTCATGAATTCAGCAAAGTTGCAGGATATAAAACCAATGCACAGAAATCGGTTGCATTCCTATACACCAACAATGAAGTGACAGAAAGAGAAATCAAGGAATCGATCCCATTTACAGTTGCACAAAAAACCATAAAATACCTAGGAATAAATCTAACCAAAGAGGTGAAAAATCTATACACTGAAAACTATAGAAAGCTTATGAAAGAAATTGAAGAAGACACAAAAAAATGGAAAAAGATTCCATATTCCTGGATAGGAAGAACAAATATTGTTAAAATGTCGGTACTATCCATAGCAATGTACATATTCAATGCAATCTCTATCAAAATAACACCAGCATTCTTCACAGAGCTAGAAAAAACAATCCTAAAATTTGTATGGAACCAGAAAAGACCTTGAATAGCCAAAGCAATCTTGAAAAAGAAAACCAAAGCAGGAGGCATCACAATCCCGGACTTCAAGCTGTATTACAAAGCTGTAATCATCAAGACAGTATGGTACTGGCACAAGAATAGACACTCACATCAATGGAAGAGAATAGAGAAATGGACCCACAAACGTATGGCCAACTAATCATTGATAAAGCAGGAAAGAATATCCAATGGAAGAAAGACAGTCTCTTCAGCAAGTAGTGCTGGGAAAGCTCTACAGCGACATGTAAAAAATGAACCTGGGGGGCGCCTGGGTGGCGCAGTGGGTTAAGCGTCTGACTTCAGCCAGGTCACGATCTCGCGGTCTGTGAGTTCGAGCCCCGCGTCGGGCTCTGGGCTGACGGCTCGGAGCCTGGAGCCTGTTTCCGATTCTGTGTCTCCCTCTCTCTCTGCCCCTCCCCCGTTCATGCTCTGTCTCTCTCTGTCCCAAAAATAAATAAAAAACGTTGAAAAAAAAAATTAAAAAAAAAAAAAAAAAGAACCTGGGCCACTTTCTTACACCATACACGAAAATAATGAATGGATAAAGAAGATGTGGTATATATGCACAATGAAGTATTACTCAGCAATGTAAAAGGATGAAATCTTGTGATTTGTAACTATGTGGATGGAACTAGAGGGCATTATGCTAAGTGAAATTGGTCAGTCAGAGAAATACAAATATCATATGACTTCACTCATATGAGGACTTTAAGATACTAAAGAGATGAACATAAGGGAAGGGAAGCAAAAATAATATAAAAACAAGGAAGGGGAAAAAACATAAAAGACTTAAATATGGAGAGTTACTGGAGGGGTTGTGAGAGGGGGAATGGGCTAAATGGGTTAAGAGGCATTAAGGAATCTACTTCTGAAATCATTGTTGCAATATATGCTAACTAACTGGGATATAAATTTAAAAAATAAATTAAATGAAAATTTTAAAAACAGTGATAGAAGGAGCAGAAATGGATATATTCACTTCCAATCTCTCATTGAAAACACTAATAGGTAGCTAGACAATAGCAATGCGAATTAAGGATATGAACAATCCAGAATAACAAAATTCTGATGGAATTTCCACAAATTAAAATTTTGATTAAGACTGAGTAAGAAATACATTCTTGGTCGGGGTGCCTGGGTGGCTTGGTTGGTTGAGTGTCCAACTCTTGATTTAGGCTCAGGTCATGAACTCACAGTCCTGGGATTGAACCCATGTCAGGCTCTGTGTTAACAGTGCTGAGCCTGCTTGGGATTCTCTCCCTCCCTCTCTCTGCCCCTCTCCTGCCCGCACATGCTCTCTTTCTACATAAATGAATAAATATTTAAAAAATACATTCTTGGTCTAAATGTAAACCTGGGAACCATCTACAGCAGGCCCCAGTTAAGGGGGCATAACGTCCTCTGCCTGCCCCTCACTCTGGTGGCCCTTCCCCAACTCCCTGTACCCTGCCTCCTGATCCTGCCACAGTTATTCTTCCAACAGCTGCTTATTTTCTGCATCCAGAGGCTACAATCCCTAGGCCTCCACACTGCTGGGTGCAAGGGAACACAAACCCTCTTGAGGAAAAGTCCTGGAAAGTAGGAGTGGCAAGCAGTGTGCTCAGGACTCTGAACATACATCGAGAAGAGCTACAAGCTGCATCAGAATCTCACTCCCATAGAGAACCCAGCAGGCGAAGGGAGAGCTCTCTCCCCTCCAGCAGCCCCCATTAGAGGATGCCCACTTGGTCCACAAAGAGGGAAGGGCAGATTGAAAAGCTACTGTGGAGGCACAGACCTGAAGGGAAAAGCTGCAAAACTCCCAGTGTGCTGAGCTAAGGACAATTTATCTTCCCTGTCTTTTGGCAGTTTGTAGGTATGGAGAGATTTCTGTCCTTCGATGTATAAAGAGGGAGAGAAAAAAAAATATCATGAGGCTTATAAAAGAGACTGTAATGCACAAGGTAAAAGTAGCAAAAGTGCTGAGAGAAAGAGCTTATTGTGAGCACAATTTTTTACAGAAAATAGAATAAAACAGAAAACATATGCGAGGTGCTCCCAATGACATACAAACAGTATGAGAAACAAAGTGCAGGGTGCTGTATGGTGAAAATTAAGTAAGTTGTATGTTCTTCAGACCTAACACACAGTAGGTCTCCTTCCCTGCTAGGCCTGCGGCACCTCATACCCCCACATGCCTCTGCACATGCCGTTCCTTCTGCCAGTGCCTTACTCCCTCCCAGGCCTGGCAAATCCCATTCATGCCACCCACATGCCACTTCCTCTGGAAGCTCTCCCAGCTGCTGCAGGCACCTTCTCACTGCCTTCTCTATACACCAGCACAGTGGGTTTTTATACCCCAGTACCAGGCATTTCAAACAGTATTTATAAATCATCATGGAATAGCCATGAGTCCTCAATGTCAGGACTTATATTTCATTATTTCTATACCCTTTCACTCATCATAGTTTCTGATAAACAGTTAGGACTAATACATAAATAAGAGCCTTGGAAAGATAAAGACAGGTGACAACCTCTTTTCATAGCTGGGACCTTGGGGCACCTCGGTGGCTCAGTTGGTTAAGCATCCGACTCTTGGTTTTGGCTCAGGTCATAATCTCACAGTTCGTGAGTTCGATCCCCACATTGGGCTCTGTGCTGACAGTGTGGAGCCTGCTTAGGATTCTTTCTCCCTCTCTCCCTGCCCCTCCCCTGCTCTCTCTCTCTCTCTCTCAAAATAAATAAATAAATAAACTTTAAAAACATATAACTGGGACTTCAACAATTTTCAGTGAGACAAAGACAAAGGATAAGGGGGAACGAGGAAATGAGAAAAAGAATGAAAACATATCGAGAATCTTCTGTGCTCAAAACATCAAAGCACTGATTATATACTAGACGGGCATTTGACATCTTTTCCTCCTTTACAAAAAACTGTACTTTCAGCATACTGTTTTGTCACCAACTAACTCAGTGACTCTTGGGGCATGACACAATGGCCATTGACAGCCAACTTTTCATAAGAGATTAGTGCAGCACCAGAGATCTCGCTTAAAAATGGATACTCAAAGTTCATTGGCAAAATGATTTTGGAAAACTTGAATAGCATTTCCCCTTAGTAACAGTGTGTACAAGGCCTTAGACCAGACTGTAAATACTTATTTAATCCAGAAGGCTGCTAGATTGTATGAGTAACTAAACCGAGATTCATTCCAACTCGATCACCAGATAGCCAAAGGGTCACATAACCAAAATAGCACTTCCCGCCTGTCTCACAGATGTGCTGTGAATCACCTAAAATAAGGCAAGTGAAACTCCTCTAAAGAGTGCACTGTGCTGTAAGAGCCATGAGGTTAACTATTATAAAACCCAACTGCATGTTAAAATACTGTCTGCAGGAAGATGCATGCTCCCAACGCAAAGGACGTCCAGCACGGCAGCGGGAGGACTTCTGTCTGTCCTTGGCATCACTTGGCCTTACGATCAGGCGCTAACATGTGTGGGGATTAAGAAGAGAAACGAAAGTTGTCTGTGGAATATATATAAAAGCAGCAACTCAAGTGTCTACTGATTTATGTGAGAAAATCATGATGGAGATGGCCATCAGGATGACAGCAACGTGTCCAAGTATTCCAAGGTGTCTGATATTTAAGTACAGGCAATGGTAGCACAGGTTAAATAACAAAGATGAGGTCAGGGCTGACTCAGAATCAATGCAATCTCCTGAACTTTTCTGTCAAATAGCAGGTTGAAGCAGCTCACATGATGTTTCCTCTTCTCAGACATCATCCTTGTTTCTTGTCGGCAGCCCCTGGAAAGACTTGTTTGTTGACGGTTTATCCCATTTTGTAAAACTTGTCTGCTGTGCAATCCAGGCAGTATACCAGGTAGTTGGCACCTTGTTTTCTTTTAGGCTTATGCTGCACATCTCTGTGATGATGTGATTGCAGTTTGCATTGGTCTGAGAAACAGATTACATCTGGAGTCTCCAGTAGGCTGAGTTCAGAGAAGCCAAATGCTCCAGAGAGCCTTCTCCAAAAAGGGCTTACCTAAAGATTGAAGGGCTGGCCAAGCTCACTCACAGGAGTACTCCGAGCAGAGGCAGATCAGGAGCTCTTCTCCCATTCCAGCCTTGAGACAAAAAGGCTTGTCCATCACTGGGCATGGTCCATCCTGGCTGAGAAATCAGTGTATCCGGAGAGAGGCTGCCTAATTGCATGACATGCTGTGCTGTGGCAAAAGGCAGCCAAGCCTGCATCTGAAAGGTTTTTCCCGAGTCAGCAGACTCCACTTCCAGCCTCTTTTTTCTTCTTGGTCTGCTGCGTGTTCTGTGCCTCCCTGCTTTGCCCATCTCGCCTCTGGGTCAGTGCAGCCCCAGCTCCAGGTTCACTGCCTCGATGTAGCTGACTCTACTGCCTTGACAACTGGAGGCCTGTGTCAGGGCCTCTTTCGCTTCCCCAGGCACCTTCTTTTGAGGATTTCCCACACACAATGGGCCCAGAGAGGAGGGTGTGGCACCTGGGGAATACTTTCCCAAATTGCCATACTTACCTTACTGTTCTACCCAGTAATATGGCAATATCATCCTCCAATCTGCCTGGTTAGTGTAGGGGAAAATGGTACAATGGGTCAGAGGTGCGGATGGTTCCTCCCCTTCTACCCTCCCTCTTGCTGTGTATCCCCTGACAAGGAGTCCTGGGACCCCGCCTCCCTGGCCAGTGTCCAGCTCTGCACCACCTCCCTGAACAGAGGCACACTTGACTCACTCATCTTCTGCACACTGAAGAACTGACTTGTGAAACAGTGAAATGTTGTCCTTTGGAGGCAAAGTTCTTTCTGGGTAATTCATATTTCATTTCAAGTTTTCTCGATCTCTCTTTTTTCACATAGAAGAAACAAACTGTTTTTTTACTTATACCACCCCAACAAAGTCCTTACTGGTTTTTGGTTAGCCTCCTCCACTGAGTAATCTTTAATTCATTTGAAAAGGAAAGGGAATGCCACTTGTAAGTAGATGTATTGAGAACCAAGGAAAGAAGCACCACAGAGATACAAACTAGACTGTAATTTAGGAGAAAACGGCAGCTATTCTCAGAATACTCAGAAAAACCAGAGAGTAAGAAACAAAAGATTTGACCTAAGTCCCTGGTCTGCAACTAGCTAACTGTGTGAGCTTAGGTACATTCCTTGGGCACTTTCCTCATTCATATAAACGGAAAAAGGACCAGAGATTCCAGTCTTTTCTAGGCCTACCATTTTCTCGTTCTATGCTCAAAATCACTCTGAGATTATAAATGCTATTCCAGAAATTTATTTATAGGCCTAAGAAGAAATCGAGACATATGAAAATATAAATCCTTAAACGCAAGGAATTAAAAACAATGCATTCCAAAGAAACACTTGTTACTCACAGACATTATGCATGAGTCTACTAGAAACATCTCATTATCTAAGCTTAACATTCCTCAAACAAAAAGTGGTGTGATTTTAATCAGTTTACCTTTGGATAATTTCTATCGAACTACCTCTCATAATCTATCACTATAATCACACACACACACACACACACACACACACACACACACACAAGTGAAATGGGAGTGAAAAAGCACCAGGGTTAGCTCTGACAAAGAGGAAGAGATGGGACTTACAGGAGCTGCAGAGTTTTTGACCGTGACACTGGGGGTGGTGGCTCGCAGGGCTCCACTCACGCCATGGTAGTATTTGAAGCAGATCTTAGTTTCAGCTGAAAGACAAAAATCAAATGGTACTGAGAAGCCAGGTATAACCCAGGAAGAGATAACCATCTCCAGAGGAACACCCCCGGACACTGCCACTGAACTCCTCCCATGAGCCAGGCAGGCCACACTTGATGACACTTGTTCAACATGTGACCCCATGGACAGGTCTGATGTCTTTCTAAAAATGTATCAGCAAAAATTACTCTTTGTAAGTGAAATTCAATATTCAACTTCTCAGCATCCATCCTATCTGATTATGGATGATTTGTTTTGTTTTATTTCATTTTAGGTAGGTTTCACACCCATTGCAGAGTCCAGTACAGGGTATGAACTCACAATCTTGAGATCAAGACCTGAGCTGAGATCAAGAGTCCGACGCTTAATGGACTGAGCCACTCAGGTACTACAGAAGTTATTAGTTTTAAACTCGATGAAGAAAAGTATAAAATTTCTTCTCTGAGTGTTTTTATGCAAATTTGAGGGTATAAATTTTAATAGTATATGTAATGTCATAAAATAATAATGCAATGAAACTGCATTTTTAAAAATTAACATTAAACAAACAGGTTCAATGATCAAACCTTTGTTGATAACATTCTTTGTTTTATAGAATCATTGAATCGATTTGTAATTTGTAAATATTCCTGTAATTTTGGAACTTTGGGCTTTTCCCTAAAAATGAACGACTTTTTGAAAATTATGTTGAAGTTCAATTTTGCTCCCTAGGATAAGGGAGCAAAAACTGCTGGTTACCTACCCAAACACCCATTCTCCCTTTCCTCCTTAATGACAGAATTTCAATTTCATTTTATATAGTAATGTCCAGCTGAAGTATCATGTTTTGGAGCCTCCCTTGCAGATAACATTTATGTTGTTTTCCATTGTTATTTTGGGGTTTCTGTTATCTGTAAACCTAACTAGATAGATAGATAGATAGATAGATAGAAAGGCTTCTTGACATAGAAGATGAATACTACAATACTCTTCCTTAGAAGATGTGAATTTTTTTTAGAGAGAGAGAGAACAAGTGTGCACACAAGTGGGGGAGGGGCAGAGAAAAAGAGAATCTCCACACTGAGCATGGAGCCCCGGGCTTGATCTCATGAACCATGAGATCATAACCTGAGCCTAAGTTAAGAGTTGGAAGCCCAACTGAGCCACACAGGGGCCCAAGAAGATGTAAATATTTTAAGGATTCTCCCTTCTTGTGGCCCAACTGCTTTCCAAAAAGCACTTTATGCTTCTACCAGAAAATGTAGCTCTGACTATTTCATGGGAACCTTGTCAATATTGAGCATTATCAATTAAATATGAGTTTAAGACAGTGTCCATTTTTACTTCATGTATTTGATTAGTAGTGAGATTAAACATTTTTCACCAAATTAAAAAAAAAGTTTTTTAATGTTTATTTTTGAGATAGAGAGAGAGACAGAGACAGAGTGTGAGCAAAGAGGGGCAGAGGGAGAGGGAGACATAAAATCTGAAGCAGGCTCCAGGCTCTGAGCTGTCAGCACAGAGCCCAATGCGGAGCTCAAACTCATGGACAGCGAGATCACGACCTGGGCCGAAGTCAGATACTTAACCGACTGAGCCACCCGGGTGCCCCTCATCAAATTTTGATTAGCCAATGTATTGACTCTTTTTTATTCATTGAACTGTAGTTGCTAAGACCTCCTGTTGCCTGGATAAAACCTGGGTGCTCACCTTTTAGTGGATATGTCCATACTTTAGATATGTCAATACTTTCCATTTCCCTCCTGAGTCATTCTTTCCCTGCAGTCATTTTGCATTATTGTTAATTGCCTTTTAAGCTCTTGGTGGACAATCTTATAACCTAGTTCTATATTCTCCAAGGCACCTCACAGTTGTCCCCACATTGTTAGATATATTCACCCAGATCCACTATTGCTTCAGCCTGACAGGCAGGTTAGGGATCATGGAGGAACACTGAATAAAGCAGTGAGCCTATATAGCAACACAACCCCACTGGGCCAGTGCAGTTCAGAATGTGAGGTACTCTGCTTGTAGGTGCCAGTGAGATTAGCATGGAGGGGTGACTGGCCTCACCTCAAGCACAGTTGGGCGCAATGAAATTTTAGATAACAGGCATTCAGAAAAGGCACCACTAGCTTTCCTTTTCAAACAAAATTAGCCCAATGCCCTTAAGTAAAAAAGATCGGTAAAATTATATACAATCTTGTATTGAATCCTATTGCTAGGTGAACAGACTAATGCATATTTTGTGCCAAGAATTCATGGAAAATTTCGAAGCATGTTAATCTTCTTAAACTGCTGGCAAAGGTTTGTTTTTTTTTTTTTTTTCCAAACAACTTGTTTTAAAGCAAGTGTTTTGTCTGTTCCAGTATTTAGCAACTTGATTAATAATGAATCTTCCTTTTATTTAACCTAAATAAATATCTCCTATAGCTTAAAATGATTTTCTACTCAAAGTTGAAAGAAATTGAATTATGTAAAACTTCTTCTTCTTTAGGTATGTAGTGTGAAGAGAAGTCACTCACAAATGTTAAAACACACACAATAATATATAAATGATGTGTTGTATGGATTTTTAAAAGGTTCATTTATTTATTTTTAAGAGAGAGAGAAAGTATGAGTGGGGGAGGGGCAGAGAGAGATAGAGACAGAGAATCCCAAGCAGCCTCTGCACTGTCAGTTCAGAGTCTGAAGCAGGGCTCGATTTCACTAATCATGAGATCATGACCTGAGCCGTAATCAAGAGTCAAACATTTAACTGACTGAGCCACCAGGCACCCCTGTTGTATGGATTTTTAAAAATCACTTCATCTTACAAATTCTATGCTACATCGCTCTGATTTTGGTGACAGTTATATTAAATTGATCTGTTTGATTAACCCCACACTAAGTTTTTCCAGGAGAAGGAGACTGCGTACTATTTATTTTTATATCTACAGTGCAATATAATGTAAGGATCCTCCAAAAAGACCTGTTGAAAAATGACTAATGAGCTGTTAGTTTCATTTAATTGACTCCACTGCCTTATTATTAACACAGGATCAGGTATAGTGTCCTGATGGGTCTTAATTCTTCATATAGAACACAAATTTTCCATGGCCTGATATCACATGACTTTTAAAATAGACTCAAATATAGACTAAGAAATGGGCACATTTTTAACTTTTATTGTTCTTTTTTGAGAAAAGTATCAAGGTTCAAAGGCCAAGTAATATGAAAGAGCTGTTGGTTATTATGTCAGATACTTCATCTAAGGAAGCCGACAGTGGCTCCATCTTTCTCTACTCTTTTTAGATAAAATAATAATCATTCAAAAATCTCAAAGTTTTAACACCAGAAATCCCTGCTATAATAGTTGTATTGCTTATTTGTAGTAATTATGTGTGTAGTAACAGAATTTTAAGAAAGCAATCTAAAGAAAAAGAAGGAATGTGGAATCAAATAGATAGAAGTCCAATTCTTGACTTACCTGTCATTAATAGAGTGAGTTACATAGACTCTCCAAGCCTTAATCTTTATGTAGAACAGTGATGTCATTGCCAACGTTGCATATGTTGTTTCACATATGGTTGTTGTACAGAGAAAATGGAATAATGTGTGAAGCCTACTATACATGAGGTGGTCAGCCCATATAAGTTACTCTTCTCAAATGTGCCAGCCAGATCAGCTTTTATGATCCACAGAACTATCTTGTATAGTTGTTCAGATATATCCTACAATAGGGTGTCCAACTATGGGTTGAGTAGGGGGTCAAAATCCAACCCAGGGTCCATTCAGTGTTCTTGCCATTCCAGAAGATGAAGTTTACATCCTAAACTCTCGTAGGCCCATGGTGGCCCTGAAGTAAGTCTCCCTATTTTGGTTGCTTTTGCCTGGCACATGATTTGTTTTCCAATGTGGGCAGGGGTACCAGCTCATTCACAAAGTGGAGTAAAACTGATGTTTCTGCCTGTATAAATACGTATGTTTGCAAATGTAATTTTTATTTTGGGGGAATGTATCCAGAAAGTACAGGTTATTTTACTTCACTCATAGTATCACTTAAGCAAACAAGAAAATTGTTGGCTTTTTCCGCCTCCACTCTTGAGGGATTGGCAAGGCTTCTGTAGTATCTGAGACATCAGTATGCCATGATGGTAGTAGACCTGGCAGAAGTATAATATTCAGTTAAGTTTAAAAGTTATGATAGAGAACTACTCAAAGAGCTTGGGAAGATGGTGGAGCAAGACCCTGAACTCTCCCCATCCAAAGTTTACAACTAGATATAATCCACATACAAGTAAATCACTAGAGAGTGACCCAAAGGCTGGCACAACAAACTCCACAACTAAATATAGAGAAGAAGCTGCATTTGAAAGGTTAGGAAGATCAGGAAGGTGAAGGGAAGCCGCCCACAGGAGGAAGGGAGCTGCACACTTAGAGAGGGCAGAGACATGGATTCTTGCACCAGGGAGCTCACTGGGGAAGACTAATCCCCATAATATTTGGCTTGGAAAACCAGAGGGGCTGAATTCCATGGCTTTGTATAATCAGTGGGACTTGGAGCCTGGACTGTTAAAAGTCAGCTGACTCAGCACTGGGCAAGCCAGGAGGGTGAGTGACAGCTGGGTTGCTGCCCTTAAAGAGACAACAGCCTGCACACAGAGAGGCAACATAAAAATGGCAGTTTATGCAGCACCAGAGGCAAATGGGAGACAGCTCTCTTCATACTGATTTTGGAGTATGTTGGGGGATTTTTTTGAAAATGAAGAAGTTGGCAGGTGTCATTTTCCTCCCCTGCCCCCCAGCATAAACACAAGGCCATCTGTGGGGGTAAGGAGTGGTGCTGTACTTGCTATGTAACCTACTAGCAGTGCACCACACCCAGGAGTTCTCCTGAGGACTCGCTCACTCAAAGCTTGCTAGCTTTGTGGGGCGCCTGGGTGGCGCAGTCGGTTAAGCGTCCGACTTCAGCCAGGTCACGATCTCGCGGTCTGTGAGTTCGAGCCCCGAGTCAGGCTCTGGGCTGATGGCTCGGAGCCTGGAGCCTGGAGCCTGGAGCCTGTTTCTGATTCTGTGTCTCCCTCTCTCTCTGCCCCTCCCCCGTTCATGCTCTGTCTCTCTCTGTCCCAAAAATAAATAAAAAAACGTTGAAAAAAAATTTTTTTTTAAAGCTTGCTAGCTTTGGCCCCGGGAACAGGGCAAATTTTGTTAAAGCCAGGTATACGACCTGTCCAGTCGCTGGGTGCCCAGCTGCTTCTGTCCACCTCATCCAGCCACCCCGAAGTGCCTAGCCATGCCCAGCCATTGCCATGTGCCCTGCCCAGCCTCACAACCCAAGCCAACCCAGGGGATTTGGCATAAGGCCAGCAGCCCAGTGCAAATTTTGCTGACACTGCTACCTTGCTCCCAAGTTTCCAGATAGGCATGCCCACTCAGAGCTGGCTTACCTGGGTGTCACTAACAGGAAAGAGAACAAGCACAGACCACAACAGGCAAAGTCAGTGCAGACAACTGCACTGAAAGGAAAGGTGACTCAGACACACCAGCAGGGCATAAGAAACACGCATAGGATACTTTCCCGAAGTGCCAAGTTTGGGTGCAGAGGGGACACTGAACTGCAGGCACTCCAGGATCTCCTCTTCATAAAGTAACTACTTTCAAGAGCAGAAGACAGATGAATTTCCTAACACACAGAAACAGACACAGAGAGGCAGACAAAAATGAAGAGACAGACAAATTTATCCAAAATGAAAGAACAGGACGTTGGCCAGAGATCTAAGCAAAACAGATAAGTAACATGCCTGATAGAGAATTTAAAGTAATAGTAATAAGGATACTCACTGGATTTGAGAAAAGAGTGGAAGACATGAGTGAGATACTTAACACAGAGATAAGGAATAACAAAGCAGCGACAAAGGGCTCAATAAACAAAATGAGAAACACACTTGATGTAATGAACAGCAGCCTAGAAGAAGCAGAAGAATATATTATAACCTAGAAGACAGAGTAATGAAAAGTAATCAACATGAGCAAAAGAGAGAAAAAAGAATTATGCCAAATAAGAATAGACTTAGGGCATTCAGTGATTTCATCAAACATAATAACATTCATATTATAGGTGTTCCAGAAGAAGAAGAGAGAGAAAAGGGAGCAGTACATTTTTTTGAAGAAATAATAGTTGAAAACTTCTCTAATTTGGGGAAGGAAACAGATATCCAGATCTAAAAGGCACAGAGAGGGGAACCTGAGTGGCTCAGTTGGTTAAAAGCCTGACTCTTGATTTCAGCTCAGGGCAGGATCTCACAGTCATGAGATCAAGCCCCAGTTTGGGCTCCATGCTGAACACATGCCTGCTTGGGATCCTCTCTCTCCTTCTCTCTCTGCTCCTCCCCCATGCAGTCTCTCTGTCTCTCTCAAAATAAATAAATAAATAAATAAATAAATAAATAAATAAATAAATATTTAAAAAGGGCACAGAGAACCCCCACCAAAGTCCACAAAAGCAGATCTACACCAAGACATATTGTAATTAAACTGGCAAAATATAGTGATGAAGAAAAAAAATTTTAAAGCAGCAAAACAAAAGAACGCAGTAACTTACAAGAGAAACCCCATAAAGCTAGTGTGGGATTTTTCAGCATAAACTTTCCAACCTAGAAGGGAGTGGAATGATATATTCAAAGTGCCGAATGGGAAAAATATGTAGCCAAAAATACTCTATACAGCAAGGCTACCATCAAGAATAGGAGAGATAAAGAGCTTCCCAAACACAAACTAAAGGTGTTTATGACCACTAAACCAGCCCTGCAAGAAATATTAAAAGGGACTCTTTGAGTGGAAAGACCAAAAGTGAAAGTATAAAGGTAGGTAACAAAAAAGCAGTAAAAAATGAGTTTTTCTGTAAAAAGTAGGTCAAGGAAGTCACAAGATCAAATGATGCAAAAAAATGACAAGATATAACTAAAACATGGAGAGAGTAATGAATGGGTTCAAACTTAAGCAACCATCAATTTAATATAGACTGCTATATGCAGAATATGTTATGTATAAACCTAATGGGAACCACAAAGTAAAAACCACTAACGAATATACAAAGAATAAGGAGAAAGAAATCCAAATATATCACTAAAGAAAATGGGCAAACCATGAAAGGCAAGGAAGGATCAGAGAAAATCTTCAGAAACAACCACAAAACAAATAATATAATGAAAATAAGTACATATCTATCAACAATTATGCTGAAATTAAATGTCCTAAATGTTCCAATCAAAAGACATAGGGTGACAGAATGGATAAAAAAAAAACAAGGCCCATCTATATGCTGCCTTACAAGATACTCATTTTAGACCTAAAGACAACTTCATATTGATAGTGAGAGAATGGAGAAGCATCTTTCTTGTGAATGGATGTCAAAAGAAAGCTGAAGTAGTAATACTTATATCAGCCAAAATTGACTTTAAAACAAAGACTGTAACAAGAGACACATAAGGACATGATATAATGATAAGTGGAATAATCCAAAAACAATATATAACAATTGCAAATATTTATACACCCAACATAGAAGCAGCCAAATACATAAAACAGTTAATAACAAACACACAACTATTGATAATAATACAATAATAATAGGGGACTTTAATACCCCACTTACATCAATGGACAGATCATCTAAATAGAAAATGAACAAGGAAATAATGGCTTTGAATGACACACTGGAACAGATGGATTTAACAGACATATTCAGAACATTCTATCCTAAAACATTCTTTTCAAGTACACATGGCCATCATCCAGAATGGATCACATATTAACCTACAAAGCCAGCCTCAACAAATTCAAGAAGATCTAAGTCATACCATGCATCTCTTCTGACCACAATGCTATGAAACTAGAAGTCAATCACAAGAAAAATATCTGGAAATACCACAAATACATGGATGATAAACAACATGCTACTAAACAATGAATGGGTCAACCAGGAAATCAAAGAAGACATAAAAATCCATGGAAAGAAATGAAAATGAAAACACACTGAGCCAAAACCTTTGGGATGCAGCAAAAGTGGTTCTAAGAGGGAAGTTTATAGCAATACAGGTCTGCTTCAAGAAGCAGGAAATATTTCAAATAAACAACCTAATCTTACACATGTAGGAGCTAGGAAAAGAAAAACAAAATAAAACCTTAAACCACCAGAAGGAAATAAATAATAAAAATTAGAGGAGAAAGAAATGATGCAGAAACTAAAAAACAATCAAACAGATTAATGAAACTAGGAGCTGATTCTTTGGGAAATAAAATAAAATAAAATTACACCTCTAGCCAGATTTAAATCAAGGAAAAAGAGAAAGAACTCAAATAAATAAAATAACAAATGAGACAGGAGAAATAACAACCAATACCACAGAAATACAAACAATTATAAGACAATATTATGAAAAACTATATGCTAACAAATTGGACAACTTAAAAGAAATTGATGAATTCCTAGAAACACATAACCTACCAAAAAATGAAAAGGAAGAAATAAAAAATTATAACAGAGTGATAAGCAGCAATGAAATTGAATCAGTAATCAAAAACCTCCCAACAAACAAAAGTCCAGGACCAGATGGCTTCAGAGGGAATTATATCAAACATTTAGAGAGTTAATACCTTTTCTTCTCAAACTCCCAAAAAACATAAATGGAAGGAAACTTCCAAACTCATTCTATGAGGCCAGCATTACCCTGATGCCAACACCAAATAAAGACTAACTGAAAAAGAGAACTACAGACCAATATTCCTGGTGAACATGGATGCAACAATCCTAAACAAAATACTAGCAAACCCAATCCAATAATACATCTAAAATAATAAGTCACCATAATCAAGTGGCATTTATTCATGGGTTGCAAGGGTGGTTCAATATTCACAAATCAATCAACATAATACATCAGATCAGTACGAGATAGTATAAGAACTATATGTACATTTCAATAAATTCAGAAAAAAACATTTGACAAAGAATAACATCCATTTATGATAAAATCCTTCAACAAAGTAGGTTTAGAAGGAACATACCTCAGGGCACCTGGGTGGCTCAGTCAGTTGAGCCTCTGACTTCAACTCAGGTCATGGTCTCAAAGTTTGTGAGTTCAAGCTCCATATAGGGCTCGCTGCTGTCAGCACAGAGTATGCATCATATCCTGTCCCCCACTATTTGCTCCTCTCCTACTAATGCTTCCTTTCTTTCAAAAATAAATTTAAAAAAGCATTAAAAAAAGAAGGAACATACTTCAACATAATAAAGCCATATATTAAAAGCCCACAGCTAACATCATCCTTAATGGGGAAAACTTAGAACTTTTCCAGTAAGTTCAGGATCAAGACAAAGATGTCCACTCTCACTTTTATTCAAAATAGTACTGGCAGTCCCAGCCACAGCAATCAGACAACAAAAAGAAATCAAAGGCATCCAAATCAGTAAGAATAAGTAAAACTTTCATTATTTGCAGATGACATGATGCTCTGTATAGAAAACTTGAAATACTCCACCAAAACACTGCTAGAACTGAGAAACAAATTCAGTAAAGTTGCAGGATATATAATCAACATACAGGAATCTGTTGCATTTCTATACACCAATAATGAAGCAACCAAAAGAGGAATTAAGAAAACAACCCTATTTACAATTGCCCTAAAAAAAATAAAATACCTACAAATAAACCTAACCAAAGAGGTAAACAATCTATCCTCTGAAAACACTGATAAAAGAAACTGAAGACAACACAGAGAAATAGAAAGACATTCCACGCTCAGGGACTGGAAGAACAAATATTGTTAAAATGTCTATACTACCCAAAGCACAATGTACACATTTAATGTAATCCTTATCAAAATACTACCAGCATTTTTCACAGAGCTAGTACAAGCAATCCTAAAATTTATGTGGAGCTACAAAAGACCCCAGATAGCCAGAGAAATCTTGAAAAAGAAAGGCAAAGCTGGAGGCATCACAATTCCAGACTTCAAGTCAGATTAAAAACGATAGTAATCAAACCAGTATGGTACTGGGGCAAAAACAGACACATAGATCAATGGAACAGAATAGGACACCCAGAAGTAAACCCACAACTTAATCTTTGACAAAGCCAGAGAGAATAGTCAATGCGAAAAAGATAGTCCCTCTAACAAATAGCGTTGGGAAAACTGGACAGCAACATGCAAAAGAATGAAACTGGACCACTTTCTTACACCAAACACAAAAATAAATTCAAAATGGACTGAAGACCTAAATTTGAGGCCTGAAACAAACAAACAAATAAAGCCTAGAAGAGAACACAGGCAGGAATTTCTCTGACACTGGGCATAGCAACTTTTTTTTCTAGATATGTCTCCTGAGGCAAGAGAAATAAAGGCAAAAGTAAACTATTGGGACTACATCAAAATAAAGAGCTTCTGCACGGCAAAGGAAACAATCAACAAAACTAATAGGCAATACACAGAATGGGAAAATATATTTGCAAATGACACACCCAATAAAAGGTTAGTCTCCAAAATATATGAACTTGTATAAACTTGTACAATTCAACACCAAGGAACAAATAATCCAACTAAAAAATGGACAGAAAACATGAACAGACATTTCTCCAAAGACATACAGATGGTCAACAGACACTCGAAAAGATGTTCATCATCACTTACCATCAGGGAAATGCAAATCAAAACTACAATGAGATATCATCTAACACCAGTCAGAATGGCTAAAATCAACAATACAAGAAGCATTAGGTGTTGGCGAGGATGTGGAGAAAAAGGAACCCTTGTGCACTGTTGGTGGGGATGCAAATAGGTAAAGCCACTGTAGAAAAAAGTAAGGAGGTTCCTTAAAAAGTAAAAAATTGTGGGGCACCTGGTGGCTCAGTTGGTTAAGCAACCAACTTTGGCTCAGGTCATTATCTCACAGTTCTTGGATTCAAGCCCTGTGTCAGGCTCTGTGCTGACAGCTCAGAGCCTGGAGCCTGCTTCAGATTCTGTATCTCCCTCTCTCTCTGCCCCTCCCCCACTTGTGCTCTGTCTCCCTCTCTCTCAAAAATAAACATTAAAAGTTTTTTTAAAAAGCGAAAAATAGAATTACCCTTTCGTCCAGCAATGGGTATTTACCCGAAGAATACAAAAACATTAATCCAAAGAAATAAATGCACTCCTATGTTATAACAGTATTATTTATAATAGCCAAATTATGGAAGAAGTTCAAGTGTCCATCAACTAATGAATGGATTAAGAAGATGTGGTGTATCTCTATCTCTATCTACCTATCTATCTATCTAAAAGTCAGAGAAAGACAAATACCATATGATTCTACTCAAATGTGGAATTTAAGAAATAAAACAAATAAGCAAAAGGAAATATGAGAGGGAGACAAATTAAAAAATGGACTTTTAATTATAGAGAATAAACTGATTGTTACCAAAGGGGAGGTGGGTGGATGGGGATTAAGGAATCCACTTATCTGCTGATCACCGGCTGATGTATGGAATTGTTGAACTGCTATGCTGTACGCCTGAATGCATATTAACTATGTGGGATTAAAATAAAAACTTAAAGAAATGTGAAACTGACGTATAATTCTACTGGTTATTTATCCAAAAGAACTGAAATCAGGCTCTTGAAGAGATGTCAGCACTTCTGTGTTCACTGCAGCACTATTCACAATAGCCAGGATGTGGAAACCACCTAAAGGTGTATCAATCAATAAATGGATAAAGAAAACATGGTAAACATAGTATATTCAACAACAGAATATTATTCAGTCTTCAAAAAGAAGGAAATCTGCAATATGCAACAACATGGATGAAACCTGAGGACACTATGCTAAGTGAAATAGTGAAATAAGCCAGTCACAGGACAAATACCATGTGATTCCACTTATATGTGGTATCTAAAATAGTCAAATCATGGAAGCAAAGAGCAGAATTGTGGTTTCCAGGGGGAAGGGAGAGAAAGGGAAATAGGGAGTTGTTAATCAATGGGTGTAACGTTTCAGTTACGCAAGGTAAGTCCTACAGATTTGTTGTATGAAATTACTCCTACAGTTATAAATAACTGTATTGTACACTTAGGGGTTTGTTAAGAGGGTACATCTCATGTTAAATGTGCTTAATACAACTGAATAAAAATACAAGTAAAAAAAAGCAAAAATAAAAAAACATAAAAGTTATGACAAGTTGACCTTAACAGTTAATTAGCACTGAAAACATTAGAGGCCATTCATACTATTTTCTAATTTGATCTTCATAAAATCCTTATGAAGTATAGGTAATTATTATTAATCTTTTTTTAAAGTGCTTAGCACAGGGGCACCTGTGTGTCTCAGTCAGTTAAGTGTCTGACTTCGTCGGCTCAGGTCTTGATCTCATGGTTTGTGAGTTTGAGCCTTGCGTCAGGCTCTGGTGCTGACAGCTCAGAGCCTGGAGTCTGCTTCAGATTCTGTGTCTCCCTCTCTCTCTGCTCCTCCCCTACTTGTACTCTATCTCGCTCAAAAATGAACAGACATTAAAAAAAATTTAAAAGAAAAAAATAAAGTGCTTACCACAATGCTTAGCATATAATAAGACCTCAACAAATGTCATCTATCGTTCCTTTTTTACATCTAAAAACAAAGAGGCCAAAATGTGAGGCCACTTATACAAGTTCACAGATGTAGTTCACAGCAGCTAGGATTTAATTAACCTTAACTTTCCATCTGGTGATTGTCTTTTAAAATTTTTAGAAAGTCAAGATTATTGACTAGCTAGCAATAGCAAACTTCCACTTCCAGTAATGACGTACTGGGTAAATTCAGAAAACATCTAGAAAAGCTGGAAAAATATGAAAATAAATCTGCCTAAAGTAGGGTTGCCAGATAAAATAAAGGATACCCAGTTAAATTTGAGTTTCAACAAAACAGGGAATACGTTTTTAGTATAAGTCTGTTCCAATTATTACATAGAACAGACTTGTACTAAAAAAGATATATATTGTTAATCTCTCAAATTTAGTTCGAGAGTCTTGGAAGTTTTCCCCCCTATAATTGGAAATCCTAGCCTGGAGGCATCAGAGATCCAGTGAGACAATGGGAATATGAAGACAAGATCCATAAAAAGAAAACTCAGAGATAAACCTAGTATTTGGGGTTGCTGTTTCTTTAGTTGGGCTGGGGAGTGCTGTGTTGATTCTGATAAATGCAGCTGAGAGGCTAGAAAAGTGAAAAGAACTTCTTTCAGACTTTCAAGGCTAAGGGGATCAAACTTAAGAGTTCAGGGCTTGCCAAATATGAAGACTCTGGTAATCCTTCACGATTCAAATCGGCACACTGAATAGCAGAACAGATATGCTGTTGACTATACACTTGCCCTTACCCTTCAAATCATTTCAAGCCTTGAAATTCAACTGAGTGTATTCTGGATTGCTAGATATCATCCAGAAGGAAATGTAACTCCTCTCTGGAGGGAAACAACATCATTCTAAGCCTCAAATTATTTCTACAAGTTTTCATTTACAATGGCCAGTCCTCAATCAAAATTGCCTAGGCACTTGCAGATACAATGCAATGTACAAAATACCGAAAGAACAAGTAGGCATTATAAGCTGACTCATTTGACTTCTAGATATTGGAGTTATCAGACACAAGCTTTAACTGAACTTATACTGAAAACATTCAAGGAAATAAAAGACAGGATTGAAAATATCAGCAAAGAATGAAGTCTATAAAAATGAACCAAACAGAAATTCTGGATCTGAAAAACTACACTTTTGAAATAGTGTACTCATTAGATGGGTTTAAAACAGATTAAACAAAATACAGGAGAATATTTAGGGAACTGGAATATAGGTCAGGAAAAAGTTCAGAATGAAGCATGCAGAGAAAAAAGGTATAAAATATAAAAGAGAAGTAAGAAACATATGTGATACTAGGGGGTGGTCTAAAATATGTATAAATTAGAATCCAAAAGTAAAGGAGACAGACAGTGGTGCTAAAGTCAAAAATTCTTCAAAACTTAAAAATTCATCAAAAAGTTCCAAAAGTTATAAAAAAACATTTTTTCCTACAGGGTCAGGAAAAACCCCTATGAATCCAAAAAGAACAGAGCACACAGACATCACTGTAGAACTTTGGAAAAGGCAAGAAAAATCACATCATCAACCAGTGAGGGAAGGAGCTGGATTATCTTCATAGGAGCAATAATTTGACAGATAGCTAGTCAATATCAACAGAAACTATAGAAGACAAAGGAATGACAGCTTCAATGTGCTAAAAAAAGAAAACCAAAACACCTTGTTACATAGAATTCTTCAACCCAGAAAAAATAAGAAGTCTTATTATATAAGAATAAGGTGATCATTCCTATTGCTGTCTGAACATTGCACAGGCTGCCAACACCATGAATTTTGAACTTCATGGCAAGTTTTTAGCTATCCATATGTTACAATGCATGCAATGCAGAAATGCCCAAATCTTATGAATCAAAGTGTGATCAGAATTGATGACTTAGACATTTGGATCAGCACAAATGCCTTCCTTTGTGAACCACTTATTTGTGCAGAAAGAGCCAAATTATCTATGCAATAACATTCTGTGGCAAGAACAGTGAGCTTAAATCTAATATTCCATTAGTAGATTTATAGCTTAAATCTACCAATATTCCATTAGTAGATTTATAAATCTACTAATATTCCAGTGAGCTTAAATCTACTAAAATAGATGTGAGCCAAGGTAAACCATAACCTCAATATCTAGGTAAAGCACTTTTAACTCAAGAAGTTATAATCACAGTGAGACAGTCAGTCCTGACAGTTATTTAGAAAGGGTAATAGAGAGTACAATATCTTCACATGCTCAAAAAGATCTAGAAGCAATGGAGAGGATGTGGAGAAAAAGTAATCCTCATGTACTGTTGGTGTGAATGCAAACTGGTTCAGCCACTGTGGCAAACAGTATGGAGGTGCTTCAAAAAATTAAAAATAGAATGACCACATGATTTGATAGTTCTACTACTGGGTATTTACCCAAAGAAATGAAAACACTAATTTGAAAAGACATACACACCCCTATGTTTGTTGCAGCATTATTTACAATAGCAAATATATGGAAGGAACCCAAGTGTCCATCAATAGATGAATGGATAAAGAAGATGTGGTATACATACACAATGGAATATTACTTAGCCATAAAAAATGAAATCTTGCCATCTGCAACAACATGGATGGATGTAGAGGTTATAATGCTAAGTGAAATAAATCAGAGAAAGGCAAATACCATATGATTTCACTCATATGTGGAATGTAAGAAACAAACAAATAAAAAAAAAGACAGACAAAAACACAGAATCTCTTAAATATAGACAACAAACTGGTCATTGCCAGAGAGGAGGTAGGTGAAGTGAAATGCATGAAGGGGATTAAGAGTACACTTATCTTGATGAGCACTGAGAGAAGTATAGAATTGTTGAATCGCTATATTGTACACCTGAAACTAATATAACACTGCATATTAGTTATACTTGAATTAAAAAAAAGAAGCAATGGATTTCAAATTAAAATTTGAATCTGAAGAACATTTACCTTCAGTAAGAGGAAATACCAAGAGCAGTATTTACAAAAATAATCAACACTAATGATATAAACCTTCTTAGGTCCTTCCAGTCTATCCTGTATAGCAATATGTTTACTTGTATGCTTTTTCATTTTAAAATTAAATAGAGCTTAAGAAATGAGTAGCTTAGAGAACAGCTGTGATTTTTGACCAAAACAAAAGGAAGGGTTTTCCAGTAAAAGGGAATGAATGGGATTAGTGTTCATGGAAAAAGCCTCTAACATTGAAGATTCCATGACATATGTAAAGAGTTAACACTGGAAAAGTAATTTTATTTTAAAACTGATATTGTTTGTTGGATATCTTGAAGGTAGAGTTTTAAAGCTTTTCATGCATCAGGCTCTTGTTTTGGACTTACACCAGATTGAAGGAGTCACCTTTTATATACACTTGTCCTGTAACATTTCATTTTAGCAGCGTGCATTCAAGAACTCATTCAAAAAAGAAAATTATGTAAGTGTAAACATAAGAGGTTGTACCAAAAAAAAAAAAAAACAACTTTGTTCTATTATAAATATTTCTGAGAAATATGGTGTTTTAACTTGGTTCAAATGATATTTTTTGTAGTAAAATTCTCATTAAAGTAATATATGACTCTAATAGAAAAAAATCTTATTGTATTACAGGATATCATATTGATTTGTCAAAACGTTGTCATTTGGTAAATATATTATCTCAATTAATATCTTCCAGAGGTGGTTTAGAATGCTATATTATGGACTAATATTAGCTTTGTAATTTGAAAATAATTGAAAAAAATACAGTCATAAATTTTGAATAAACAGAGGAGATGTTCACATCCTTTAGAGTTTCAGATTTGCCTAACTTGTAAAAATTGCTATGTGCTAAGGTCATGTTTCTCTAATAGCTAAATTATGATGAAAAATAGTTAATTGCAATTTCTGTCTGAAGTAATTTTAATAATGGATATATCTTTTTTTACATAAAGAACTGAACATTATTTAACTAATTTCCTATTTAGAATAGCAGCATAAATCTTATGTTAATGCTTTCAAATATGGTACTGCAGCAAAAGTGAGAGATTGATCAAAATGAACCATTACGTAAAATAATGTTACAAGTTCAATTTATGGGCAATATTTATTTCAGGTGCTGGAGGGCCAATTCTAAACCCAAAAACAATCTCATAAATGCATTTTGTTCCTGCTTCAGTGCTGGTTATTAGGCAAGTGTTTCTGGTCTCTAGGATCAGTACATGTGGGGTATTTGCTAAAAGGAAATTAGACTTCCTCTTCCTGCTAGAATAATTGTAGCAGATTAAGGCTTCTACTGCTAACTTGGCAAACTGATTTTGAAATGAAATGTTTAAGGCACTGCATAACAATGGAAACAACAACTACAAATTCTGGACAGGAGAGCTAGTCAGGTGAATTGATAACCTACAGCCTCTACCCTTGGTGGCAGAAAACCAGCAGAGCTGCTGTTGGCCATGTGGGCCCAAAGGGGCAGGACCGAAGACCTCAAGACCCAGCTGGTTTCCTCTCAGACCTTTGCCAAATCCTATGCTTTTAGGGCAAAAGTCTAAAAATCCAATCATGAAAACATCTGAAAAGTAGAGCCCTCTCTTGGTACTGAGGACACCTGGCAGGGACAGGGTCAGGGAAGGGTCCCTGATGAAAACTCTTGGCTCTTTGTGAAAGCCTTGCAGAGGGGTCCCTAGGAACAGGGTGAGCTAGAGGGAGACTGAGGCTTTACCATGACTCTACTGCACTTCATTCTGCTCATCCTTTAATTGGACCACCACCCATCAGCATCTGCACTGCCTCGTTGAGAAAAAGGCAAACCTTCTGCAGGGGAAGATGCTACTGCCAAAGTTCCTACATTTCACACGCAGCTTATGATGATGGATAGAAAGCTGCCAAGGATGGTAAGAGACAGAAGCAACTGACCAAAAGCAAGAAGGAAAATGGAAAGAGGATCCTGATATTGAAGTCATTAAGCAAAGACTTTAAAGAAACCATGACTTATATTTGCAGAAAACAGATAAAGTGCAACCTTTGTCAGAAAATTAGAACCAATAGAAATGAATCAAATAGTGACTTTATTATTGAAAAATAGAAAAGCTGCAATTAAGAATTCAATGTATTGGCTTAGCAGCATAGCAAATACAGCAGGAAAAGGGTCAGTACGATGCATTCATAGAATACATCTAGAGTGAAGGAAGAGAAAAAAGAATGATAAATACAGAGGAGAGAATAAGGGACATATGGGACAATGGAATAGCTGGGTTCCAGAGAATGGGGAAGAGGCTTTTAAGGAGATGATAATAGTTAGCCATCCAGCCTCAGGATCAAAATGAGAATCACTCATAAGAACATCATAGTTCAACTGCTAAAAATGAAAGAAAAAGGGGAAAGTCTTAAAAGCATCAGAAGGAAAGAAAACCCCATGTTATTTTCAAAGGAATGACAGAGACAAACAGATGACTTTTTGGAAGACAGAGAAATGACATTCTTACGTGCTACAGAAAATAACAGCTAACCTAGAATTTCATACAACTATGAAATTATTCTTCAAAAGTCAAAGTCAAATAGTGATGTTTTCAGACAAGCAAAAACTGAGGGATTTATCACCAGTAGGCCTGCACTAAAAGAAGTACACAAAAGAGGCTCTTTCCTTTTATTGTTTTTTTTTTTTTTGCGGGGGGAGAGAGTGTGCAAGTGAGTGAGGGGCAGAGAGAAAGAATCTTATGAGGGGCAGAGAAAGAGAGAAAGAGAAAGAGAGAGAGAGAGAGAGAGGAGCAGGGCTCACCTGAAGCAGGGCTCGAGCTCACCCAAAGCCAGGCACGAGCTCATGAACCATGAGATCATGACCTTCGCCAAAGTCAGATGCTTAACGACTGAGCCATCCAGGCAACAGCTCTTTCCTTTTAGAAGGAAAATGATCCCAGACAGAAACACAGATGTGTGGGGCTCAAGCTAAGACAGTAGCAGTAGGACCCTAGGCTGGTCTAGTCCCTCTGACACAGCTGGATAACTATCAAATCAACCTGAAGATTAACAGAACAAACTCCACAACCAGAGGGAGTGAAGAGCCAACACGGAGGAAGAAGGTAGGAGGTGTGGAGACACAGTTTGGGACTGAAACAGACAGCGGCTGCCACAGAGGAGGGAGAGCCGTGGTTGAGGAGAAAGGCGAGAGAGAGTGGGGTACAGAGGGGAACACACAGGAGAATATTTCCCCAAAGCCATTGTCTGGGAAAGCGAGAGGGGCTGATTTTTGTGAGTTCTAGTAATCAGTGGGGCTTGAAGACTGGAGTTTTAAAGATCTGGCTTGGCTGGGAGAGCCCTGAGGGTGCTGCCCCTCTCCTACAGAGAAGGCAGGCAAGCAATTTGGGGGCATATGGGGCATGGCATGGAAACAGCAATCTGAGGAGCACCTGGGACACAGTAGGGAGATTGTTAACTCTTCTTGGAGCATATGCCTGAGAGGTAGTATTTATGGAGGCACCTCTCAGGGACAAAGGAGATGGTTGGCACCATTTCCTCCCCCTACCCCTCAGCATAGGTGCAGAGCCACCTGAGGAGGGCAGCTTGGCCCTGACACTGGCTGCCTAGCCTGCTTGCTCCAAGTCCTACGTCCCGGTGCTCTGATGCGACTACCATTCTCAGTCAAACCTCCCTCAGTCCCAGTGCAGCTAGAGGCTCCTCCAGAAGACGAGCACAGGTCCCTGCCCACACTACATTCCTAAAGTCTTGAGTTTTAAGTCGGCAGGCTTGGCTGGGATAGTGCCCTCTGGCTGCCCAGAGGGCACTGCACTGCTCCTAGAGAAAAGGCAGGCAAAGAACTTGGGGGCAGTGTGGAAACAATGAAATGAAAAATGCCTGGGACCACAAGGGGAGATTATTCACTCTTCTTGAAGTGCTTCCCTAAGATGCCACATGCATTGAGACTCGTCTTCAAGGACTAAAGAACTGACTGGCACCATTTCTATTCCCCACTCCTCAGCATAAACACCGAGCCACCCGTGGGAGGAAGCACAGCCTCTACACTGACTGCTTCGCTGGCTTCCACTAAGTCCTACACCTCTGTGCTCTGGCAAGATTGCCCTTCTCCTGTAAGTGTACCTCAGTCCCAGCATGGTGGGTCCCTTCCCCTGAAGGCCAGCAGAAACTCCTGCCCACACCATGTCTCCTGACCAGACAGTTCTGTAGGGTCTCAGTTCCAGTAGAGGTGGTGACAGGTCTGATTTCATAAGCAGACCAAGCACACCTAGTTAAAACTTGTCACATCCTGGCCAAGGACAAAACACTGCCTACTGCAAGCAAAGAGAGCCTTTGCAGATGACCAGTCTGAAGGATAAAGCAGCCAAAATACAACAGCAGAGAGCACACAGCACATACCAGAGACATGGAATGGAATGGAATATTCCTCAGCCATAAAAAAGAATGAAATATTTCTATTTGCAAGGATGTGGATGGAGCTAGAGAATATTATGCTAAGTGAAATAAGTTGGTTAGAGAAAGACAAATACCATATAATTTCACTCATATGTGGAATTTAAGAAATAAAACAAATGATCATAGGAGACTAAAAGAGGAAAACCAAGAAACAGACTCTTAACTATAGAGAAATACTGATGGTTACCAGAGGGTAGGTGGTGGGGCGGGGCGGGGGGACAGGTTAAATAGGTGAAGGGGATTAAGGAGGGCACTTGTGAACAATGGCTGTTGTGTGGATGTGTTGAATCACTGAATTGTATACCTGAATCTAATGTTACACTGTATGTTAACTAACTAGAATTTAAATAAAAACTAAAAAAAAAAAAAAAGCATGCAAGATAAAAAACACATACACACGTCAATGTATAGGAAGGAGGGAAGAGAAACAGAATGGGTTAAAATGTGAGTAAAGCTCTGCTTCTTGATTTGGGTGCTATGTACATGGATGTGTTCACTTTCTGAAAATTCATAAGCTCTTCATTTAAATTTGTGCATTTTTCTATGTGTGTGTTATGCTTCACTTAGAATTTTACCAAAACAAAGCAAAACAAAAACTGCTTAGTGGAAAATTTACAGCCTTAAGTGCATACATCTAGAAGAATAGCTAAAAACCAATGAGCTAAGCAGCCATCTCAAGAAATTAGAAGAACAACAACAAATTAAACCCAACGAAAGTAGATGGAAGGAGATCATAAAAATTACAAATAAGAGCAGAAACGAATTAAGCAGAAAACATACACAGAAGATCAAGAAAACCAAAAGCTGGCCCTTTGTAAAGATTAATAAAATTAAAAAATCCCTGGTGAGAGAGAGATAGTTAGAAAAATAGAGAATCTGAAAATGAAAAAGCAACACTTAGCTGCCGACCTTCTTTGTGTTATCTCTCCTGGGTGGAGTTGGATGAGCTGTCTCTAAGCCTCCCAGGGGGCATTCAAGTTGGAAGCAGGGATCCCAACAGATCCTCAGAGGCCAAGTGTACATGATTGGCTATGACACCACAGATTCCAGTACCTTCTGTGCCACATGTTTTTATCCCTAAATCTGGATTACTGGGGTAGGTCTCTGCATGTTAGTCCAAGTAGTGGGAAGGCTCTTGACTGGTCAGATGCTGGAGAACTGAGTTCCCTAGGATTGAGGTAGGACACGTAAATCAGAAGGACTGACAGACTGAAAGTTCCAGAAAGTAGGAAGTACAGCTCCTGGCATAAAGGGAAAGGGTCAGATGGAGACCCTTCCCTATATTCTATGCTGATTACGAATGTCTTAAGCCAGGTCTTGACCTGCTGGAGTGTGTTCTTGAGGTCTTTCAGGGCAGCATGTACTTTTCTCAGGTATTAACCAACTTTTTCCAGATTGGTGGTGCCACGAAGTACAAGGATATATTAGGAAGAGGTTTAAATGTGTGAAGGGCAGTGTTGAGAGTGTGTGGGTGCAGGAGGGAAGCAATCTCAGCCTGACGTTTAAAATGAACTGCTCTGGTCAGTAAGAGAATTTTGAATATTGACTTATGAAACTGGATCAAGGTAAGAACCACAAACAAGTGTCAGGGGCCTATTTCAGAAGACCTGAGTGACAAATAGCTTTTATGACATTGGAGTGTGAGTAATGCACTACCACAGTAAAGCAGGTCAGAGCTTCATACCTATGGCTATTCAGGAGGTTAGGAGGGTAGCCTAATCCTTTAGGCTAACAGGGTATATCTTTGACCATGCACAGATCTTAGGGATGGTAGTATGAGGCAGTGTAATTTCTGATACATGGTCACCAGACATTCCTGTGGCTATATTTAACAGGACTGATGCATTACCAGCTCCAGAGACACAGCTCACGGAAACCTACCAAAATGGCTCTCTTGGAATCATATAACACAGACAATTACGTTTTAATCTTGTGAATAGGCTGCACGACAAGGTAGACTCCTCAGAGGTTGGCTTCCTTGGTAAGAAGTACAGGAATCCACCCTAGTAGAAAATGTTGCTCTGTCCCTAGTAGAAAATGTTTCCCCTCAGGGTGCCTCTCTTCTCCCTTTACCCAATTTCCCCTTGGGTTCTAGGAGACATTAAGCTTTCTCACAATTTGATGCTCAGTCAGGACTAACGTGGTCGGCTGCAGATGGGACCACAGTTTTCTGTGGGGAGACTTTTGCAGGCCAGGAATACTCAGACCTGCAGTTCCGGCCCAGGAAAGCCCACCCACCAGTCTGGCTCCCTGGCACACAGGACATGGTAGCTCAAAGCACATATAGACATGCCAGGCCATCTGGCATGCTGCATATTGAATTTGCTGCTTTTCCCAGGTGGAGTTGATTCTGAAACCTAGGATACAGCAAATGAATGCTGGGTCCCTTTTAGGGACCTCTGACATAAAAAAAAAAAAAAAAAAAAAAGCAGCCTTACAGCAAGCAAATTCCTGAGAAAGGAACAATGCACTCCACTGGTGTAGGATTTCATGAAAAAAAAAATATTTTCAGCTTTGGAATTTACTGGAATTGTTGCCACTTGAGGAAAAACTCATTTCTGAGTTGGAAGCTTTGATCTTCACTATACAGCTGAGTTGGGGAGGCCATGCAGGAAGAAAGTCTACAGACACTGTGTGGTATGATGGTGCAGGTTACAGTCACAGCCATTAGAGAAAAAAAGTGATGAATGAGGCACACATGCCATCCCATAAAACACAGAAATATTAACCTGGCTAGTAGCACAAGCCTTTACTGGGATGGCAGAGCCCTGCGTTCCACCAGACCGGCATGTGCAAGGCACTTGGCTGAACTGGAAATTTCAGCATCTTTTTCAGGGTAGGGCTCAGAGATGAGTCTATACCAGATGACCAAGAACTGTCCTAGAGGAAAGTGTGTGGAGGTGGGAGGGGTGACAGAAGATTCTCGAACACACCAAGGTCAGACTCTTGCTTGTGTCAGAGGTGGTCAAGCAAGAGGGGCATGCGTCTTACAAACAGTCCTAATTTGACATAAACATCCCAATAACTATCCTGTCACTTCTACACTTTCTCCAGGTGGCGGGAAACACAGGCTTTATGAAATTCTTACTATCTTGCATCTGGTTTAGCTTCTTGCCCGCTGCAGCTTGGAGCTGCCTATAAGCTTCGCATCATTCTCTTGCGTCTCATACAAAGAGTTTTAGGACACTCTGATCCTTTAGTTGAGTTCTGGATTCTCTGGCTCCTTTCCAGCCTTGGTGGGATGGGGACAGAAGCAGCCTCACGCGCAAAGGACCTTCTTCCTGCTCCTCTTCACTCGGTCGCCGACAGAGGGCGCTGCAGGGGCTGAGCGCAGGGACCCCAAGGGCCCCCTGGGCTGAGCCGGTGATGGAGACAACTGGGGACCCTCATGAGACCCCAGGAGCCGAATCCTCTATCAGAGTCCATCTCTTGTAAAAATTTGCTTTGTGCAGTTGCTTATGAGGTCACTTAGTTTGTGTCAAGTATCCAGAGCTTCCATTTAACTGGTTGTGATGTTTTAATGTTCATTTTTTGTATTGAGTTTGCCCGAAATGTATTTTATTCAATTTGAGAACTACCTGTGATTAGGCTGGCAGTACAAAGGGTGCAGTCTCGTGATAAATTATTTTGACTATTGTTTATTTTCCATGTTCCATTACCCTTTTTGCCCTTCTATTACTGTTTTTTTTTTATGTAATCTACTCTTCCCCTTCAAAAAAATACTTTGTATTATTTATATTGTTATTATTTCATCTATTCCTTTGTTAAAGGGTCAGCTGGGCCTTAAAGGTTTAGTGTTCACTAGAAACTCATGTCCTCTGTTACGGAAAACCCACACTGTAAAATAAGGCTCTTTTATTCTAGGGTAACTATTAATGGAGAGAGAGAGAGAGAGAGAGAGAGAGAGAGAGAGAGGGGTTTTAAATATAAGGAATAGAAGTCTCATGAAAGGCTTTGAATATATAGGTTCAAATTTCTAGATTTTGTATAAAAATAGCAGTGTTTCATAGATGCCATTCTCTAGTAGACAGTGTGATATTTATAACTGTATTTTCTCCAAGATATGAGAGGCATAATGACACAGATCATCTCTTAGAATATGAGTTCTCTGGTTTGGATTTTAAGGATTTTAAGGAGAGATTGGAGCTCATTCTGGTGAAGTTGAAAGAAACACAATTAGCTCCTTCCTCCTTTCTGCTTTTCGTCTGCCATCTTCTCTCAGGTAACAGCCGGCAGTGGCAACGTGGGTCTGAATGTGGCCCAGTACCTGCAAACTCTGGTTTTGCTTGGAAAGAGGGAAACAAGGCTGAATTAGCAGCTGCCACAATGGACAAGGTGTTTGCATTTTCTAGACTATGTGGGTGTTGGTGGGTTTTGCAGTATTCTTGGGTACCATATCAACTCTGGAATTTTGGGAAGGTGGGATGCATGAGATACTGAGGTCTGGATTAATGAGAAATTGTGAGGACTTAGTGCTATTTATATAGTATATGAACTCTGAACTCTTTTTTGGCTGTACAAAGCCATGTGGACAACATCGCTGGCATCATTCGAAAATGGCCTTGGAGTTGACTTGGAAGAGACCTGTCTTGGCTGATGACAGCAACTCCTGGGAGTGACCTCTGAACTGGCCCCAGGTAGGTGCAAGGGAGCAGTGACAAGTGTCTAGGGAGGCACACATGGTGTTCAGGCAGGCTTCCCTTACTTCTGTGGGTCTCTGTCTTCACCAAGAACACTACCTACAATTGTGCCTGACCATAGACTCAGCTGAAAGTCTCAATGGGTCAAAAGGAAGCAGTGTAAGTTGGGGATGAGGTGGAAAAGGGAAAATTCTCCCTTCCTATTGCTTGTTTAGCATCAGCTTCTAATTAATCAAAGGAGGAACTGCTAATCACTAAACTGGTTGGTCAGATTCCCAGTGTGGACTGAGCCATGTTTATTGGAGAGCAGAATAACTCTTCTTTAAAAGGTGGGGGGCACCTGGGTGGCTCAGTTGGTTAAGCCTCTGGCTCTGGATTTTGGCTTAGGTTATGATTTTACAGTTCATGGGATTGAGTCTGGCTCTGTGCTGACAGTGTGGAGCCTGCTTGAGATTCTCTCTCTTCCTCTCTCTCTCTCTCTGCCCCTCCCCCACTCTCACCCTCTCCCTTTCTCTCTCTCTCAAAATAAATATTTAAAAAAATTTTTTTAAATTAAAAAATGAAAGGCTGTACCTCTCTGCCCCCTCCTTATTCCAAGAAGTTGGACATATCTGTACGCTGTATTCCGTTTTTGTGGTGCCCACTTGCCATATGTGTCTGACCAGGGACCACTTGGTTCCCTCCCTCACCCATATTTCCCTGTTTCTTCCTCTAGATGGCTCAGAGGCCACTTGTGGGAAAGATAAGACATAACAGTTGTTGTCCTTGAGCATGAGTCTCTTGCTTTCTACACAGGAGTTCTGAGCACTAGCTTAAGTAATTCATTAATTAATTGAATAAATATTTATTAGGCCCCTCTTAGGGAGATGCTACTAGTGATAAAAAAAAATCTCTAAAAATATTATCTCGTGTTGAACTTATGGGTGATTTTTACTTTGATCTTTTCTTCAAATTTTCTGTAGGGAATCAGTAAACTTTAAAAATGCATATACAAATGAGATTCATACACACATAACAACTATATTGAAATGGAGAAGATTCTGGGTTTATGTGTGGGGAAGTAACTGACATCTTGGATAGCATCTGTCTTCTAATTTGAACTTTCTCTGTAGCTTTTTATGGTGGAGCTTACTGAACCCCTCACTCAGAATCATATGGATAGGAGGAAGGCCATATGTTAATCACTTCTACTTTCCTTCCTCTGGTCAAGGACTTACTATCCCAGTGACATCTGGGTCCCCATTTTGATGCCCAAATAATCCCCTGCCAGTCACTCTGGGAGGTAAGCCCCCAGCACTGACTCCAACTTCAAAGTTCCATCCAGTGTATTGCCTGGATATGATACCTGGATGTAATACCCCACCCCCCATGGGACCAGAACCCTGCACTGAATCTCCATCCTCCTGGTGGTGGCCCTTCTGGCCTACTTTGATCTTACCAGGACATCACGGGAGTGAAAAGAGCAGGCTCCAAGGTCACACTGCCAAGGTCTGACGGGTCCCACCCTGTGAATAGTGGAGCAGCTGCATTTTTCCTGCACCTCAGATTCCTTATCAACAAAAAGGGAAAGTATTATCTGCCACCTAGGGTTCTCATGAAGGTTAAATGGGACAATACGTGTTAGGGTGCTCAGCATGTGCTTGGCACATCAGGAGAGCTCAGAGATCTTCAGTTCTGCTATTACTATTATTACTCCTCTATTCAGGACATCAGTCTTTCCCCAAATGGCAGTTCAGGGATCAGATCTTATGAGCCAGGCTCAGGTCCCCAGGGACAAGCACAGGCCACCGTCCGTGGGATGGCTGCAGCCGCCTTCATTCCCATCTGCTATATCTGTCTAATTGGACATCACGGTAATCAGCTGGGCATGCCCTTCAGACATGGCCTCACCCACCTGGCTGCAAGTCCAGACACAGCGTCCTAGTTAGGTCAGGTTCCCTTGTCTGCCCTACATATTCTCCTGCCAAACGCAGTGTCTCTCTGCTTTGTCCCACACCGGCCTTTAGGAGAAAGCTATCACGCCCCATCTCATGGACATTAAAATGGGCAGAATACTTCCTCCTTCTCTTGTTGAAGCACTGTCCAGAGGCAGGGGTATGGAGAATCTCAGCAGCCCTGCTTGTTTCTAGCTCCCTGTGTCTATGGCATGGAGAGAAGGAGACTCATTTTGTGTACAGAGTGGCTTTGAGAGGGACCGAGAGAGTCTTTTTTATAGAGTGGTAATTTTACTCCACCACACCTATACAGGTGAAAATCACTCCCGAGTCTTTCCAGTTTCTTCTTATTTCCCTTCTTGGTAGGAAAGGGGTGCTATAAGGTGGTCAGCACACACGTCTTGGCCCCAAGTCCTGTCCCTATCCTGCCCCACCACACTTCCAGTCTCCTGGTCCCTAGCAGGTCAAGGACTTCCAGGAAAGTCTGGGCTCTTAACTTTCTCTGCATCCAGTGCCTTCTGACTGCTTATGGGCCCTGGTCCATCAAACATCCAACATCCCCTACCTCTTCCCTGGGGCTGATGAGCACAAGCAGGTGAGGCTGGTTCATACCCCAGCTGTACCACACACACTACCACGTCTGTTTTCTCCTCAGACACAATGGTGCTGGCACCCTCCTTATGGTGCTGTCATCAGCATAACAGGGTGTAAAAAAGTGGACACGAGTGGGTACTAAATCAATGAGAGCTCTTATGTTATGGCTCCTTCCGCTCATTCTGTACACATGTTCAAGCCCGTCTCAGTCCTATTCCCCATGCTGCCGCCTCAGAGTCTCTCACAGCCTCCTCGCTGGAGGAGCGCCAGGACACTTCGCTCTCCTCTGTCAGTGCAGATGTACCAGAGGGCCACCACCATTCCAGTGTGCCCAGGATGGACAGGTTTCCTGGGACTGGAAACTTTCAAAGCCAAAACGAGGATCGCTCTGAGCAAGGCAGGATGAACTGTTCACCCTACTCTTTCTCATCAGCTTGTTGAATTTTCTTTTTACGATAACCACCACGGCCCCCATATGGCAACTGTGCATAGATGCATTCCAGACCGTGTCTCCCATGACCCCTCCATTGGCACTCACCAGGTTGTGTTGACGATGCCTCTCTGATAGGTTCTCCTCCCTGACTCCCACGGCCCCACTCTTTCCATTTCTCTGGTGCTATGGCAACTCTTGCTATGTAACGAAGGAATCAAAAACTTAACAACTTAAAACAGTACTATATTGTGATCTCTCAAGGTTCTGTGAGGTGACTGGGTCCAGCAGGACAGCTCTCCCTTGGGGGTCTCACATGCTGTTGCCATGGATAACAGCCAGGCTGCACCCCACCGTCCCTTGGATGGGGACAGCTGGAGCAGCTGAGCTGGTGAACCATCTCTCTATGCAACCTTTCACGTGGCCACCGGCCACTTCTTACAGCACCGCTGTCTCAGGGTTCTAAGAGTGAGTATTCTAAAGGGTAGGAAGTGGAAGCTACCAGAGTCTCTTAAAGCCTGGGCCTGGAAGTTGGCACAGCATCACTTCAGCACGGAAACTCTCACGGGAGAGGAGACATGGACCCCTCCTCTCAAGAGGACTGTCAAGGAATCTGTGGCCACACTTAATCCTCCACACTTGATGATCTCTCTTCTTCCCCCTCCTCCTCTTCCTCTCCTCCTTCTGTCAGGAATCTGTCTTAACTCTCACCTATCCCCGCCTGCCCACTCCCCATGCCTTCATGCCTTTGTAGGTGCTGTCCCTTTCCTGAAATGACCTCTCTACACTTGACCCCCAACACAGCCCTTCCCACTGGCCCAGTCTGCCTATGAGCTCCTCTTATGTATGGGGATGATTAACTCTGTGCCCCAAAGCTGGGTTGGGTGCTCCTCCGTCTTCACTGATATGGGACACTATAAGAGGTATGTGCTAGTCTCCTGTACTAGAATGCAAGAGCCTTGGCAGGGACCAAGCCTCTACCTCTAGATCTGAGGTCCTGAAGACTAGTACAGTCCAACAGGCCTCCAGCACTATAGGGTTAAGAGAGGCAGGTGAATCTGTATGTTCTTTTACTGACATGGTGACTCATCCAGAAAGGTCCCAGTCTGTGATAATAGGGCCTGACCATTTATTTGTGTTGATGAAGAGCTTTCATGTCATTGGGAGAATCTGACACATATCCAACTAGAAGTCAGCACTATCTGTATTGCTGCAAATCTGAATTGACTGGTTATATCTTTCTGTTTTCTGTAATAATGCTGAGTCACTCTTTGTATGGTCTGTTATTTAATCTGATAGACTGACACTTCTGTAGACTGAAGATCAATTTTGCTGCCCCTGATGTAATAGAATATTCGACATGGTAAGAAGTGATTGCACCCAACACTTTGGCTTCTCACATTGGGTAGACTGGGGGCAAGCCGGCTGTGTGTGTCTCCTTACTTGTATGTCCTGTTTTCCCACCTGGACCCCTGCCCTTCCACTGCCACAGTCCCATCGTTTTATTGGCCCTGTTCGGCCAGAACCACTGCACACTTAGATTGGCTTGGCAGCCAAGATGGTATGATTATGTGAATATCTCCAACCATTTCACTCTGGTCTACTGAAGAGTGAGTGATTGTGTCTTTGGTGACGTGGGTTCCTTTCTCCACCACTCCCAGAGATTTATCTCCAGAACGATCACTTTTAGGCTTCTAAAGCAAAATGTGAAGGAAAAAAGGAAGGGAAGAAGAGCACCCTGAGTGTGAGCTACAACCAGGAGTACGTTTATGGAGAAGTTTAGGTGGAAGGAAAACCAGGGGAACTGTGTGGTGAAAGAGAAAAATGAATTTTAGGAGTATTGCTGTGAACTATCCATTTTTTTCCTCAATCTTGAAGAAATATAAGTAAGAACATAAGCAGTATGTTGTAGAGTGCAATGCTGACCATGATTTCCCTTTGGGACAGTATTAAACTGGATGAACAATGGAGATAGTCATGGTGTCCCAGGAATTATGGAATAAAAATAAGATGACATAATAATATTAATGTCCACTATCTTGCAAATATTTCTATGGAGCCATTCTTGTTCCTCACAGAAAACCTGTGAAGCAGCATGAGTACCGGGGTTATGTTTAGTCTCCCCAAGTAGACTTGAGACTTCCTGAGGGCTTGGAGTCTGGCTCAAATGTTTACTGTAGCACAGATGGAGACACCTCCTTGGAAATCACAAAACAGTGATTGAAAATGGCAGCCTGCAGTGCAGTTCTCAGCCATACTGGTTCCAACAGCAGAGCAGTGCTGGTGAAAATATGCTCAGGTTCAAATAAAAGGCTGTAACAATGTGTCACCTGAACCAACTTGATTGTCCACCTGATGAGACCCCTGTGTCTAATCATGGATCTGGATGGCCTCCCGGCTCCAGGAGGACTGGCCCTTGCTCTTGCTGCATTACTGGAGAGGAGAAAGCATGTGCCAGAAATGCTAATGAGGGGAAGCCAGCTGGTTCTCCTGCAGCCCTACTTTTCCTCCAGTGCCTTCGGTCTTCAACTCTAGCTGCAAAGCATTTCTCACAGAAAACTCTCCGAATAAAGCCATTCAGTTCACACAGTTGTCACCATGACACCCCCTTGTCCATTCCCTGAGGAGAAATGCCAAGTGCGATGTGCACTGCTGATCTGACTCCCTTTCCGAGTGGCACCGCAATCCCTAACTCAAAGCCTTCTTCTTACACAGCGGATCTGGTTACACCAGACACACCTGGCCTTCACTGGGTGAATCATCCATCCTTATGGGGCTGCACTGGGGGCAGTACACATTAACTTCATTGTACAGATGAAGAGACAGAGCGGGCCACACCGGGGTTGATGTTGAGCCCACCTGTCTCTCACTGGGAAGCCCCCTTGCCCAAGTGTGGACTGAGAGGCAAATGCTGACCCCTCCCACCTGTGTAAATTTCGCCTCACCAGGCTCAATGGGTGTCATTAAAAACTAGGTGCTTAGATTTGGTGTTAAGTATAATCAGGGGCCACTGTGTGCTTTTTAACTTAGGGAGGATGGATGGAAAAGGATCTTGGGAATGTGCTAATGTTTGACGGACATTCTGACAAACGCAGGATGATAGAATCAAAGCGGGCAGTAGTCAGGGAGTGATTCTGGAAACGAGGACACAGTAGGGAAGGATCCAATGTGGGAGCAGGGCAGGACCAGTGACCTGAGCAGGGGCAGGAAACCAAGGCAAGGCAGAGCAGTTAGAGGACTGTGGATTTCTGGTTGGCATCCAGACAGCTGTGAGAAGGCAGAGCTCCTGACCGTGATAACAGGACACAACACAAAAGTGGGTGGAGAAAGGAGATCCCTTCGGGAGAAACTCTTTTTGGCTGTAATCAGTGGTGGCAGCAGGCACATTTTTCTTCCTGCTACCGATGAGGAGCAACAATGAACAGGGAGCTACATGGAACAGATTTGGGCCAAGGATCAACACAAAGATGCCTTCCCTGTAGAATCATCACCTTTGTCATTGCTTCTGGGCAACATAAGCCCCAATTTTGAAGGAGTTCTGATAGGAGCACACGATCAGCAAGGACTGTGGTGACTCCTGAGGATTAAGCCTAGCCTGCTCTAAGCCTGACTACACATATTAAAAAATAGTAATGGAGTTACTATAATGATATGGCATTTTAAGATTTGATCAGGATGAGTAAAGCTGAAACTTCACTAGTTCTTTCTTTTGTCCGTGTTAAAATTTGCATCTTTTTGCAGTTCTCATATTACAGCAATTATTAGTATAGTCAAACCGCCAGGGGCCCACTAGGGAAAAGTTATGCCAGAGAAAAGGAAACAATTCAGGTTTTATTTCTTTTGTGTTTTATCATGCATGTAATTCCTTAAAGAGTGCAGAAAATAATCTGTTTTGAATGTTCCTAATTTGGAAGTACGTTCAAAATCCGATTTAGCCAGACCTTAAAAAAAACTGTATAAATCAACAGCAATTACCTAATTCTAAATTGAATCATAACCCTGAAGAAATGTACTGTTAGAACATTATAGACTCCAAGTAATCAGTGATGTATCTCTACTCTTATAAAAGGAAATAATAAAAGGAAAAAATAAAGACAAAAACGGAAAATAAAAATGAAATAACAACCCCATTTATTTTATTACTTTAATTTAACCCTCAGATAGAAAGAATGACCTCCTGTTGTATTTCAACATTTAAAATCTGGCCTATGTGCAAAGTTTGTAAAATAATTTTTAATTTTGAGAAGATATAATTTACCAATTAGATTAATGTGTTTATTACTATTTAGAGACTTCAAGAGTCTTATTTCTATTAACGTCAAAAACTTCTGTAAACTTCTGGTTAATGGACTGTGTTCTGCATTTTTATTATAGCAAGAGGACCTTTGATGCTTTGCTGCATTAATGAAAGATAGTGATATTAGAACATTTTGTACATCCAATCTCTTCCTGTTTGTTAATTTGGCACTTTTTCAATCATACATTTTTGAAAATATAAGTGATTTCACATTAAAATATAAATTCACACAGCATATTTATAGTTTTAATGCATTCAGACTCCTAAAGCTATAGTCCATCACAGCATTTTAATTTATTTGATTTATATGTGTGCCCTGAGCTAATATTCTAATCATTTTTAAACTCAATCTTTTTCTGGATACATTTTTAGTTTTTGACAAATTATATTACATTTGTACAAAATCTTACATTCTTTGTATATTGAGCACTGTTTTGATGTATTTGCAAAATGTAAATATCTGCCTTCTCAATTTCATCCATTTGTCTAAAACACTGAGATATTGCTAGTCCAACAGGGATACTGCAGAGTGAGATTGTCTCAGTTTTGCACCAGAACACTTATAAAATTCCATTTTTCTAAAGTGTTCGATTTTTAGTTATTTTGAATATGACGTGGCAAACCATTTGTTTACTATAGAACATTGCTACTTAACCAAGTTTGAATACACTTGCACTCAGTTATGGCAATATTTTTTATAATTTACAGAGCTGCTTTTATATTATAATATCTTCTAGTGGTATTTAAAGTGTTTCTTCATGAAGACAATTATATGATATGGCTTGTTATTTGAGATGAATATACAAAAAATATTCTATATGTCACAGAAATCTTGGAAATCTTGGAAAGAACTTCTTTGGAAAGAATGGCACTATTGCTAGATTACTTTATACACAGACTCATCTTTTTTACGTTAGCTCATAAGATTTCACATTATCCTTAGTACTTATTTCCTTGACTCTAAAAAGACAAAAACTTGTAAGCTGTGCTCATTCCTGCACCATTTTGAGCTGAGACTATATTTTGACCCTAAATGGTGTCGATTTCCCAATTAGTTGGAACTCCAAAGAAGGAAACAGGTGTGTAGTGAAGAAGTCCTTTCCTACCAAACTTCCAATGTAGATCAGATCAGGGCATATAGTCAGTTATTGTGTTTAATATTCATTGCTAATGCAAGTTTTTACCTTTTTTGTTCTTTCTGGCATTTGGGAAGTCATATTAAGTACTACTAGCTGGAACCTGTCTTTGTCCCCAAATCAAGCCCACCTATGTCCTTTATGATAAACGATGCTATTTTCGGGATGGGGAAGATACTGGCATGACTTGGGCAAAGGGGGCATGCTGGGGAGGGTGGAGAAATAGGGTTGAGGGATGAGGGTGGGTTTTGTTGGGCTTGGCAACAAGGCAGAGAGGTTTCAGCTGATGTAGTCAGAAAGCAGAGCCATGAGGCTTTTGAGCAGATAGTATCAGAGTTGAATATAAAGGCATTTTGTCTGGTATCAGAATCAGAATGGATTAGGAGGAGAAAAGCTAGAGACAGGGAGATAAATACTAAGGAAAAGGGAATCTCTTGTTGGGAACTTCATTATGACTAAACCAAAGTCAAGGGCCCAACCACATCTCATAAAATCATGTCCCCTCTACATCTGATAGTATCAATCTCCTATCTACATATGTTTGCCAATAAAAAAGGGGGGCATTTGTGTCATTTCTAGGAGCAGAGACACCAAAAGCTTCTAAAGTGCAGACACCAGACCTTTCATCTTCAAATCTCTGGTTTTTGGAATATAGTAGGTCTTACAAAATGCTTACTAAGTGAACAAATGGAAATGAGAGTAAATAAAAATGGGAGCAAAACATGCTAGAGCCTGTAGTTTTTCCTGAACAAGTCAAATGATTATAGACTTTAGTTTCCTGGCCATGTATCCTTTCCTCTGAGAACTGGACAGTTGGAACAAGGGACTATTCCATCATTACCTTTCAAAAGTGACATACTGACTGAATCCCTGCTATGGACCAGAAGATGCAGGAGGGATTTGTACATTTAGCACTCTCCCATACCCAAGTGGGAAGGGAAGAACTTGCAGATAAGGGTATTCTGTGCATTCCTTCAGTTGGTAAACATGAGGCCCACATAGATATTTCCTTGTGCAATGGGAAATGCACCAGTATGGGGATTTTTGAAAAGAATCCTTCCTTAACTACAAAAATGACTTATTTTCAAAGATAGCATAAAATTTTAGGAAATATCTCAGTAAAATACATGATGACAAGTTTATACACCCAGAGATATCAGTAGATCAGGAATCAAAGAAACAGGTCAGTAGTAGTAACGTATCACCTCCATCCTGGGGAATTATGGCCAGAGCCGAAAATCAGGGTGAAGTGTGGAATATCCCCAATATTCTGGGGCCATGATCAGGGAGTCTTGAAGAACTGGCTCAAGCAAAGCCAACACTGCACTACAGGATACAGAAGGGGCAACTATCGCAAATTTGGAGAGCACGTGGAGGAGCACGGAGTGAAAGTTAAAAGATCTGAGCCAAAAGGTTCTGAATCCAGAGGCCTATGAATGACCATGAACCATACATCTCTTTGAAACAAAAGGAATGGCCGTCTGGGCTGGTTTGTATGGCTGTTGCCCAAATGCTCTAGATCTCACCTTTCATTATTTTTAAGCATTTCATTAAACATATGCCTCTCTTACACAGCACATTTCTCAGGGAAGCAATGCAATAGAACGAAGGACTTGAAACAGTTGAACCCCATCACGAGCAACAGGAATGGGAAAAGTACTCACGTTCCACAAAGTAAGAGCTGGCATCGATCTTCCAGATGATCTGGCCCCGATGAGAACCATTGACTCCACGGTTCTTATAGTCCAAAAAGTTTTCTGACAAGACCTCATCTATACTCCCATGAAAGAAAGAAAGCAGAGTAGAAAAATGTATCAGCTAACAGCATATTTAGGGAAAAGAAAGAAAGAAAAAGAGCAAAGGATATTAATGCTATCTCTAACTCAACAGACGAAAAAGCACATGGAATCCAAATCAGTGAGCTAGAAGTATCCTCAGGTACCCTCTCGACCAACCCTTTGTAATACAGAGCCAATCCCCGCTCTGCAATACTCCTGCGATCATCTAGCTGGTTTGCAAACACTTCCACAAACAGAAAATAATTGCTTCTATGGCAGGCCATTTCACTTTTGAATAGTCTTTACGTGTGTGAAATCTGAGTGCAAAAATCTTCCTCCTAAAGCTTTCAGGAATTGGTCTCGCTTTGGGTTTGTGAATGAGGCATAAAGAAAACATTCAATCACACTTTCTGTTTGGGGCCCAGCTCTCATAGACCCCACTTTATAGCATCTCTTCTCCAGCCTGGATACCTGTCATCATCTAATACCTGGGACTCATCCATGAATTTATCCATCCATCCTTCATGCACTCATGCATTCATTTGTTCATTCAACAGATACTTATCAAGACTGAACCGTCTGTCATGCTGGGAAAAATGCAAGAGCCATGGTGTTGGGCAAACTCAATATGGTCCTTTCTGAGCTAAAGCTTTCAAACAATTGAAGATGCAGACTTTATTTTTAAAAATTTTTTTTTAACATTTATTTATTTTTGAGACAGAGAGAGACAGAGCATGAACGGGGGAGGGTCAGAGAGAGAGGGAGACATAGAATCTGAAACAGGCTCCAGGCTCTGAGCAGTCAGCACAGAGCCTGACGCAGGGCTCGAACTCACGGACCTCGAGATCATGACCTGAGCCGAAGTCGGACGCTTAACTGACTGAGCCACCCAGACACCCTGAGGATGCAGACTTTAAACACTAAGTGAAGAAATAAAGGTATTATTACAATTTGTGATAGGGGATGGGAAGGAAAAGAACAGGGTGCTCTAACAGGGAGTTTGAAGGAGGGAGGCCACCTGGAGTTCAGGGAAGCACTGAGGGATAAGAAGCCACAAGGGTGGAGATGGAGGGTGGGTGTGGAGGGGGCAGAGAGAGGCCTTGATGTGGTGTCCAGGACCTAAGATGATGGAGAGCCTCCTGCATGGAGGCACTAAGAGGAGCTTGTGGGGGACTGTGTACTTTTCCTTTCCTGCTCTTTCTCTGCTCATCACATTGCAGTTGCCAATATCCTCCTTAAAGTTGGTGTCCAGACAGGAACAGCGTTCCTGGAGAGGACTGATCTGTGAAGGAGAAGCTGACTGCCCCCTCTCTGGTTCCAGACCTCATGTTTTCAGTGGAGGCTAAGACAGGGATATGAATTTTACTTTGGTTACCTATGGGGCCCTGGCAGAAAGTAAACACTTGAGCTAGATGGGTCTGTGGCTTTGAGAATCCAGATCCACTGCAGTGACAAGACGAATAAACAGAACTCAGGGGTTCCTGAGAGCAGGCTCCAAGTTCCAGCTCTGCCAAGAGGAGCAAGGTCATGGTTGTCCTTTTTGCAACTAAGATTGTATCTGCCTAGACTGGGAAAACAGGCAAGAAGGAGGTGAAAGGAAGGCAGGACTTGTAGCAAAGGACTCAGTTATCAAGGCTCTTTGTGCCATATACCAATGGCATCGAGTCTACATCTTCAGGTCCTCCCCTGCAAAATGGGGGTGGGGTACTAATCACTGGGACCTCCTAGTGGAGGAATAAATGAGACAACTGGTCAACGTGCTTGTGCCCTCCCATGTTGACTGCACATTTTTGGCTATCTCGTCTTTGGTAAAGATAATTGGGCACAGCAACACTATCTCTGCTTCATTAATGGCAGGCACTGTATCCCCTGGAAAATCACTTGGTTGCAAAATTTGCCAGTCTTAATATTCACAGTGTGTGCTCACAGCCCTGGTTGGGTTACTAAGATGATTGCATAATATGTCTTTTACCGTAATTGCCTCATTTCTGCCAAAAAGGCATAATATTTTCCTAGCTCCTTGGGTTTTCAGTGTAGAGATTTGCCTCATTATAGCAATTCTCTAAGGAGAGGTATTTACTTGAATCTTCCACTCTGATCACCAGAATATTCATTTTAACAGTTATGATCAGGTATCCCTGTAAATAATATCTAGAAGGGATGCTCATTCATGCATTAGGTAAATGTGCAGTAAGTATCTCCTCCACTCTGGGCATTGTGCTAAACCCTGCGGACACACTGGTGAACAAGATATGGTCTATGTTCTTGGGAAGTTTCTAATAGATTTGGGGACCTATTCAAGAAAACAGGCAATTCCATTAGACTATAGTAAGTTTAAGAATAGGTTAACTATTAAGGAACCACAGCAGCACAAGGAGAACCTCAAGGAGAAAAGGATGGGATGAGTAGGTGGGAAGAATCTGCAAAGACTAATGAGGATAGCAAAATAACACACATTTTAAAGAAAACAAGATACACTTCACTGTACACATTTAAACATGACACCTTTTGGGGCGCCTGGGTGGCTCAGTCAGTTGGGCGTCCGACTTCGGCTCAGGTCATGATCTCTCAGTCCGTGAGTTCAAGCCCCGCATCGGGCTCTGTGCTGACAGCTCAGAGCCTGGAGCCTGTTTCAGATTCTGTGTCTCCCTCTCTCTCTGACCCTCCCCCATTCATGCTCTGTCTCTCTCTGTCTCAAAAATAAATAAACGTAAAAAAAAATTAAACATGACACCTTTTAAAAGACTGTCAATTGGTCCTGATAAATAGCCCATTCTCTTACATTTATAATACTTCATAACACATAGCACATAAGAAAAAAGAATAGTCGATATTCCTGCCTGAACCATCTGTGCTGAGAGGTCAACTCCTTCCCCAAAGGCATTCATTGCCAATTGTTGGAAAAGTTATTGGTCTTTGCTTGGGAATTCAAGTGTATTGTGGGGGTCAGATGCAGAGAAACAGAGTCACTCCAGATATTTTATGCAGAAGGGGATTCAATGCAGAGGATTGGGTTCCTAGAGAAATGGACTCCAGGCTGGGTCTCTGGGAACAGCCCCAGAATAACTGGTTCTCCAAGGCCCTGCTTCCACCTCACTCAGAGTTGCCTCATGGGAACTGCTCAGCTCAAGAACCTCATAGAGCAGCGGTGGCCAGTGGGCAGGACAGCAAGAGGCTGCTTCCCAGGCCACAGCGATTGCCTCTCCACCCACAGAGAGCAACCAGCCTGTAGCAAGATGGGTACCTGCCACCACCACATCACCCAGGAAGTGAGTGAGTGGATAGCAAGGCACTGTGGTGGATGGCTGAACTTTCCAAAGCCATGTTTGAGGCAGCCACAGGCTAACCAGTAGGAGGAGGAACCCCACAGTTTGCTGCCTCCTTCCCTGTCTTGCACAGGTGTGCCTAATGAAGGGACCAGTGTGCATCTGGGACATGGTTGCACAGGAGTCTGAGAAATACAAATTTTAGGGACAGGATTCTGCACTAGAGGAAAGCACTGGAGAAAAGAAGAGGCCTGGAATGGATGGTGGGGGCCCAGCCATGCTCTCTGCCACCCTGAGGATTGATAGGCCCTGGGCCGTCTGTCCCAAGGTTTTTTTTTCCGTATTTTTTTGTCATAGTGGAAGTCATTTTGTGGGAGCAATGTTTGTGAGATTACAGGGATATTGACAACCCCTTGAAGCAGGAACGTTAGGCTACCTTAGCACCTATGTGAACCTAGGTAGCTTATTTAATCCCCCTGTGTCTTTGCTTCCTCACTACAATGCGGGGATAATATCAATACCAGCTTCAAAAGTCTGTTGTGAGGACTGAATGAGTGAATACAGGTACTGGTCAGAGAACATTATCAGACATCACTAGTAAGCAGATCTTACTGCTTACAGTCTGGGCTAACAATGGGGCAAAGCCCCATGAGTAATATGCAAAACCATTAATAATAACCTGAAGCAACTGCTTAGGCCAGTACTATTTTAAATTTTGTCATTACTCACTTTGTACGGAACACATAGAGATGTATTAAGTTCCTCAAAAAAGCTATTTGCTTAATGACATTTATTTTTTCTAGTGTGTAAAATCCTACCTCTTGTTCCACAGTTTATAACAAAGAAAAGATCTCTGCAGTTTGTTAAAAATTTGGATCAGAAAGTTCTAGTGAAGTTTACAGAAACAGCACACCTAAAAAACATGAAATGTACTTTTCTTGCGTTGTCATCAAAATGAAAACTGTAACTCTGCTTTCCGGACCCTAATCTGTAATAGAAAAGTATACAACAAAAAGACTATTGCTGTTGAGAAGAGAATCGACAAGTAAGCGCAGAACCAGTTAAAAAGGAGAATTGATCCACTATCTACATCTCCTAAGCCCAATAAAGAAAATGCAACCTGACTTCTGCTTCCCAGAGGAACTCACACTTTCTGATAATCAAAGGGGGGCAAAACCACTCTCGATTGAGAACCTCTGGTCTATGATTAAAAGCACTCAGCAAAAGAACAGTAAGAGAATGTTAATCTTTTAAATGTTTTTCATTTATTTTTTTGGGGGGGGAGAGGGGCAGAGAGAGAGGGAGACACAGAATCTGAAGCAGGCTCCAGGCTCCAAGCTGTCAGCACAGAGCCCAACAAGGGCTTGAACTCACAAACTGAACTGTGAGATCCTGACCTGAACTGAAGTCAGACACTTAACTGACTGAGCCACCCAGGTGTCCCAATATTTTCATAATTTTAATTACACATTTATTCCATGTTTAAGCAGTTTTAATAAGGGCTGCTTCCAACAGAGTCAAAGGAATGGTTATTTTTTTAAAAACTGATAGTCCTAAAGAGGGTTTTAAGATTTTAAATATTATTTTAACATGAATGTGAGATGAAGAGGTGAAAAATACTTGAATAGATACATTCTCATTGACTTAGCATTCTAATGACTAGAGGTATTAGTTGTATCCTCCAACTTATGTATCCTAACTCAATTATACAAGACTGTTCCCTTAGTATGAGTAAGCCATGGGCATTGCTGACTCTCTAACCCTAAATATAGAACTCATAAATAATTAGGTTTTATTTGTCAAAGTCAAGTAGGCATTTTCAAATGAATAACGGCAGAACTATTTTCTGGAAATGCCGATTTCTAATAAACATGCTTCTATGTACTTATTTTTGACCAGGTGATGACCTTCTTCCCATTTACTGAACTTTAAAATCTGTTTCCATGTTCCTATTGGTTTGGTAAGAAGCTTTTGTCTATAGTGCACAGTTACAACAATTGAGTACCCATCTAAGGGTGAAGGCTAGGCTGAACGAAGCCTGGGAATTAAGGTAATTTGTTATCACACATCCAGAGAATAGAGCTCCCTGACAAGGTAGATCAAGACATGAAGTATTGATCAATGGGCAGTAAATGTGCAGTGTCTCATCAATTCTGCTCAATGATCCTGAGAAGAAAGTTATGTTTTCCCCTCTGTTTTGGAGATAAGAAACCTAGAGCTCTGATGACAGTACCTGTCTGGGGCCATACATCTGGCCAGTGGCAGGATAGAATTCTAAACGAGGTCAAGCTGTCACTGAAACCACATGATCTTTCCCCATTCTGTGTCACCAGGAGAGAGAATCCTTCGTTACTCCATATCGAGCTCATGGCCACTCATAAAGGAGGGCAACCAAATTGGATTTCACGGATAATAACGGTAATGCTACTGTCACTGTCCCATCACTGGGTTCCTGGCTAAGGACGGCACTGGTGTTGGTGAGAGGGCCACACGTGCCCGTCCACATGCAGGTGTCTCACTCTCTATGGCAGAAGAAAAGTCGTGTATTCCTGGAGCTCTAGAGGCCAGAGCTAAAAGCATCACAAACCTGGCCTCACGTGGACAGGTTGTCCACTGGCGTGGAATGATACCATACCAGGTTCCACTGAGATGTTCCTATGGGCAGCATGGGGTCTGCCACCAGGCGAGGGCAGCTGTGTGGCCTTGGGAGCCACTGCATCACCATTTCTTCAGTGGTGAAATGACAGATTAAATGAAATCATCATCTCTAAATCTTTAGGCCTAGAATGGTGATTCGATCTTTGGCAAGACACTGCAAATCTGACAGACACGTTACTAAGGACCTACAAATTATGAACTCTTAAGGCACACAGATAATTTTGGATTTGGAAATTATTTCTGAAATGCTATGTTGCTGAAAGTGTTGGCGTTCTGCATTAAATAACTTCACAGTTATATATGTGCAGCTACTATGAGAAGAGCAAACTGTCAAGTTAAGATCCTAAGATGACGAGCTGTGTTTACTTTTGTCTCCGTCAGAATGTCATGTTAACACCAGATCTTATTCATTCCTAGAGTTTTACGACATTTGATGCTGCTGACTGCCCCTTCCTTCCTCCGCCACTTTCTCTTGACTTCTGTGACGTGGTCTAAGTCTCCATCCCTCCTCCACCTCCTTTGTGAGCACCTTTCCTGTCCGTCCCTCTGACAGAGGTGTTCCGGTCCTCTTTTCTACACAATCCACAATGACTTAATTGACTCTTGGGGTGCCAGTTACCCCAAACCTCCACCCACAGCCTGGATCTAGGGCTGAGCTCCAGATCTGCCCATTCCTTCATCTTGGATGAATGTCTTTGGATTTCTCACCTTCCCCACAAAACACTCTCCTCCTCCAATGGTTCCCTGAATGAATGAATGAATGAATGACAACAGGACTCACCACTGCAGGAAGGTACAGCTTCAAAGAGCTGGTTCAAAACTAGATCTGGGGCCAAAACCCTAATTGCCTAAGGTGCTAAACAAGTAACATTTCACAATGAAAGTAGGGATGGGTGGGAGGGAGACTGTGGCAAAACTAAAGGGTGCAGACCAGGCTAAATGAGGCAGTTAATGCTTAACTTTAGCAAACTAAAGCCAAGTAGAATTACAGGCTCAGTCTGCCAAATTGAGGGCTTTTGTGAAAGAAGCTAGAAATTTGGATTTCAATGTGAAATCTCTACATTTTTCAATGTTGATAACTTATCAAATTTAAAACAATGTGGACTAAAAATATGCTTGGTGGGCTGTTATTTTGCAAGCTCTGTGTTAGATTGATGGTATCCAAACAATTTTACACAAGAACTATTTTTTCAGCAAATTCAATTTTACCTAAGTCCAACTTAGCTAGTAACCATTACTTGTGTACAAATTTAAAAAACTATGTTTCTCCATCTTTACAATAATGCATATATTGTAAATACATCAGCCAAGCTGATTGCAAAGCCATTAAGAGATCTAAAAATATTTCCCTCACAGCTAGTTAGTTAGATAAGATCCCCTTTAGTTTATCAGAAAAACAGTCCAGGTTGCAAAATACTTAGAACAATCCACTGGGTTCTGTGATATTCCATGTTAAATCAGCATTGTGTGTCAGAATGTGTAAATTGCTCCTTGCACAGACTGATGGCAGAAGGCCTGGTCTCCCTTGAACTTGGTGCCTGACTTGAGCAACTCCCCTCCCCCACCCAGCAACCACACCTCTGCTTGCCAGTTAACCAGCATAAATGCATCAATTTCTAACACACTCAATTCTATCATGTAAAATAGATCAAATACATTTTTTCATGGGATTTCAAATTTGTGAGATCTGTTTTCTGCAGCACACAGACTTGTGTGGCCATTTTCCTCTCAACCATCACTCTGTTCCCAGCCTGCGGTCTGCTTGCTGTCACTGTCCACTGAAGCCCGTTACATCTTTTGAATACAAAGCAGTAAGAATGGTCAAAGAACAGGTGAAAAGAGGCACATGATTATGTTGGAAACAAAGTAGAACCCCCTCCGTAGAGATGTGTGTCCTTTGCTTGTGTATATGGTGTTGCTTTGGTGTTATAAACATACGGACTTGAAAACAGGCTTTTGATATTAACTTATTCATAATTACAAGAGCGTCTATACTTGCAAATGGTAATAACATTTGTGTTCAACCATAGCTGGCCCTTCTAACTCATGGTTTTCTTCCACTGAATAGAGATGGTAAGAGAAGCCTTAGTGAATGGGTCCTCCAGTGTGTTAGAATTTGCTGTACAGGGGTGCCTGGGTTGGGTTAAGAGTCGGTTAGGAGTCCGGCTCTTGACTTCGGCTCAGGTTATGATCTCACAGTTGGTGAGTTCAAGCCCCGCATCAGGCTCTGTGCTGACAGGGAGGAGCCTGATTGGGATTCTCTATCTCTCATTCTCTCTCTGCCCCTCCCTCACTTGTGTGCTCTGTTTTTCTCTCTCTCAAAATAAATAAATAAACTTAAAAAAAAAAAGAATTTGGTGTATAACACATTTGGTTGTAAATTGTGCACTTTAGTTAAAGTATGGAGTCTGTTGAAATATTAAAGCATACCTAAAAGTGCATTGTGAATGCTACGCTCATTGACCACCTGACCCACATGGCCAAGACCATTCTGTCTGCAGCACTCTGTCAGCGAGTCTGGCTAAGTGCTGTCCTACTCACCAATGAGATACATGCCGATCCAGTCTCCAGCATCCACTTCCTCCTTGATGTCCCAGTGGATCACCAGGTCCTGAGAGTGTCCTATGGAGTAGTAGGAGCTGCTGACCATAAGTGTGGAGCGGCTATCTGAGGTGACCAGGTCGGTGTCGCTGGTGGAGCGGGGGATGGTGACGGTGTCGTGGGGGCCGGTCCTGATGGCCATGCTGTGGAACTGGCCAGGGTTGTAGCTGTGACGGAGTGGCTCCTTGCACCGGCGGCGATTCTGGGAGTTTCTAGATGGGGATGCCATGGCGGCCAGGCCTAAAAACCTGTTCTGGTACAGATTCTGTGGGGGAAAACAGACAATGAGCAGGGGTGGAAGATGCCAGCTCCACAATCACTGTCTTCCCAGGGAAAGAAGTATATGCTGGGAGAGATGGGCTGTGAGATAGTTGCTCTCCAAGGGAGATATGAAATACGACACAAAGCATCTTCCTCAGGGTTTACACAAGGATGGCAAGAACAAAAATGCAAGCTCCCCGAGGGGCCATGCTTTTCCATGCTCTGCTGGGGTCTGTCTCTCCCCACTCCTTCTAGCCCACAGGGATTAGGAGGACCAAATGGCCCCGGCGGTGTGACTGCCCCCAGAGTGCCGTCCTTTGAGAAATCCAGCATCAATTCAATTGGATCCAATTTTATCCTTCTTTAGGGTTGATTATGGTTATTATCACTGAACATTTTAGTGATCCCTGCAGCCTTCGACACCCTATACACAACCCGGAATTAGAGGCGGTCCCTGCTGGGTGAGGCCACCAGTCTTGCATTACAACTCTCTATCCTACAGAATGTCCCGGTCATCTGAGATTTCTATTAAGGACCTCTGATACCTTAGTAATCTTCAAACACCATAATTTCCAACAAAATCCAATCTCAGAGGACCATGTCTCCCTTGGAGCCAACGTTATTGTAGAAACCATTGTATCTGATGAGAAAAAATGCATTTTTTTTTTTTTTTATTATTTGCAACATTGAGCATTCCATGTGAGCTGAGCCGATACTCCGCAATAGCTGGGTTGTTTGTAGCTTTTAAAACATGGGGAAAAAACATCCTTTCGAACTTGCACAAGGTATTCTTTTTTGAAACAAGCAAGTGTTCTGACTCCATCAAAGTATATTGAAACTGGGATTTAAATGTACATTTTTGGGGTTCCTGGCTATAAAAGTACATGCTATTCTACAACTAATAACACTTTTGTTTTCAAGAGAAGATTAAGGCCTAAAAATGTGTTGAGTCATGCAGTTTAGATCCCAGGGGCAGTTACTTATTACACACATCAATCAAATGCAAGTTCCTGACTTTTTGTTTACACATCATGAGGACCAGGCCTCAGCGACAGTCTACTCTTCGGATTACATAAGTCTATTTAGCAGCAATTTAGGCCTGCACTTTTTCCATCTTCCAAGAACAGGGCACTTGTAAAAAGTCCATTAACCTGATGAAGCACAGTGTTGGCATTCTGTGTCTCGGTCCTTAATGGCCATGTGGCATGCCTAGTCATTCATTATTTGAGTCTCTTGTTAGGCATTCTTCTGGCCCCACTGGCGGTAACCATGCAATTTACCATAGGCAGAAAAGCCAGACTTCAGAAAGCATCTCATCGCACTATTGGTACCATGTGGTCATTTTTTTTTAAATGCTTGTCATTATGACAGTATGAACATGGACAGACCCCAGTGTCACCTGGAAACCAGTCTTCCTGTCAGGAAGACTGGCAAAGCCCAGGAAGCATGAGCTATCTGTGCACTTCCCAGGTGCCCTGGGCTCTTTTGGGCAGTTCAGAGACCTCAGTTACCTGACCATCCTCCAGGGGCTTTGTCCAGAGACCTTTGTAAATCTCCAACAAAGAAAGGCTGCTGCTAGAGCATAAGATTTCTGCAGTTTATATAAACTTCATGTGGACTGATAACATCTTAAAGTATTATTATGGAGATTAAAAGCAACTAGGAATTAAATACTCAAGAATATAATTGCAAGTTAAACCAAAGTTGGTGCAGCACCTACCAAGTTCCAACCTGTGTATCCCGAGACGATTTACTTAATTAATCCTTCTGGTCCTCAGTAACCATTTGTAAACGGGCTGTTGTCAGAACTTAACGAGATAATGCAAATCAAGCCCTTAGCATAGTGAGTACTCAACAAATGAAAATCTGCTACTAAAATACTACTGATATTGCTTTACTAAAAAAGCCTCACTGAAACACAGGTCTTGGGCAGTTGGCCAGGCTCATTCACTGGCCAAGGGTCCCCTCACACCATCCCCAGAGCCCTCATACTTAAATCCTCCTGCAACAAACCCACAAATCGTTTCTAGTCATGGCCCTGCAGGTTTAATCACAAAACTGAAATTCCAAACATTAAACAGTCTAGTGTATTTGTAAAGGTATCATACCAATTTTTTGGAGGGGAGCATCCCTTTATCTGAAAAGTTTGTGTTTGAAAAAGGGTATTTATGCATTAATGTTGAGGCAGAGGGATTTTTATTGACATAGTATCAGTCACGGCCTCAAAAGAGATTATAGAGAGCTTTTCTTTTGTTGAAGACACTTCTGCTGTGGTATTTTTATCAGAATTCCCTGGAAACCAGGCAACTCTCCTGAAACTGTCAAGTTACACCAGTGATCCCTGTCCACGTGGTGGGAACTAAGGCATACAAGGAAACATTAGTCAAGGAAGACATTTGTCAGTAATTTACTTGATTGGAATAATGGCATTTGCCTGGAATAAGAAGGGCGCTCTCAGAGCTGTTCCTTGAAGGCTGCACTCTCCCATCCCTGTCTTTGCCCACATTCTCTCCATTTGTACTTGCAGTAGAAATGCTTCAAGATTACGCTCCAGCACCAACTCTGCTATAACCTCTCCTTCCAGCCTTTTCCCATTCCTGAAAACATGGGCCTCTGCTCCCTGATCCCACAGGAATCCCCTTCCCCTGCAGAGATCCTTACTGTATTATTGCTAGTTGACCTGTTCATGTGCATCCCTATGCTGTGAAGACTTGAAGCCAGTGTTCCCTGCTCTTTATATCCCCTGGAACTGGCATGATTCCTGGTGCACACACACACACACACACACACACACACACGCAGAGCTTCAAAACTTTAATTAATATGATGGATTTTCTTCAATCATGTCATTTCTTTTTGCAGAAAGTGTTTAAGTTTGCCATTAAAAATAGATAAAATACAGAAAGACATGACAAGTTAGTAGATAGTGCAGAGAGAGAAGAAAATAGAGACAAAAAGTTATGTACAAAGGCTAACATAAAACTAAATGCCATCATGTCCCTAAACAGGTGTTATCGTTAAAGACTCACGACAGCTGCCTCTTGAACGCAGCAGGTGGATAGCTGATTCCCAACGTGCGATTCCTTTGTGGCTATGTTTTCCCGGGCATTCACAAGTGTTCCTGGCTCACACTATAGACTCATCCGGGTGGAAGAAATAATTTAATCATTTTCCCTTCACATCTGAACCACGGGAGATAGAGGTGGATCTGTCCTGTTTTTAAATGGCCGTGGATAAAAGACCACTCTCTTCCCAGACAGTGATTCCACTGTTTTACCATCTCGCAATTCTTCCTAATTGCTAAGGCAAATCTCATGGGACAGAGACCTGACTTCTCCTCCCTCCCTGCAAAGAGGAGTGGCTTTCCCATTCTCTGTATGAGGAGGATTTTAACAGTATCACTAAATTGCTTCCAGTTTTTTCTCCATCCCATTAAGTAATTCAAGTGTCTTTTATTTTCTCTTGCCTGGGTGAAGAGTAACAGACACTGATAAGAAACCAAGAGAATATTAGTCACAGTTTCAGCAACACTGTAATTTTCCAATTATTGGTTGTAATCAAGCCTCTCTGGTTGTGGGCTATGTTAAGCATAGATTTTAACTGACCCTTGAAAAAGTGAATCCAATGTGTGAGCCGCTGAGAACAATCTATCACATTGTGACCTACTTCATAGGGAGTAAGCTTGCATTTGCTGGCTGTTTTCCTATGTGCAGCAAGGATCCAACAATGATATTTTGTTCACTTGTTTTGCTTTCCAACTTAAATAACTCAAAATTGTTACAATGTTTTTAATTAAGTGATATATTCTTGGACTTTTAAAAAATCTTGGGCCGGCCTTGCATGTTTAATGTTTTAAGTTATTCTTATGCACTATAGTAGATTAGCAAAAACAAAACCTTCTGTAAGGAGATGGAATCTTAAAGGAAAAAATTGTCACTTCTAGGGAAGGGACATGTTATCATAGATTTTTTTTTTCAGAACACAGGGAGACAAAAGATTCTGCTTTGTCAATTTCTAACTGACAAAGTCATTAATAGCTTTTCTGTTTTGGAATATATAAAGCCGTGAGTGAGTACCATCTCAGAAATGAAAAGAAAGTGGACAAAAGCCATATCTACAATAGAGAAAATGATTCTTAAAAATTGCCTCTACACTAAGAAATCAAAAACAGTGAGTGGAAAACACAGGCCCTGAAGGAAACCTCATTAAAGTATATGAGACGAGGTTATAGAAACTGGCATTATTTAGCTGGAAGAAGGACCATAACAGTTTTTTGAGTTCAGGAACAGATTTTATTTTGAGCAAGTACATGCCTGAAGCTTTTTTATCCTACTCTCAGCTCTGGTTTTGCCATCAGGGGGTAATGGAACTTAAAAAAAATTTACATGTAACTTGTCTCTTTCTACAATGGATTTGAGAAAATTTGCAACAAAAGAAACGTACAGGGAAATAGAGGAATAGAGACCTGACAGAAATTGCAAAGTAGCAATACGGAAAAGATTAATAATTATGAGCATTTACTCTATGCTGGGAGCGTGGTGCATTATCACATTAGAAAACTCCTGAGTATCACCCCTCCCTTGTCGGTGAAAACTCAGCTCAGAAACGTGGTTAATAAACATTCCCAAGGTCCTCTTACAGTAGGAAATGGGGATGTGAGCCTGCTCTGTGTGACTGAAGTGGGCGCTTTTATCAATCTTGAACACGCTCTCCAAATTATAACCTGGGCAGATATAGTTGCAGAAACTGATTCAAATATTCCTCTGATCTTCTTGACAACCAAGAAGACATAAAGAAAGCATAGTTCTCATGATCAGAATATTAGAATTTTTGCTCCCTCCAGGTTCTTAATAAAATGCTTCACTTTAGACTTTACATGGGGAATACCACAGGATGTGGTGAACATTATCTTTTAAAAAACTTTAAAATCACAAACAGTGGCAGATTCTCACACAAGTTTTTGACAAAAGTCAAGGTTATAATAGAAAAAGTCTATTTGGGGCTGTGTTTAGCTGTGTTTCCTTCTGACCACATGCAAAAGCCCCCTGGGCTTATTCCACCCTTTATGCTCCAAACCTCCTGCTCTCAGTTCAGTTCCTATTCCCAATCCCACATCTCTCTGTCCGGCCTTGATGCAGATAAACCAGAGCCTGAATGACCTGTTCTATCTGCAACGGTCTTACTTATTTCTTATCAGTTCCCTTCTATTAATAAGCAAGTGCCAAAAGAACACGGGCCTTGCCCAGCTCTTCTGGATCTGCATTTCCAGCTAAAGTGGTGCCTGGTGAGAAGGTAGTGAGTGCTCAGTAGATGTTCTGTCGGATGAATGAATGAGTGAGTGGATGGTTCGGGATGGGGCGTATCTGCCTCTGTGTTGCAGACCCATGACATGATGCTTTGCTGTTTGAGTTCAGGAACCCTTCTCAGTGCCTATTTTGCCTAAAGCACAAGGCTTGTTGTCCAGAATCCCCATGACAGGCTCCTGAATGACACTGGTAAGAAGGGAGAGGTGGGGATGAGGTCCCAACCCTGGGTCCCCTTCTGCATCTCACATCCTGAGATCCAAGTCTAGCCTGTACATTCGCATGTTTGCTCACGGGACAGAGGTGGCTGATCTGACAGATCATCAAATGGCCAAGCACTTCCGAGGAGGAAAGTAGGAGGTAGCTGCAATATTACCATCTCTATCCAACTCTTTAGCTCCTGACACCTGTCCCTGAGACTGTGCCTCAAAACTGTGTTTTAAGCCTCGAAGCCATGTGTTGAAAAAGCTGTGTTTTGTGGTGGCCATTGTGCAGAGGAATATCACAGAATTACATAAACTAAATTGTGTGGGCTCCTTTTCTTTGAAGAAGAAATAGAATCCCACACATTGCCGGCTGGAAGGGAACATTAGGCGGAAGAAATTTTAATAAGCAAATCAAACTAAGTCAAGGAATATCCACATAGGAAGTCATGATTTAACAGACAAGGGACTTGTTAAAATGACAGTCAAATGAATTATTTTAGGAACACAAAAAGCCTTACCCCTAACAGAAAAAAAAATCCAACAATAGGTTTAAGAGAGTTGAACAGCCCCCACCCGCACTTCTCTCTGGGGCCCCCAGTGATGGTGGCAGAGGGATGTCTTTGTTTCTTGTTGCTCTAATGCCACTCTTGCAGCTTGTATGTAAGAGAGGTGAGCAGGAGGCCCGGCCGTGCTTTGAGGATATGTACCTGTTACCATTTTGGTCAAATCTGGAATTCTTGGTGCAACTCTGGGCCACTTGGGAGATTTATGCTTGAAGGTGTTCAATAACAAAGCTGTCAAAGTCTGGGCAGGGGTAGGGGGACAGAGTAAGGAGAGAGAGGAAGGTAGGAGGCAAGGGGGGCCGTCCCATGTTATTTAAGGGAAGCATCTCCTGATCTACTTGAAAAGAGACATCGCTGAAAATGGTCTTCCTCTGTGTGTGTGTATGTGTGTGTGTCTTTGTGAGAGAGAAAGATTGGCAGACAGATGGACAGACTGACAAGAGACAGAGAATGAATAGAAATGCACAGATGCCTTTCCCTTTTCGATCTCAGACATGTCCTTGTCTTCCTCAGGAGAGTCTCATCTTGATGCAAGTTGGAAAGGTCCCTTCTTTAGGTGTTGACACATGCCAAAGCAAAGAATATGCTCTCGTTTCCCAGAACCACAGTGTCACTCCCAGCAGGTCATGGCGCCCAAGCCCCAGGGACCCCACTGACCACTTGGGAGCCCCCCGGTGGGAGTGCGAGGGAGCAACGAGGCTGTGGAACTGGGCAGCCGTAAACCACACCCCCGACCACCACAACTCCACTCCTGGAGCCACACAGGGCTGCTGTGCCAAGCAAGGTCACTGTATCTCTTCCACACCCAGGGCACCGCCACCTGCCTAACAAACCTGACCCATAAAACCAAGTCACAGAGACCCCCAGAGTGAGTGGTGGGATCGTGTCCAGTCCCTCCTGCTGCTCTAGAAGGGCAGTGGCCTGCCTTGGGCACAGCACGTGAGCAGGGGAGCCACGCCTGGAACCCAGGCTCCATGGCTAGGACCCCACTGCCTTACTCAGGAGGGAGCATCAAGCTTGCAAAGAATGTAAGCCATGGTGTGTTTTGCTCCTCTGTTCACAATCCTGTTCAGATTTGCTGACTAATCGTCAGTGTGGTCAGGCAATGAATATAGTTCTAAAAAGGACATTTCTGCAGGATTGAAATGAGGTGCTAAGTTTGCATCCTTATTGAAGTTAATCCTCAAATACCTTATTATTTGTTGCGGAGGCTCAGGGCGCCATAGAGATGCTCTCTTAAGTTGTGGCACCCCCTGGGAGGCTGGGTCCAGCAGAGTTGGTCAGATTTTTAAGTAAAAAACTGTCTTTGGTTTCTTCCTTCCTTTAGCCCATTCAACGAGCAGATGTTTATTGAATCATTAGTGTGTACAAAACATTGCACCAATTATTGAGTATGCACAGAGGGATGGATTAAACAGTGCTCCTACCCTCAAAGAGTTTTGCACAGGAGGCAAGCATTTAAGCAGTCAACTCTGAAACAACAACAAGGACCACAACAGGAGAGGTAGGCAAGGTCCTTGTGGGAGGGAGAGAGATGCTGGAAATAACCTTCCAGATGGGAGAACAGAGCCTCCGTGTTTGGAAGGAGAAGTGGGAAGGTCACCAACTGGACCTGGGCAGAGGGAAATCCAATCTAAGCAGAAGGAGCTCTGTATATAAAGACTGGGTGTTGTATGGAAACCAATTTGACAATAAATTATATTTTTTTAAAAAGGCAGAGCTTGACAAGCATACCACTGGCATACCAGCGGATTGAGGGGAAGCCAAGGGGTGAGAGGGGAGAGGGTCCCACAACACACCAAGACATAGGACCTCCTCCCTTGGAGGAAGGGCCACAGGAGATTTTTTATCTGGGGAAGGATACAGTCTGTTCACCTTAGAAACATCAGCCTGCATCAGTGAGAGGAGAGCTAGGGGCAAGGAGCCTGCTATGTCTGGGGAAGCCCATACTACATCAATCCTGAAAGCCAAGTCCACCTGTAGGGAGCACCTTCATCAGATGATTCTTTAAGTTAAACCCACAGTGCCATCTGCAACCGAGGCTCTAAGTCTCATGGAAGGATGAGAGGTAAAGGAACAAGGTTCTTGAGGGGGTCCTTGAGGGGGTCCTTGAGGGGAGTGTGTAAATGAAGGAGGCACAGTCATGGAGACCATGGACATCACCGTGTGTGGCCTATTTCCACTGGGATCTCGTGGTCCTTGCATTCACTCTGGAGTCTGGCAGTGTCAGTGCATCTAAGGCAAGTGGTACTTGTGCCTAATTTTATTGTCGGGGACACTGAATCACTTAATAACATGTGCCCTGGGACACTTTGCTCCTCAGAACTAATCAGGAGAAATAAATGTCAGGATTTTCCCATCCTTCATTTTCACAGCTTTGCCAACATTTACGTCAATACAAACTGAATTGGATTGGTTTTCTGGAACGTACTGTATTTGAAATCTTATTTTGCCATAGAATACAGTACAAAGGCTATTCTGTACCATTATAGTGCAAAGTAACTTCACCAATGGTATATGATGGCTAACTAATATGTAATTTAAACACATGTGGGCACATACAGTGTAGCTTGTACCACACCGGAGATGAGGCATATGTTATGAGCTGGATACTATCTAGTGGTGAGAAGATACATAAATTAATCATTTTAATATAGGGTGACAAAGAAACAAGTTTAGAGGGATTTGCAGGATAGGAAGGTAATTACTCATTTTGTTAGGGAAGGAAATAAGACTTAGAAATGTTTTAGGCAGAAAGAACATATGGAAAGGCATGAAGAGAGTTACAAAGACTGCCCACGTGTGTCCAGGGACTGAAAGACCAGTGTGTCTGAAGCAGAGGGTATGCAGAGCAGGAGCAGGGAGGGGGTGGGGGGTGTGAGGCTGGAGCAGAATCAAGACCGACTTTAAGGCCAAGAAAGCCCAGGTAAGGAGAGAGGCTCTTTGGGGGACACTGAGCGCTTTTGAAGACAGGAAGGAGTAGTGGGGGACTCCCCTACATTGTGCTTTCATGAGTACTGTGATTCTGAACACTGTCCTTTGGGCAGAAGGAACACGGCAGACAGTTTCTGCCAAGGTCCTAGAGGAACTACCGGCCAGGTATATAGACATGCACAGCTCTCCCCTCAGGAGGATAGGTGGTCATCAACATGGCTTTTTTAGATCACCCGTCAGGACGGAGGAAGGCACCACCCTGGACTGCAGCTCTAACAGAAGTGCCAATCCTGGGGAACATGACCCAGGATGGCCCACGATCAGTATACAGGGGTGCTGAACCAGCCACAGCAGCATTTCCTTTTGCTATCAAAGTGCCCCAGATGAACACATCCATAGCTGGTATTAATTCAGCATTCATACGTGAGACCATTTTTTTGGAAGACAACTTAGAGCAGTAATAAAGAGGCAAACATAGATCACATCTGGCAACATAAATGCATCTGGTTTCTCCCTTCTGTGTCATACTTATGCCTCTCCCTTAACTTGAGAAGTGGCACGGCCAGTTCACATCCCAGATGGGGTCCTGGGTGAGACATTCCTTCCCAAGTCCCTCTCCTCCCCTCATTGTGCCCGCTCCTGATATTTCCAGTCCAGGCTATTCAAATCCAATGCTAGCTGTCACTCATTCTCTTAGCCACACCAGGTTGTACCAGTTCAGCACCCAGGCTATAATACAAGAGCCGGTAGAGATGGTTTAAATCAAGAGATATCCTTTGGAAGAAGAAGGAAATAATTAAGAACTGATGCTATTAAAAAGGATGAGGCCTATCTTCAGTGATTTAGTTTATTGTTTTAAGTTTATTTATTTATTTATTTTGAGAGAGACAGAGACAGTGCATGTGGGGGATGAGCAGAGAATGACAAAGAGAGAATCCCAAGCAGGCTCCATGCTGCCAGCACAGAGCCCGATGCGGGGCTTGAACCCACGAAGCTGTGAGATCATGACCTGAGCCGAAACCAAGAGTCAGACGCTTAACTGACTGAGCCACCCGGGAGACCCTTCAGTGATTTAAGATAATATGATTGGGAAAGTTGGAACGATAGGGAGAAAAATCAACCCACCAGCATCTCCATCAAGATTTGAACATCTATAGGAGAGTTAATACAAGAGCAGAGACAAAGCGTTGCATTTTAAGTGAACCGCAACTAAATGGACAAGTGTCTAGACCTGCGAAAGTCCCTTGAAAGTTCCCACAGCATCAGGATATCCCCATGGTCAAAACAGCAAATCAAGTGACCTAGATAAGTACCATATTACTTTGTTACCGGTTATTTATGGAAATGTCAAAAGGAAGGAAGAATTCTATTTTGAAAACAAAAAGTAGGATTCGTTATTCAGCTCTGATGGCACTGGGGGAGGCATCACTAAGATTATGGCCAGAGTAGATTGGGAACTGGCATTCAGGCTGTGGTTATCCAGATAACTGGGTTCCCTACTTGACTTCTCATGTGTGTCTTGCTTAGTTCTAAAAGAATATTAAGAGAAAAGAAACACTTAGCCATCCCTTTTTCAAACATGACACACTGCTGAAATTCTTGAATATCTTTCACAGAGAATCCCTTCCGACATTTGTCATACAAATTCACCTTTTTTTGATTTTTCAGAACTAAGGAGAAGGGATAATCAACTGAGGCTGCTAGGAACCTTGGAATCATGGACAAAAGCTAGAGTCTGCTGGGGATTTTAGACAGTGTTTTCAGTTTTCCAGACTAAAGGAATAGAATGGTTTTCTCCTAGTCCGTCTCTTGTTTGGATGCCTGGGACCATCACCTGAGCTTGTCTGTGATACACAAAAGCTACAGCTGACACAGTGCTTCTCCCAACAATTCCCAGCCACGGGGAATCTTTGCTCAATAGTATGGTATAGGTTTACATTAAATTCAGTGAGAAGACCATTTAATTTGATTCTCTGTGGCAATCTCCAGAAGGCGAACTAGATGATTATTGTCTGGCTAAGACATTTTCCACTCTTAAGCTGATGCCTAGAAGTCGTGGGTCTCAATGATACGGTAATATATTCAAGAGCACTTGCTGCCATTTCAATTAGTTAAAAGATAAGCCACCTACCCAGATAAATAGAACACAGGAGTCTCAATGATCTGGATATTTTAGAAAAAAACCTTTTTTTTTTCCATCTGAGGCTTGAATTAATTATTCAGATAACATCTCTAATTTTCCCTTCTACCTCGTAGGTGGGAAACATCAGAGATTAAAGTCTTGTATCCTTCCAGGGAGTGACAGCTGTAGGAGAAGCCACGGGATGTAGGAGCAGCAGACACAGCCCTCCTTCATAGGGAGGCAGCAACAGAGACAGTGTCATCACAACGAGATGCCTGGGTTGCCATTCAAACTGCTCGTTAGGCTTTTTCACAAAACCCCCAGAGACAGCAGTATTAAAAGGGAAATGAGAAAATTAAGTAATCTGGGTTTCTGAAAGGCTGTTCAAGATGAAACATTAGTTCCCATGAAGTAAGAGTCACAGGTACCTGCTAATGAGTCTTAAGTGCATGCATTTCCAATACATTAGCTTTGTTCTTTGCAGAGGACAGGTCTTATCGCCTCTGTACCATGCGCTCCATGTCAAAACCTCAACTAACACCCACAGTCAGAGGCCAGCATTTTACTCTGGCTTTATTAACATTACTTGAAGGTGGCTAGAGCCACATTTCAGGATGGCTTTAAGCTGCTAAAGGCGGGTTTCCCAGCCAATCTTCATGTATTTATTCATTCGGTCAACAAATGCATGTGTCAAATGCTGGAAAATGAACACGAATAGAAACTATGGCATCTGCCCTGGAAAACCAGAACACACCTGAGTGAAAAATCAGTGAACCCAAGGTCCTCTGTGGAGTCATACTCTACTGACAAGGTGAGAGTTACCAGAAGAAACAAATGCAGGGCGAGAGTGGGGTGGATATTCCTGAAGGGAGAATGGTGCAAGCCAATCAGAATGTAAAGGAACCAGGAAATATTTGAAGCCCTACCCAATTTAAGTTTGCAAATATCTTCTTCCATTCAGTAGGTGCCTTTTCATTTTGTTGATGGTTTCCTTTGTGTGCAGAGACTTTGTAGTTTGATGCAGCCCAATTTGTTTACTTTTGCTTTGGTTTCCCTTGCCTTTGGAGTCAGATCCCACCCACCCATCCACCCCCGCCAAAAAATTGCTGCAAAAAATGTCACATATATCCAGTAAGGAATGAATATCCAAAATATATGAAGAGTTCATGTAGGTGAACAACAAAACCCCAAAAAACCTGATTTAAAAACGGGCAGAGGACCTGAACAGATATTCCTCCAAAGAAGACATACAGATGGGCAAGAGGCATATGAAAGATGTTCAGCATAATTAATTATCAGGAAATATGAATTAAAAACCACAATGAGATATCGCCTCACACCTCTTAGACGGTTATTATAAAAAAGACAGAAATAACAAGTGTTGGACAGGATGTGAGAAAAGGGAACCCTCATACACTGTTTGTGGTAATGTAATCTGTGAATCCACTGTGGAAAACAGAATGGAGATTTCTCCAAAAATTAAAATATAACTGGGGCTCCTGGGTGGCTCAGTTGGTTAAGCGTCCAACTCTTGATTTCAGCTCAGGTCATGCTGTCACGGTTCATGAGTTTGAGCCTGGCATCCATCGGTCTCTGTGCTGATAGCATGGAGCCTGCTTGGGATTCTTTCTCTCCCTCTCTCTCTGCCCCTCCCCTGCTTTCTCTCTGTCTCTCTCTTTCTCTCTTTCTTTGTCTTTCTATCTCAAAATAAATAAATTAAAAAAAATTAAAATATAACTACCCTATGATCCAGTTAATCCACTTCTGGGTATTTATCCAAAGAATATGAAAATACTAATTTGAAAAGATATATGCACCCCTGTATTCAGTACAGCTTTATTTACAACAGCCAAAATATGAAAATAATCACTATTTGAAGATGACATGATAGAAGACCACAGCCTATGTTTTCTTCTGGGAATTTTATGGCTTTAGGTCTTAAATTCCAGTCTTTAATCCAGGTTGAATTATTTTGTATATGGTGTAAGACAGTGGTCTAGTTTCATTCTTTTGCATGTGGCTCTCCAGTTTCCCCAGCATAATTTTTAAAAAAAAATTTTTTTTAACGTTTATTTATTTTTGAGACAGAGAGAGACAAAGCATGAACGGGGGAGGGTCAGAGAGAGGGAGACACAGAATCTGAAACAGGCTCCAGGCTCTGAGCTGTCAGCACAGAGCCCGACGCGGGGCTCGAACTCACGGACCGCGAGATCATGACCTGAGCCGAAGTCGGCCGCTTAACCGACTGAGCCACCCAGGCGCCCCCCCAGCATAATTTATTGAAGAGACTTTCCTTCCCTTATTCTATATTCTTGGCTTCTTTGTAGTAAATTAAGTGACCATATATGTGTATGGGTTTATTATTTGCTCCATTGATCTATGTGTTTCTATGCCAACACCATACTGTTTTGATTACTATAGCTTTATACTATAGTTTGAAATCAGGGAGTGTGATACCTCCAGCTCTGTTCTTCTTTCTCAAGGTTACTTGCTTTGCCTTTTTGAGGGGGTCTTATGTGATTCCGTACAAATTTTAGATTTATTCTAGTTCAATGAAAAATGTCATTGGGGTTTTGATAGGGATTGCTTTGAATCCACAAGCACAGAATATCTTTTTATTTATTTGTATCTTCTTCAATTACTTTCATCAGTGTCTCACAGTTTTTAGCATACAGATCTCTCACCTCCTTGGTTAAATTTACTCCTGAGGAATTTTATTCTTTTGATGCAATTGTATGTGGTATTGTTTTCTTAATTTTTCTTTCTTATAGTTCATTATTAGTGGGTAGAAATTCAACAAATTTCTGTATATTGATCTTGTGTCCTGTAACTTTACTGAATTTATATATTAGTTCTAACAGCTTTTTTGTGGAGTCTTCAAGGGTTTTCTATATATAGTATATCTGTAGATTGCTCTGGGTAGTATGGACATTTTAATGATCTTTTAATTCATTCATTGATCTTTTCTTTTGTGCTTTTAGTTTCTATTTCTTTATTTTTACTCTGACCCTTATTTCCTTTTTTTTTTTTTTTTTCAACGTTTTTTATTTATTGTTGGGACAGAGAGAGACAGAGCATGAACGGGGGAGGGGCAGAGAGAGAGGGAGACACAGAATCGGAAACAGGCTCCAGGCTCCGAGCCATCAGCCCAGAGCCTGACGCGGGGCTCGAACTCACGGACCGCGAGATCGTGACCTGGCTGAAGTCGGACGCTTAACCGACTGCGCCACCCAGGCGCCCCCCTTATTTCCTTTTTCTACTTACTTGGGATTCATTCTTTTTCCTGTCTCCTTTAAGTATAGATTGTTTATTTGAGACTTTTCTTGTTTTTTTAGGCAGGCCTGTATAGCTGCAAACTTCCTCCTTAAAACTGCTTTTGCAGCATTCCACAGAGTTTGGACTGTTGTACGTCCATTTGCATTTGTCTCCAGGTATTTTTATTTCTCCTTTGATTTCTTCATTGATCCATTGGTTGTTCAGTAGCATATTGTTAAATATTAACATATCTGTGATCTTCCCAGTTTCTTCCTATAATTGATTTCTAGTTTCTTACCATTGTGATTGAAAAAGATGCTTGATATGATTTCAGTCTTGTTGAATGTACTGAAACTTGTTTTGTGCCCAAACATGTGATCCATCCTGGAGAATGTTCCATGTGGACTTGGGTGTCTCCCTGCCCATGTTCCCTGTGGGTACCTCTATAGCCTCTTGTGTGACAAACGTGATGCCTGACCCACAAGCTGAGGTTCCAAGACAAGAAACTAGGGTTTTTTTACATGAAGACTCGGGATGTGTTTCTGTTGTTAGTACAGTGTCTTGGGGGTGGTAGCCTGATGAGGACTGTCTCTCTGACTGTTTCAGACCCATGAGGCCCAGAAGCACAGCGCCTCCCCACAGCCCCCCGCCACCAGAGGCTGGTGCTCAAGGAGTGTTCCCTGTGTGGGCTGTGCATGCCCACCAGCTGTGGTAGGGCTGGCCACAGCTGCAGTACACAGGATCAGGGCACTCCTATCAGAATTAGCAGGCTAAAAATGGGGTACCAAAATGTTGCCTGCCGGCAACAGCACCAACAAAGCAAAAGGAGAATGCAAAAATGGAGCCCACCATTCTATCCAGAAAGAGCTCCTAACAGGTTCTTGGCCCTCTGGCAGATTCTTTAAGTTTAACAAATGAGAGGGACTCCTTCACATATGGTTTAGGCACTTTTCAAATTGTTGAGAATGAACCTGTGCATGAGACTCCGCAGAGCAGATTTTCCATTCCCTACAGCCCTGTGGTTCTCCTGGAATTAAGCCTCATTGGTTTTCAAGGACAAATGCTTTGGGATGTTTGATGTGTGGCAGAGAACTCTTGTGCCTCAGAAACAAGCTCCATACTATGAGATCCTGCATGAATGGGGGGGGGGGCATGCCTGGGATGGGGTTTCTGTGAGACCATGTCTTTGCCTCTCCTACCTATCTTGATGTGGCCCTTCTATCCTTGTGGAGGTGCTATTCAGCTAGCCTTCAGGTCCCTAACTGTTCTATGTGTAACTGTAGCTTTGCTGTGTTCATGGGAAGAGATGAGTTCAGATCCTTCTATGCTGCCATCTTAAACCCCACAGGTTGAGCATTTAAAGGTTGCTGGAGTGCTCAACGTCTCAAGAAGACACTGAATGTTTGGATAAGTTGGTCACAGAATGGGTTCGGATTGATACTAGCTCCCCCACCAAGCTCAAGAAAATTTCCATGCAACAAGGTACACTATAAAACACTGCACAACCCAGTGACACATCCTTTTTAGGTGACAGATTGGCTTTGAGAAACCCAAAGCCTTGGCCGATAGGATCCTTAAATCTTAAAGAGCCAGGCATGCCACCTTCTGGCACACCTACTTATTTTATGTCTAAAATCTATGGCCTTAGAAACTATAAATATCTATAAAAATGGCAAAATCTTCCTAAAAACAATCCAGAATTTGGAACTTTCCAATTAGATAAGATCATGTAAGAAGTGCACTTAAACATAAGAATTCTAAAATTAAAAAAACAGAATGGAATACTTATTTTAATTGGCATGCACCAGATCCAAAAGGTTTCACAATTCCAAAATAGCTGCATTGAAATATTTTTCATTAAAGGCTAATGAAAAATTAAAGAAACAAGAGGTACCTAAAACAAAGGAATATAAGACTTATGTAATTCCTACTGCTCTCCTCCATCTTTCTTCATTTAAGTACTCGTTCTAGCTATCTTTTGTCTGAATCGTCTTTATACAACTGTTAACAAAAGTCCTCCAAGTAAATGGCCTTACAGACATTCCCATATCTACCTTCAAAGCCTTCCCAGAGTTAAGGAGACTCTGAGAGATTTTCTGGTCAACTTCTATGTTATCATCTTAAATGACCAAGGGACAACTAAAACTAAAAATAATGAAAACTCTTGCCGAATTCTGGGAAATATTAGAGCTTCAGATGGGAGCCTGGAAAAATTGGCAAAAGCTGGGTAAAGGTGAGAATGCTTATAGGGTAAGCCTTTATGAACATCTGTCTATAACCCCCAGTCTTTACAGGAAAATAAAATTTCACAATGTCCGTTCCTTTCCAAACCCACACCCATTGGTTATTGGTCTTTTTCGCCAGAGATAGCTACTGCCTTCTAGCTTGTCTAAGGGCGTGGCTTAAGTTTCTCACTGCCTGGGACATGCAGATTGTCACTTCTTTCTTCTGGCTGTGACTCTGGATCTTGGGACAGTAATAATTCTTGTACCTTCTTTGAGGTCACCTGTCGAGTCCAAGGAGCTACTCAAAATTGCCAAAAATGTATGCTGTTTGTCCCAGACAAAATTACAAAGTGGCTCCATGATTATAAATTGGCCAAACCACCAAGCCTAAAAGAATTTTTTTTTATTTTCGGCCCTCTCCCCTAGGCTTAAATAAAATTTTCTTGGGCTGAGGGGCGTATGTGGAGGGGATTTTCTAAAGCCTTTATAGAAAGATGGATAGATGGATCAACCTACAGTGTCATTTAAGTTGCAATCCAATTCTTTGAGAAATTGTGAGCAACTGTTCTTACCTTACAAATCTTTGCAAAACTAGAAATGTAACTCTAAGGGCAGTTCAAAGATCACCCAATCCTTTTAACCATTCCCCAAGCCTCCCTTATTTATATTAAAAGGCTTGTAACTTGCCTTCTTTCCCTGTGCCTTTGAGACATAAACGTTAAAGTACACATTTCAGAGAGGTAACCCTTATCAGAAGAAGAACCAAAGTAGGGAAAGGTCATTTAAAACTTAGTTTTAGACATCTGAGTAGAAAACCTTCATTTATTCCACCTACCAGAAAAACAACTTAGATCCTATTTCTTTTGATTCTATTTTTTTTTTTAATTTTTTTTAAACGTTTATTTATTTTTGAGACAGAGAGAGACAGAGCATGAACGGGGGAGGGTCACAGAGAGAGGGAGACACAGAATCTGAAACAGGCTCCAGGCTCTGAGCTGTCAGCACAGAGCGCGACGCGGGGCTCGAACCCACCGACCGCGAGATCGTGACCTGAGCCGAAGTCGGACGCTTAACCGACCAAGCCACCCAGGTGCCCCTTGATTCTATTTTTTAATCCTGCTTATTTTCATAAAAAGGAAGCTATAAAGTTTCTGTTTATATATTTCCATTTGTTATATGTGTCTACATATATGTGCTCTAGATGTGTGGTATTTTCTTAAAAAAAATTTTTTTTAACATTTATTTATTTTTTAGAGAGAAAGACAGAGTATGAGTGGGAGAGGGGCAGAGAGAGAGGGAGACACAGAATCTGAAGCAGGCTCCAGGCTCTGAACTGTCAGCACAGAGCCCAACGCAGGGCTTGAACCCATGAAGCACAGGATCATGACCTGGACCTAAGTCGGATGTTTAATTGACTGAGCCACCCAGGTGTCCCATAGATGTGTGGTATTTTCTACCTTTGGATGACATTGCTAAAATTAACTTGTAAAAGAACTTTATTTATTTATTTGACTTATATAAGCCCTTATGTGAATTAATTATTCATAAAAAATCTCAAAAATATAATAGAAACTAACCCAGCTACTTTTCAGGTTCATGTGACCTGGGATAATCTTTGCAAATAAAAGGTAGTTTAGGTTTGGTTTAATTAAAATAGGCATGTCTTCAGAGTTGCCAGCATTAAATATAATGCAGACATACAACTTCTTTTTTACCTGACTTTATTAGTCAAATAAGTTCATGTTATCTTATAAAATTATAAAAATAAATAGCTTGGGATGATGGCTGACTTTGATGTCTCATGAAGTTTTTGTAAGTAATCTAGACATAATTATTAAGAATAAGAAAATTAAATGGGTGTAAATAGAATGAAAAGGTTTTAGGTGATCTTTTTTATTTACTTATTTTTAATTTCAGAGAGAGAGAGAGTATGTGAGATGGAAATAGGGCAGAGGGAGAGAGAGAGAATCTCAAGCAGGCTCCACACTCAGTGAAGAACTTGATGTGGGTCTTGATCCCATGACCCTGGAATCATGACATGAACTGAAATCAAGAGTCAGACGTTCAACCAACTAAGCTGCCCAGTTGCTCCCAAACTGTTTAAATAGTTCCCCCCAAATCTTTTTGGTAACCTGCAATCTTAAAGTTTTGGGGAGTTAAATGATGAATAGTCATTAAATATTAAACATATAAAATTAAATACCTAGGTCATTTCTAAATAAGATAAAATACTAAAACATTAATTACTAAAGATAGGTTTCCTTTTACAGAGGAACTAAAGATATTTGGGTTATTAATCAGTGTGTTTTGTGCCATGCAAAAAAAGAATTTACTATGAGAAAACATGTTTCTAGAAATTATAAAAAGTATTTTTAAATTTGCCAAACCACAGAATGCTAATATAAAAGACAAGTCATAGTTGTTTACTTCTTCATTTTCACTAAAAATTAAGGTTTTTAAGAATTTTAAAGTTCTTACATAATTAAAGCTGTTAGAAATTTAAACTACCAGGGAAACATCTGTGAATGCAAGTCAAGTAGGATGTGTGTTTCCAGGAAAAGAAGGTGTGAGGAATGGAAATGTATCTTTGTGGAGGGAAATGAAAGTAATTTCATCCTAAAGAGAAGCTAATTATTTCAAAATGGGAAAGAAGAAAAACATAGGACAAAATCTTAATGTAAGATAGAACGTTGTGAAAGGCTTATGGAAAGGTATTTTATAAAAGAATTTTAATGTGTGATCAAGCTAGGATTAGAATGAACTTAATTAAGTGAAATGAATTTTGATACCCAAAATAAACTGGTACAAAGTTAAATTTGATTTTCTTTCTGTTAAAAGGACACCATTTTCTTGGGAAAAGTTTTCTTGATTTGTTCTTAAGAAACTGTAAAAAGTTTTTCTTGACCTTTTAAGTAATCTGCCTAGAAACATATTTTATGTCTTGTCAAAATATTTTCCTGAGTTCCTGTGTATTTATCAATTCTTTCATTACTTAAAAAAGTGAGTCTATTTAAAAACCTAAGTTTTGTTTGTTTTGTTGTTTTTCACAATTTGCCAAGCCACAGAACTATTCAACTTTCTGTATTTGCCTGTGAAATCTTCATTTGTCACTATAAGTAAATGGATAATTAAGTACTATTTTACAATGGCCTATAATCTTATTTTACCAAATGTTTTAAAACCTTTTGATAATTTTTTAAAGTTTATTTATCTATTTTTGAGAGAGAGAGAGAGAGAGAGAGAGAGAGAGAACACCCCTGCAAGCAGGGGAGGGGCAGAGAGAGAGAGAATCCCAAGCAGGCTCCATACTCAGCATGCAGCCCAATGCGGGAGCTCAGTCCCACGGTTGTAAGATCATGACCTGAGCTGAAATCAAGAGTAGGACACTTAACCGACTGAGCCATCCAGGCACCCCAAACCTTTTAAATTTTTGACAAACTTTCCCCAAATCAAATTCTAAAGTGTTTTTGAAATCAAACTAAGTTTAGGAATTTTTTTTAGAGGATCCCTGGAACATGTACAAGATTTATTCTCTCTCCTTATAAAATAAGAGATAAACTAATGAGGCATATTTGATATGTTTTTTAAAACTTTATTTTAGAGAAAGGGCATGTGCAAATGGGGGAGGGAAAGAGGGAGAAGGGGAGAGGGGGAAAAGAGAGAGAGAAAGAGAGAGAATCTCAAGCAGGCTCCATGCTCAGCACAGAGCCAGACATGGGGCTCAATCCCAAGACCCTGGGATCATGACCTGAGCTGAAATCAAGAGTCGAATGCTCAACTGACTGAGCCACCCAGGCTCCCCAGGCATATTTGATATGTTAAATTACATGGGAAACACTGTCAAATAAGAAATAATACTAGGCCTTCTTTATGCTGTGTTTGTATATGTTATTAGTTTCCTAGAAATTGTATGAAATCTCTAAATTCTGTTAGGTCCTGGCATAATATTATCAGTCATGACTCTAGTTATTTTCTCAAAATGTTTATGTTACAAAAATAACCAAATTTCTTTGTCAATTTCATTTAATGAACTCTCATCAGATCTCTAGGAACGGACATTTTTTTAGTTTTTGTCATTTACAGACAGTTACTGTTTTACTCTGATGATTTGCTGAAGTGTTCCTGCAAAAGTACTTCATCTTAAGGAGATTCAAAGAAAGAGTTATGGTAAGTACAGCTTTCTGATCATAAGAAGCCTGTAAGATCATAAAGCTGAACTGGGTAAGAATTTCTAGAGCTAATGGAAAAACTGGATTCAAGCAAAATAAGAATTAATTACATGGGACTGAACGAACTGAGGAGGATGATTATAATTTTTATGACTTTTTGTTTGAAACAGTGCTGGTCCTTTAATGTTTTGTTTTTCCAGATCTAAGGAAATCTTTTGTCTTAAGCTATCTATGGCTTACAACAATTTGGTAAAGCATACCCTTGTAAACAAAGATGAAACATTTACTTCTTCTCCCTACAAGATCCATCCAGAATTTGGAAACTCTTGAGTATTCTTTTCATGGTAAAATAGTTATTATATGAGTTCAATAAGAATCTGTTCTCCTTGGATGAGCACTGGGTGTTGTATAGCCAATTTGACAATAAGTTATATTAATTAAAAAAAAAAAAGAATCTGTTCTCCTTGTAACAGGACACAATTGGAAACACTGGTTATATTATCAGGCTTTGACCAGAATGTCATATTTTATATAGCTATGCATGGACTCAGATTTGACCAGATAGTTTTAAGGAACTCAAGTTGACTTCATGGAGCCAATGAAGCCCCTTGGAAAAAATGGCCTGGTACCTTGCTTACAAGGTTCCGACAAAGCTATCCTAAAAAGAGTTTACATGGTCAAACACTATTCTTGCTGCACTTATGTAAATGACCAGTTCAAGTCTAAAGTAAGCAAATTAGTTTTACTGTGATTATCCTTGGAAAAAATGGGGATAATTGTAGAGAAAAAAAATACGTACACTTGTCTATACTAGATTGTGATCCTGTTCATTTTCTTTGAAATTTTGTTATATACCTATAAACTGGACTGGATCCTGAATCCTTCTAGTTTCCTGAAATATCTGGCAACAACTTACTAAACTAATGTTCTCACTTTTCTCCAATCCTTCTGATTTGGAATCACTAAAACCAAAGACTGCCCTTGAATCTCCTTGGCAGGAGATACCAGATCCTCTTTACTCCCCAGATGGTAGCCAAACTTCAGGGATCTGAAACTTAGATACACATCTCACAGCTGAAGAAGGCTCCACCTGACACCTGGTCCTATAAAAACACTAGAAACCTCCAAACCAAACTAACGAGGAAGAGAAGAAGCTGACATCTTGGTAGACCACTTACACACAAGAAGCCAGATCAAGACTTCATACTTTAACTGAACATTAAACTTCTTTTCTCCTCTTTCTTTCCCTCACTCTGGCATTGGCCTGAAAAGATAATTCCCCCATTTGTTTCTCTCAGGACATTGCTAAGGAATGGGGGCATAACTTTGCCTTTCAGACTACTGGATTTATCATCAAAAACTCCTATCTGTCCATTAATAGTGTCACCTTAGTGGGAGTGATTTGTGCCCTGACAGGAATTAATTTTAGCTGCAGTGGTCATCATGCTCCTTGAGCCTATGAAGGCCTAGATGGCTGGACATAACCAGGCAATGTGTCTCAGATTATCTAACTTTCCACAAAAAAACTTTAGACACACACACACACACACACACACACACACACACACACAAACTAAGACACCTCATTTGTTGACTTTCCTGGATTTACACCATCAAGTTAGAAAGGAATTACCAGGAGGCCTTTGTGACTCAGAATCAAGATTCACTTCCCTTGGCAGGGCCATACTTTCTGGTTAGGAGTGAATGTAAATGAGAATATGGTCAGAAACCTCTCCTTAAAGATACTGCAGAATCCATAGCTAAAACAGTAGCTGCCCACAAAGCGTCTTAGACTCTCTGGCCAAAGTCATTCTTGGTAATAGGATAACCTTTGATTATCCTTTATCTGAGCAGAGAGGTATCCGTGGATTACTTCACCTGGATTAATATTTCTGAGGAAGCTGAAGCTCAGTTATGTAAGGTCACTGAGCAAGCTACTTGGCTTTAGAAGGTGACTCCTTCAGCAGACTCTTTCTTTGACCTCTTTGATTTTGAACGTTTGGGTCTTGGGGATGATGACTCCAAAGTGCACTCCAGATATTGGGAATTATCCTGTTTATAGTAGTCATAATGATCTCCCTGGTGCATTATAGTCTCTCAAAAGCTTTTAAATGCTTTTTTCAGCTGCTAACCACCAAGAATATGATCTCCCTAGGACTGGAATGTCAGAAAAGGAGCAAAGAAAATGGCTGACTTAAAACTGTGAACCTGAATTCATGGCCTGTGCCTATCACAGAGATTAGGTAAAGGATGTCACGACCTGTGACCCCACACAATGAATTGGCAAAAGCTGCAAGGACTACAGAGTCCTTGGGTGGTGCTGGTGCCTTACATTTTAATCACATTTTTCATTCAAGCTGAATCTGATCAAAAAAAGAGAATTGCTAAAAAGGAGACAGCATACCCCAAATGGAGTCACTCGCCTGTGCCAAATCCCATGCCGGCAAACCCAGGCTTAATGCCGAATCTAACTGCAGTTTCAACCCCTCCAGGACTGTAATTTTTAAGGAGATAGCATGGAATTACCTGGTCAGCACTGGTGAGTTCATCCACCCAACAGACCCCTTCCATTCCCCTTAGGAAGGCGATCTTGCTGAAACAATGCATTCTTTGGTAATAATTTCCCTTTTCTGCCTTTCAAAACCTCTCCTTTTCTACAGTTTGGTGGAGCTCTTTTCTGTTGCTAGATGGGACGCTGCACAATTCATGAATCACTGAATAAAACCAATTTGATCTTCAAGTTTACTCAGCTGAATTTTTATTAACACCAGCCAGGACCAGAGATACCAAGGCAGCCAAGTGCCTCCTGAAGGTTCAAATGTCTTGAGAGGTGCCAGGGAGAACCTTGAAATGGTTACTGAATGGATTCACCAGGCTCAGTGCACCTTTGCCCTCACTTTTCAATCTAGAAGGGTGCAAAGGGGCACCAAGGTGAACCAAGATAAGCGAAATGGCATGGGTGCGTTTACTCTGGACCTGAGAGACCCAGTGGAGGATGAGCAGGGACAATGTCACACCCTGGCCCTTCTTTCAGCTTCATCATCCCATGGGGGGCCATGGCTGTGCTGCCGACCTCAGAGCCAAACATTCAGGTGTGTGCCTCGACCATGGGCCTCACTCTCACTACATCGTCTCCTGGGCAAGAAAACTCGAGCTGCATCATGTAAATTCCCAGGACCTAAGGAAGTCCCGGGTTGGGATTTTGGTGTATAAAAATAATACTTGCTAAAAACTGGAAAAATACCAAAAAAAAATTTTTTTAAATATATATCATGCCCCCATAACCATACTACTCAGAGGCTCCCCAAATGGTCATTTACAATATTTTCTTCCTTTTTGCTTTGCTCATTTTGTCAGGTAGTTGAGACTACACATTTTTGCATCCAGTTTTTATGCATAACTATCAGAGTGTAAGAATTTCTCCATGTCACTAAAAATATGCTACAAAAGTCATTTCAATAACCATAATTAGCACATGGATATTTATAGTAATTATCACACTAATTTTATTTTTGGAAATTTAGATGGCTTGAATTTTTCTCCATTGTAAGTAATGCTAATTAAGCTGGCATGACCACGGACTAGTGAAAATGTCCAAGTCAAAAACGGCATTTTGAGATTTTAAAAACAATAATCTATAATTTGAGATGTTAAAAATAATTTAAAACCATATGCTTTTGTCACCGATGCCATTAAAACTTAAAAACGATTTAGTGGATCTGTGTTTGTCTGGTAGGAACGGGCTTACAACCACTTGTCTCTCTCTAACCAAAGTGTCCTGGGAGCTACCACTTGGAGCTACGACAGATAATCGGGGATAAACAAAGGTCAATTTGAAAGTCTTTAGATTGGCTGGAAAATACTCATGCAAGACGGAGTTCCTCTTCTTTCATGGCCACCTGCCCCCCTTGCCTCTTGCCCTCTCCTCGTCCTCTGGTTTTCCTTTCATTCTGTAGAAAACCTCCCTCCAAGAGTGTGCTGATCCAGGTCCCCTGCCCAGAATGGTTCTCAGTCCTCAATCTTGCTGGCAGCTCAAGGATGGCCGAACAAGAGAACAGGTGTCCCAGTAACACACAGGCTAGGGATGGGGGCAAAAGCCCTTGAAGTCAGACTGACTGGCCTTAAATATATTTCTAACTGTTGCATGATCCTGACCTCCCCAAACTTCAGTTGATTCAATAAAATAAGACCTGACCTCCTCAGGAAATGGTTGCTACAGCCAGAGTGGCGACAGGGATGAGGACTGAGGAGCTAGGTATTAGCGAGCTGAGTAACACACCTTTGCTGCTTCAGTGGGACTGGAAGGAGCTAGCTTCACCGCGACAGTGGCAGCCAATCCCTCTGGGGCTTCTCTGAATCAAGTTACTTCTCTCTGCCAAGAGATGCTTTCTCAGAAATGCCCTTTCTGGGGTGCTTGGGTGGCTCAGTCGGTTAAGTGTCTGACCTTGGCTCAGATCATGATCCCATGGTTTGTGAGTTTGAGCCCCACTTCAGGCTCTCTGCTGTCAGCACAATGCCTATTTTGGATCCTCTGTTCCCCCCACACACCTCAAAAATAAATAAACATTTGGGGTGCCTGGGTGGCTCAGTCGGTTAAGCATCCGACTTCGGCTCAGGTCACGATTTCATGGTCCGTGAGTTCGAGCCTCGAGTCGGGCTCCGTGTTGACATCTCAGAGCTGGAGCCTGTTTCAGATTCTGTGTCTCCCTCTTTCTCTCCTCCCCCACTCATGCTCTGTCTCTCTCTTCTCAAAAATAAATAAACATTAAAAAAATCACCCTTTCTCCCACTACCTGCCCCAGGCCCCAGAAAGGCTGGTTGTAGGACTGTTGCCATTGTCTTGAAGATTTCCCCTGTTGTGGTCACCTGCGTGGCCACACGTGTTGCTCTTGAGAAAAGGGGATGCCATGTTAAAGGTACCAGAGTGTCTGAGGTCACGGGGGATGCAGCAAGGTCTCTGCCAGGCAGCACTTGGAGGTTGCCACTTGATTGAGTCTAAGAGTTTTCCCCTAAGGGGTTTAAAGGTTATGTGATACACTAAAATTAAGTTGTTTCTAATTTAAAAACACAAAATCCCACCTCCACTCCAGAGGACTCTCTTGAGATCTGGACAGCACCCTAGAGCATGCGGTACTGAAGACTGGAGACGGGGCCTTGGGAAAGTGCTGGTGAAAGCAATGGAGCATTATCTGACACAAACACCTAGGTTTTGCCTTGAACTATCAGAAAACCTGAGCTCAATACAGAGCTCCCACAACCCCCAGGAAACACTGCCTCACACACAGTAAAGTCAGAGGAGTCCAGGGTGATGTGACAAGTACTGGATGGAGAAGAAGGTCATCCACAAGCGACCTGCCCAGCTCTGCCAGCCCTTCCTCACCTCACAATATGCCACTTGCTGCTGGTGGTACCTGGCCACCCCTGTGACTAGTCCATCATGGGGAAGTAGGGTGACACAGCAGGAAATTCAATTTGCTTCTATTCTGCTGTGACCTGTGACCAGGGTTATTGGCTCTGGACATTACAACATTCTTGCCTACTTCCCTTATACCACCTGTGGGCCAGGTCAATCCCGCACACACCTGGTCCATTGACCGTGCTTGAATAACTGTCTCCGGATCCTCATTCTCCTCTACTCTAACCCATGACCTCCTGAACCCTTGAGTTGTCATTCTGGCAAGTGAGAAGACCAGGGAGGTCTCAGAAAGGGGCTAGAACTCACCCTCCAAAGGGGTTTAGTGCTGAATGGCATCAGCAGGCACTAGAAGACTGTACTCCATTCCTTCGTTGAACAAAGATTGTTGAGTGCCTGTTACCAACCAGGCGCTGTTGTGGGCAGTGAGATAAACCAGAGAATTAAACAGGCAAAAGGCCCCACCCACGTGAAGCTTGCATTCGATTGTGCAAGGACATGAACCTAATTGGAATGGGAGGGTAAGGTGGGAGAGGCAGGCTGGGATCAGGTTTGGGGAGTTTTGAGTGTTAGGAATTGTCTTTGAGATTCATTACGCCTGATGGGGAAGAACATGCCATTCATTGCAAGTTCTTCAGGAAGGATGGAGAGTAACAGGATGAAAATGAACTGTTGGAAAAGCAAGACCGACAGAAGACAATGAAGGAATGATAACAACGAGATTTTGCACAGCATTTTCCAGTTTCCAAGAAATTTCCTCAATTGTCATGTCACACAATCGTGTCAGTGGCAGTGGCCCAGGAAGACAGATTACAGTCCATTCGGGGGGGGGGGGGTCCTGCCTGGGGTCCCAGCGAGCCGTAAAGTGGGGCTTCAAACCTCTGGCTTGTGACTCCTGGTCTTCTAGCTTATATTTCTTTTCTTCGCAATAATTTTATTTACTCCAAATACAATGCACATTTTCTCTTTAAAAAAACCTCTCAATTTAAAAATCTGGAAAGCTTTATCACAACATTCCCACAAAAATGTCAGGAGGGAGGAATACTATCAGAATTACCTGGGGATTTTTTCCAAATACATATGGGCATCCTGTTCCTCCCTCCCTCCTCTGCTCCCAAATTCTGACAGTGTCATTGCGGTGCATCTGATTTGCAAGAGCTCCTTGACTCTGCTATTTATCAGCGTTCACTGCAGCAAGTCCTGCCAACCCCCTCCCCCAGCTGAGTCCTGAGGCAGCTCAGTCCTGGTGGTTTCAGCTGTGTGTTCAATCGTGCAAGCCCAGGAGAGAGTGGAGATGTTACTATAATACTATCAATGAGAAAAGGCGTGGAGAACATGTCCCCATTTGTAACATGCAGAGAATCATATGATTACTGCTGGTGGGTTTTCCCCCCAACTAGCTACATCTATTTGGATAGAATATCTACTAGGAGCCTCAAGCACAACATTGGTCCAAAAAGACCAAGTTCTTGGTCAACGTAGCCCCAAATCTGCCTTTCCCCATCTCAGTAGATAGTAACTCCACTCCTCCCCCTGCTCAGGCTGAACATTTGGAGACATTCTCGACTCTCCCTCTCACACCTCTGATCCAATTCAGCGCATCTACTCATCCCCAACCATCGCACACCAAGTAGCATCTTTTCCCTGTGGCTAATAGTTTTCCCCTTTCCTTTGTGCTATCTTCCCCCCACACACACACACACAATGTTTATTTATTTTTGAGAGAGAGAGAGAGAGAGAGAGAGAGAGAGAGAGAGAGCACGCGCGCATGAGTGGGGGAGGGGCAGAGAGAGAGGGAGACACAATCTGAAGCAGGTTCCAGGATCTGAGCTGTCAGCACAGAGCCCGACTCGAGAGCCACAAGATCATGACCTGGGCCGAAGTCAGACACTTAAACAACTGAGCCACCCGGGCACCCCTCCCTTGTGCTGTCTTGATAGCACTTAATGTGGACAAACAAATATAGATCCATTTGTTTGTATGTCTATCTTCTTCCAGTACAAGGGCATGTTTCATGAGTGCCACAACTGTTTGCTCACTGCTGTGTCCTCCTGGTGTCTACAGCAAACCCCTTGATTACTTTGGAAGGGTGAATAAATGAATGTTACTGCTGTCATTGTATGTGAATCACTTGCAAATCTATTGACTTTCCGGTTAATTAGTATGAAGAAGTTAAAGGACCACCCCAGGAAGTTCAGGGTGCTTCAATAACTCAGGGCAAGCATTTCTGTAGCCTCATGGAGCTTCCTGAATTCTGTGACCTTCAAACTGTATGTAGCCTGGGGCTATGACTTTCCAGCAGTTAAAGGTATGATTCTGGGTGGCCATTAGGTTGGTGGTAGTTCGGACTTCTGTTGGACACAAAACCATTTTAAAAGTGGCAAACAGAAAATCTGCATTTGCCAATAGGAATAGAAAAGAAAAAAAATAACAGCTACCGTTTTTGAGAGGGAAAAATTTACCAGCACTGGCTGAATATTATTTTAAATATTTTCTAAAAAGAAACTGACATTATATTCATTCTTATAAGGAATCAACTGAGCAGAGATCAACTGCACCATCAGGAGAACAGAAGTGAGAGCAGGAAACGTTGCAGCTATGAAGGCTTGAGGACCAGCTGAGCCACAAACTAAAGGAAGGGCATCACGGGGCTCCTTGCTGCTTTAGCAGAGGCTGGTCTTGCTGGCATGATCACTGGGCTTGATGGTTTGTGATTGGCTTAGTCCCAGGTGTTGGGTCTCTGTAGCCTGCTGCTATGTCTCTTCTTCACTGAAAGCTACTTTTTTTAAAAAAATATTTATTTTTGAGAGAGGAAGAGATAGAGTGGGGGAGAGGCAGAGAGAGAGGGACAGAGGATCTGAAGCGGGCTCTGTGCTGACAGCAAAGATCTTGATGAGGGGCTCAAACCCACAAACAGTGAGATCATGACCTAAGCTGAAGTCAAATGCTTAACCAATTGGGCCACTCAGGCGCCCCTCACTGAAAGCTCTTTTGGACTGTTTTGATTTCTCATTTCATCTCTGTTCAATTCATTTCTCTGTCTGCCCTCCTTGAGCTCCCACCCTCCAGGCTCTTGAGCTCCTCCTTTGCAACCAGGGCAGGGACACACTTGCTGTCAGCCTGTCCTTTCCCTCTTGGACACAGCTTCAAAGTCTCTTGTGATCTCTCTTTACGGTGTCCCATTTATAGGCAAGGTGTAAGTATAGACTTACACACCATACACCAAGAGACCTCTGACCGGTTCTCGCCATTAGACCACTGGCCTCTGCCCAACTTGGATTCCTGGTGCTTTCAATATGATTTATTCTTCCATGTCTAGGCATTTTCCTGGGATCAGAGATTAAAGCTTGCTATTTGTTATTTGCTTTTTTTTTTTTTTTTCAGACTGGTCTGGGTCCTTTGTTTTTTATGACTCCGAGCAAGTCCATTCCTGACTGTACTCCTCGTAAATAGTTGGAATCCAAGTGGCATATGCTTCATGAAATTCAGAGAGCCTCACTGACCTTTGCAGAGCTGTATTTTGATTTTCTAGCCCACTTGTTGTCAATAGTGCTTGGACTAGCCTGAGCAGCTTTAACAAATACATGTTAATACCTAGACCCCAGCCCCAGGGATTCTGACTTAATTGGCTCCTGGACATGCCTGGGTACACAAAGCTCCCCAGGTGAGAGCCTGATTCCATTTGTTTCAACATCTAATCCTGGGAGGCTCCGACAACAGACCCCCTCTTGGTCCTTTGTTTTAAGCTGCTTTTTAGAGTGAGGGCTCCAAGACTCACACTATGTTAAATAATCTCCCAGCAATTCCCAGTTATTGGTAAAATCTTCCCTTTTAAAAAGCCAGGCAGCTTATTTTGTAACCAAAAGTTATATATACTAAGTTCATACAACTAAGTTTAATAAATTTGAATAAAAATTTAAGTCTTAAAGCAAGAAAAAAAATCCATATAGAAAGCTCACATATGTGAATAAAACACAAAGGGAATAAAATCAGACCCCTTTGAGGTTTTGAATTATAAATCCTGCCCCTGTTCTGGCTCAACGCCTCTGGCTTGATCTGTTAAACTTTGGCAAGTCTCCTACCCTCTTGTTCCTTACTGTCCTCATTTGTAACAGCAAAATGTAAATACTATGAGTTCACAGGTAGGAAGAACGTGGACTAAGTGCTTGTGAATGTATCTCATAAAGTTAGTATTTTTTTTTAAATTTTTTTTTAAGTTTATTTATTTTGAGAGAGAGAGAGCATCATTTGGGTAGGGGGAGAGAGAGAGAGAGAGAGGAGAGAGAGAATCCCAATCAGACTCCCATGCACTGTCAGCAAAGAGCCCAATGTGGGGCTTGAACCCACGAACCGTGAGATCATGACCTGAGCCGAAACCAAGAGTTGGAAGCTTGAGCCATCCAGATGCCCTGAAAGTTATTATTTTATTAAGAATAGAATAAAAATTATTTTAGAACCTGGGAAAGACAGGCCTCGCATTTAGGTGCCCCTAAAGCTATTATTTTATTAAGAATAGAATGAAAATTATTTTAGACTCTGGGAAAGACAAGCCTCGCGTTTCTTATAGTAAAATGGCCTGTGACTAATAGAGCCCACAGACCCAAAAGAGAAGGGTCCCAGTCCTGGGACTCCACTTGCTTTAAAGTCACATATCTCAAACACTGTGAGCCTTTACCGCTGGAGACCTCTGGTGACCATCACCCAGGCCCTGGAGACATGCTCCCCCCTCTACTCAGGTCCTTGACTCAAAGGGCAGCCTTGTATCTGAGCACCAGGAAGGGGCATGGCTGTTCCACTGCTGACCTGAGGCAGCTCGTGATTTGGGTAGTTTTTGAGCAGGTAAGTGCCCAAAGGAGATGAAAGACGATTTAGTGAACTTTCAATGGTTTCTCTCAGAAAGCCTGAATGAAGTAGACTGTTGCATAGCAAAGTATCCTTTTCCAGCAGGTCAAGCTCTTGCTTCTCTTCCCATTCCGATCCTGGGTTCTACAGGTGCTCACAACCTAGTAGGATGGAAGCTGAGGGACACTGGCAATATTGGACAATACAATTACCCTTAAATTAGTATAGCTGTAGCTCTCAATCTGTGATTCTGAACGTTTGGTTTCAAGATCACTTTACACTCTTAAATATTGAGAATCCCAAAGAACTTTCATTTATGTGGGTTTTATCTATCAATTTTCATCACATTCGCAATTAAAGCTGAAAAATTTATATTATGTCCTATATCATTTAAAAGCAACAGGAATAGGGGCGCCTGGGTGGCTCAGTTACTTGAGTGTCTGACTTTGGCTCAGGGCATGATCTCCTGGTTCCTGAGTTTGAGTCTCTTGTCAGGCTCTGCTGACAGCACGGGGCCTCCTTGGGATTCTCTGCCCTGCTCTCTCTCTGCCCCACCCCCGCTCATGCTCTCTCTCAAAAATAAATAAACATTAGAAAAAATAAAAGCAACAAGAATAAACTCATAGAATATTAACATGGGTAACATATTTTATGCAAAATAACTATGTTTTTCAAAACAAAAAAAGAGAACTGTAGCATTGTTTTACATTTCGCAAGTAAAGGTCTGGTAGAAAAGAAGACAGCTGCATTCTCATGCCTGCTCCTGACTTTAGTCTGTTGATCATCATGGAGCTTCTGAAAAACTCCAGTGCACCACACGAGAGAATCAGGTGAAAAAGGCAAATAAAGTCTTAATATTACTATACAGTTGGTAATGACCTTACAGATCTTCTGCTTGTCTAGGCAAAAGCACAACGCAGGCAAACAGAAAAAAGGGAATTGCTGACGATTCAAGGAACCGCATGAAGACTGCATGAACACAGTGCACACAGTGAACTTGGAGACACACGAGTCTGCACATAGTGAACAAGGAAAAGAGAGGCACAGGACAGAGGTGGCAGGGACAGGCGACACAGAACCATGGGAAGACCTGCAGTTTGTTCTCAATACAGTGGGAAAGGCTTTGAGGGCATCAGACATGATCCAATGGAAGTTCAGAGGTTCCGGTTATGAACAAATCACTTTTTGTTTAAAATGCTTCTTCTTTTCACTTAATTGAAACTGGGAGATAACCCTCCCGCACACAAAAGTACTCATAAAAATGTTCATTCTAAAACTTTTCTCCTTGTCTATTAAGTAGTAACTAGGAAAAAAAATGAAAAAGAAAAAGACACCACTGCAAAAGCCCAAGGCTGTCCCTGCGTCTGCTGCTTGTTCAAAATCAGTTCAGGAAAATGCAAATGTAACTCAGTTCAGGATCACAGAGTCCCCTCAGCTGGAAAGAAAGGGCCCTTACTTGTAATTCAAATTGATGCCCCTCTCCTTGAACCCACCTAAATGTTGCATCTAAGATAAATGAGGAGGAAATGTAACCTGGATTAGCTCAAAGGAATAAAAACATGCATCCACATCTGTGTGTCCTCGTTCTTAATCACTGAAAATCTTTGGATATATTCATACATGCAACTGATTGTGTCCCTGCCTCTGTGCTAGGCACTCTCGATTGAGCAGCAAACAGTAAACAAAAATCTCTGCCATCAGGAAGCTTAAATTCTGATGAAGGAAAAAGGCCATAAACAAGTCAACTGAACCAACTATAGACTATATTAGGAAGGGATAAGGGCCGTCGAGAAAAATGAGGCAGGAAAGTGAGTTCCAGTGTGAGGCGGTTGCAATTTTAATAGGATGGTGAAGGAGGCTGGTGTCTGAGGAGGAGAGGAGGCAGGCTGTCTGGACATCAGGGAGCAGAGGGGAGACCGGGCATGAAACACCCAAGTCGGGGTGCTGGGAGTGCCAGAGGTACAGCAAAGAGGCCCATATGGTTGGGCCAGAGTAGGCAGGAGAGGAAAGTGGGAACCAGTTCACATGGAGCCTCAGAGGCTGCTGAACCGGTCTCTGGAGCCATCCATTGGAAGCTCAAACAGAGAAGTGGGATATTCCAGATTGGGTTTGAAAAGGGGCCTGCTGGCAGGAGCGTCACCATATGTACTGAGTGTGGAAACAGGAAGAGCCGTTAGGAAGCTGCTGCTGTGATCAGGGGAGACATGCCGATCCCCCAACCAGGGTGGTAAGTGTGGACGTGCTGAGAAACCATCTATTTTTGAGGATGGAGGTTTGGATGCGGGGTACAGAGAAAGGATGAGTCAGGGATGACTCTGCAGTTTTGGCCTAAGAAACCGGAAAGATGGCATTGTCATCAAGTGGGGAGACTGAGTGGAGGAAGCTGGTGAACAGACAAGGACGTCAGTCGGAGAGTTTAAATGTGAGGTGTTTACTGGGTATCCAACTGCAGCTCTCAAACAGGAACTGAATGTGCAAGCATACGGTTCAGGGGAAAGGTCCAAAATGGACATATAAACATGGGAGTCACCGGCTTATGGACGTTTTGTAAAGTCATGGCAGTGGATGAGACCACCAAGGGAAAGGAGAGGGCCAGGTTCTGAGCTCTGAGGCAGCCCACAGTTTACAGTTTGGGGGAGTCAGGGAAAGAGTCCAAGAAGCAGTCAGTCAATTAGGGACGAAAACCAGGAAAGGAAGATTTCCTGGAAGTGGAGAAAGCAGTGTTTCATGGAAGCCACTGTCCACTGTGTCAGGTGCTGAGAGGTGAGGACTGAAAATTGACCCGTGGATTTTCCGAAGTGGAGGCCAGTGGTGAGTGTAACAAGAGCTGGAGTTAGTGAAGCTTGATTACAGGATGGAAGGAAAGGAATGGGAGGCAGTCCAGATACCTTTGAAGTCCTGCCTGACAGCAGGGTGGGAGGAGGCAGGAGATGAGAAGGTGAGGGAGAGGTTGCTGGTGCACACTTAGGGAATGATCTAGCAGAGACTGGGAGTGTGGGGGTGCTGAACTGATGTCCTCCTAGGAGACAGAGGGCAGGCGCTAGTGCACAAGTGGGTTTAGAGAGGAGGTAGGCAGTTCACCTATCCTGAAAGGCAGGAAGGTTTCTCTGGCCATTTCTGACCCTTGCAATAGTCTCAGCAAAATGTGAAGCAGGGATATCCCTCATCTGAATGAGACAATGAGAAGGACATGATGAAGATCTGTTCATCACCACATTTTAATTAATAAATGAATTCATTTGTCTTTCAGAAATATAAAATCTTGTCTTATATGGAGAAAGAAGAGCAGGACTAGAAGGAGGAAGAGAAAAAAGCCCTGAGCATCCCAAGGACCCAAGAGAAACCCCAAATGAAGCTTCCAGACAACATGGAGAGTATCCAACTGATATTTTCTGAGAGACAAATGTACGTGGAATAAGAGGTATTTGCATTTCTGCTGAATGTACTTTCTATCCCTCAGGCAAAGGAGGGCTACAGTGCATTCCTTGTGATTCAGGTGGCTGACTTCAAGGTAGAAAAACAAAATAGAAAAAAAGAAAAGCTAGACCATGTGTCATAAAGGGAAGCACTCCTCAGGAGACAGCAAAGTAGAACTAATTTTGCACATACTATAAAACATTAATCATTTTCGGTTTGTGGTCTATTTTCAAATATGTATTCTATGATAGTAGACGGGCATATTCCAAGAAGAACTACGGCCATGTTTCCAGAAGACTACATTTGACCTAATCTAGCTGCTCAAAAATAAATAGTACCATCTAAGAAATGCAACACTTACTTTTCATTGGGATTAAAAAAAATTTATAATGACATAAAGATGATGGAATTCTCCTGAATGAAGGAAGAAACAGGGCTACTCATCACAACTCTTAAAAATATAATAATGATGTGAATTTCTGCCTACATTTTATTTTGAATAGTATCTGATAACATAAAAGTTTTTAAAAAGATTTAATTCAACATCTAGTTAAATTCTAAAACCCACTAAGACCTTTGTGTGTGTGTGTGTCTGTCTGTCTGTGTGTGTGTGTGCGTGTGTGTGTTTAAATTAATGACAAACTGGGAGAAGCATCACTGGAGGTCTCTGGTCATTGCTGGGACAGAAGGGGAATTCTCAGAGGAGCCACATATACTGGGAGTTTATGAGTCTTGACGTGGAAATCAATGTTGCTGGCCTTTAGATAACTCTAAAGAACAGGCCAGGCTGTAAGTCAGTCTGTTAGATTGATCCAAAACAAACTGTCCGTTGCATGGTTTTTATGTAATGTGATTTCCCACAGTTTCTGGTATCCTTTACACAGACAGCAAAATAAATAAAAGGGTCACTTCTTGCCACAGGGCCTCCATCAACTGGAACCAGACTGGCCTTTTGACAAGAGGCCTTCTGCACAATCAATTCTTGAAATCTTATGACTCTCTCCCTCCCTCTGTCTCCTTCCAGCACCAGTATTGAATGTCATTTCCTATAATAGATCTCAATTTATGAAACAATTCCAACAACAAAATCTAGTAAGGAAATTCAATTATAGCTGACACCATAAAATACCATAAATCACTAGAGGAAATGGCCCCATGGATCAATTAGCGGTATATTGGCAAAAACTCTTTAAAGCATTTCATTGAATAAACCTAAAGCCACCTATCCAGTTTTCACATTGTTCTTTTGAATGGTGATTAGATTTGTTGCAGGTGTGTGTGTGTGTGTGTGTGTGTGTGTGTGAGAGAGAGAGAGAGAGAGAGAGAGAGAGAGAGAGAGAGAGAGAGAAAGCAGTGGAGGGGAACTACATGGATAAATTAATGATCAAGCTACAAAGCAGTTCCATAATTTGGAGAGAGGCTTCCTGCATCTACATTACTTCCTCCTCTTGCCTTTGCAGAACTAATATATTCCATTTCTTTCTAAGTCACAGTTTTTATGATAAAAACAATGCCACCTAATTATAAATAGCTTATAAAATAAACAAAAACATACAGAGAACAACTAAAACCACCTCAAGCCCCATCACCTCCAGATATTCAGTGCTGATCTATCAGGGATTTCCTCCCTAACTATTTTCAATGCATGCATATGCATTTTTCAGCCAAAAAATATTGTGCTGTATACATTGTACTTATATAACATTATGCCATGGGCAATTCTTATTAAGTATTCTTAGGAGATTTGTTTTATAAAGGTTACACACTATTCCATATTATGGTGTTGCTTTAGGTATCTTAAGTAATCCTTTTTTGAATTCTGTAATATATTTCTAATTTTTCATTATTGTAAATGCATGCTTCAAATAAACTATTTTTTAATTTTTTTTAATCTTTATTTATTTTTGAGAGAGGGACAGACAGACAGACAGAGCGTGAGCAGGGGAGGAACAGAGAGAGAAGGAGACACAGAATCCAAAGCAGGCTCCAGGCTCCAGGCTGTCGGCACAGAGCCCGACGCGGGCTCGAACCCACGAACTGCAAGATCATGACCTCAGCCGAAGTCGGACGCTTAACCGACTGAGCCACCCAGGCACCCCAAAATAAATTATTTATAGCTTATTCTTTGTACCAATATCTCAGTATTTTGTTAAGTTATTCTCTGAGGACCCTGATAACTCAGTCATAGTACTGATGCATGCAAACTGCTAGCCAAAACCTATGACTCACATCAACTCATTTACACTTGCTTCTGCATATTTTGAGTGCCTGTCCTAGCACACATCAATGAGTAGTGTCATTTTAAAAAGTTTTAGTTTGATAGGCAAAACAACAGAGTGTTTTTTATTATTTTTTGTTTTGTGTTTTAGGACAGCTAAATATATTCTCAGTGGTTCAATAAATTTTGACATGTGTGACTCACATCTATCACAGTGTCTGGTACACCATAGGTGGTCAATAAATATATACTAAATGGGGGTGCCTGGGTGGCTCAGTAGGTTAAGCATCTGATTCTTGGTTTCAGTTCAGGTCATGATCTCATGGTTTCAAGTTCAAGCACCTTGTCAGGCTCTGTGCTGGCAGTATGGAGCCTGCTTGGGATTCTCTCTCTCTCTCCCTTTCTCTCTGCCTCTCCCCCACTCATGCTGCCTCTTTCTCTCTCAAAATAAACAAATTTAAAAAAAAATGAATGAAGAATTCGATATATATATATATATATATATATATATATATAAAAAATGAAGAATCAATGGAGAGACAACTCGTGTCTTTTCTATTTTGTCATAGGATATTATTGCTTTACTTATCATAAAAAGATATTTTACTACTTCTCTTAAATACTTAGAATATTCACACTTTTCCGTAAACATGACAAAATTTGCTGATATTTACTTGTCTTTAATTTTGTTTGTGGGTTTTTTTAATTTACAGAGAATCTAGCATTTTATATTGGCAAATATCTGGATTTCTTTTCCATTGTTACAATTCTATTAACTTATACTTAAGAGATGTCTCTCTCTCTAACTGAACATAATAGTTATCCATATTTTCTTTTGACCTTTGATGATTTCACATTGTATATTTAATACGAATCTATTAGGGACAGTTGTGTGGCTAATGGGGGAAATAAATGTTAAGTTTTTTTTTTTTCTAAGTAGTTAATTAATTGTATCAAACATTTACTGTGTAATATATATTTTACTTAAAGAGTCTTTTATTCCATCACTATTACTTACAAAATTTATATTAGGGTCAATTTCTGGCCTATTTATATAGTTCCACTGATCTTCCTTTATATTACTGTACTAATACTGTACTCAAATTACATTATAATATATTAATGTTAAACTGAACATCCACACTTCTTTCCCTAAAGTTTCTTGGTTATGTCATTCTATTTATTCATTGACATAATTTCTGTAATTGTTTAATGAAATATATATATATATATATATATATATAGCATACAGGAAATTATATTTACATAAATCTCTCTCCTTGGATTTTAGATTTACATCCAGCCTACATATAATTTGTGAAGCATGAAGTTATATAAAGTTCAGTGTTTCCATCCCAACCACTTGATGTATCTCTCAATAATATTCAAATCTTTTATGTCCCTTTGTGAAATTTTATATTCTTCTTCAAAAAGTTTCTGTAGACTTCTTTTTGCAGCTAGCTTTAGACACTTTATAACTGGATTTTCTTTCCCTCATATTTTCTAACTTTATATCACTGGCTGAGATGAAATCTATTGACATGTATTTATTTTGTTTCCTGTCATATTATTTAACTCTTTTTAATTCTAATAATATTTCAGTATTTTTTTTAGTTTGACAATTGGACATCTCTAAATGTTATACTAATTTATTTTCTTTTTACTTGTTTTCTAATATTTTATTGGGAGCCCCATAGATGGCTTCCAATGACCCTCACCTCCTGGTGTTCACACCATTACAAAGTGCCCTTCCTCACTGGGTCAGAGCTGGCCTGAGTGACCAATACAATATGGCAGAGTGACAGATTGTGCCATTTCTCAGGCTAAGTCATAAGGCATTGTAGCTTCTACCTTGGTCTCTTAGCTCACCTGTTCTGTAGGAAGGCAGCTGCCATGCTGTGCCAACGGGCACACGGTATGTTTACTGTGTTTCTCAACCTTGCTTTATATTTTGAGCTGGACAGTTCTTTATTATGGGGCTGCCTCGTGCACTGCAGGGTTCTTGGTTTCTACAAGTCAGATGTCACAAGCAGCCACTCAACTGTGAAAACCAAAACATGCCTCCAGACATTGTCAATTGTCCCCTTAGGGCACTGCCCCTCTCCCCCAGTGAGAACCACTGCTTTATTTTCCTGACTTCATTAGACCAATTGTGTGTTATCAGACACTTCAGACTTGTGGCAGCAGTTACAGGTGCTCTAGAAACGCCTCAGTGTTCTATGTGCTGGTTTTTCCTTGGACCTGGTCTATCCAAAGATGGGTGAACTAGCCCTTTCTGTTCATTTACTTTCTTCAACTCTCCAAATACCCTCTCCAGTTCCTTCACTCCTATACTGAAATTGCCTTCCTAACCCAAATCTGTTCCAAGTTTTCATTTCATGAAACTCTAGAATAAAGTTTGTTACTGTGTCAGAGAAGTGCCAAGGGAGAGTAGTATATGGCTGCAGGCCTGAAGTTTCATAAAAAGCCTCCTGGAAGAAATGGCATCACACGAAGACCTGAATGAGCTCATCAGTGAAGTGTGTGTGATTGTAGGCAATGCAAACAGTTATAGCCTCAAAGAGGAGAAGATGTGAGGTTCTGTGGTTCTGTGGCCAGTGCAACTAAAATGTAGAAGGTTCCTGGCATGCTTGTTACAAGAGGGGCAGGAACAGGAATGGTAGGAAGACTGACGAAGTAAGTAGAAGTCCCACAGAGGAGCATGGTAGATGGATTCAAGAGATATTTAAGAGGGAGACTGTCAAAATTCCATTAAAGATAGTATTTCCATGGTGAGGGAAAGGATGGCACTCAGAGTTCTAGTGTGAGCAAATGGGTAGATAGTGGGGTCATTTACTTAAAAAAAAAAGAACTCAAAGGAGGCAAGTTTTCCAGGGGAAGATGACAAATTTCAAGTTTGAAGCTCCTGTGGGATATGAAGTGGAGAGGCCTAGTGAACAGTTAGATACATGGCTCTGGCTCTTTGTCCCCCACTGGAGAAAATTTGGGATTCATCATCATCATGTACTAGGGTTTCTCAGCCTCAGCACTATCGATATTTGGAGCCAGGTAATTGTTTGTGGTGGGGGGCGCCCTGTGCACTGCAGGATGTTGTTTAGCAGCATCCCTGACCTCTACCCACTAGATGCCAGCAGCATCTCCAGGGTTGTAACAAACAAATGTGTCTCCAGACATTACAAACATCTTCTGGGGGACAAAATCACTCCCTGTTGAGAACCAGTAGGTCAAAAGTTTGATAGCTAATAAAGCAGCAGACCTTTGATTCAAATTCTGATGCTCTGGTTCTGAACTACATCTCTCAACTACTGAGCCCATGAGCAAGAGCCACCTCATTGTGCACTGTTCTAGCACACAGTGGGTCTCCTAGTATTTATCTCAAACAAGTAACTAGTTCTGTAGTTACTTGTATATATCAGTCTTCCCTACTAGAAAGGAACCTCCTTGAGAGCAGGGATGCTGTATTTGTCAGGCTTAGAAGAATGGCTTGCACATTAGAGAGACTCAGTAAATACTTTTTAAATAAAGAAATGAAATCTAGATTGGTAATTTTGATTGCTAATGATCTAAAGGGATGTTAGCACCTCTATTTATGAAAGATGTCAGTCTCTAGTCTTCTTACTTTGTGATGTACTTGTAGGTTTGGACACTGGTTATGAGAGCCTCATAAAATAAAGGGACAAGTGTTTTATCTTCTCTGATTATTGTTACTGCTGATAATTACTACTCATGTCTTACAGTTATCATGGGAATTATGTATTTCTTGAAAATTTATAAACATCCATTTCTAAAAGGGTGTGGTTCTGGAAACTTTAATAGGTAATTCCCTGGCAAGTTTTATAATTTCTTTCATGGCTTTGGTATTTTGAAATTTTCTACTTTGTAAGCATGGTAATTTTCCTTTTCTAAAAAAATCAGTCCAAGACTTTAAAATATAGTATTATAAGTTTAAACATAAAGATTTATGTTAATATATCTCTTTGAACTTACTGTAATTTTAGATGCCTTTTCTTTTTTAATTTTTTAATGTTTATTCATTTTTGAGAAAGAAAGAGAGACAGAGCTCAAGTGAGGAGGGGTAGAGAGAGGGAGACACAGAAGTCAATTGGCAGGCTCTAGGCTCTGAGGTGTCAGCACAGAGACTGACACAGGGCTCCAACCCACCAACTGTGAGATCATGACCTGAGCCAAAGTCAAATGCTTGACTGAGCCACCCAGGCACCCCTAGATGCCTTTTATGATTCTAATAAAGGATATTTGTTTTCTTTTAATTAGATCTGCTACAATGTTGCCCTTCCCCAACTAAATGCTTTTAGATTTTTTGATCAATGCCACTTTTTTCCTGTGTTTTATTTTTAGTATGTCAATTTCTTCTTATATTTTAATTATTTAATTTTTCTTTCTAAATTTAGGTTTGTTTGGCTGGGGGTTCTCTAATTTCTTCATCTGAATGCTTAGTTTTCTTTTCTCTGATTTTAAGTAATAAAACATAATTGTGAATTTTTCCCTATAAATAACTTCAGCAATATTTGATGAGTTTCAATGTATAATAATCACATTGACATTATTTCCTAAATAGTGAAAATTATAGCTTCCATTTCTTCTTTGGACAACAGTTATTTTTCAATTTTAAAAATAGTTAGAATTTTTAAAAACCTTATTGTCTAATTGTATTGTGTGTGGAATTGTAATTGTAATCATTATGGTTTCATTGATTTTCTCAATTTATTATCTGTTTTAAATTTCATTGATTTCTGCCCTAAGTCCTATTATTTATTGTCTTCTGCTTACTCTGGCTTTGATTTACTATTCTTTTTCTAGTTTCATGAGATGGGAACTTAGATTATTGATTTCTTCTTTCTTAATAGATCCATTCAATGCTAAGAATTTCCTTCTAAGCACTGCTTTTGTTTCTTTTCACAAATTTTGATAAGTTGGTTTTCAATTTCTTTTCTTTAAATTATTTTAATATTTACTTTATTTTTGAGACAGAGACAGAATGTGAGTGGGGAAGGGGCAGAGAGAGAGGGAGACATAGAATCTGAAGCCGGCTCCAGGCTCTGAGCTGTCAGCACAGAGCCCGACACGGGGCTCGAACTCACGAACCGTGAGATCATGACCTGAGCCGAAGTCGGACACCCAACCGACTGAGCCACCCAGGCGCCCCAGTTGGTTTTCAATTTCAATTAGTTAAAAATATTTTAAAATATTTTAAAGAAGTGCTTCTTTAATCTCCACACGTTTGGGGATTTTAAGGTTATCTTTCTGTTACTGATTTCTAGCTTAATTCTATTGTGGTCTGATAGCAGATACAGTATTACTTCTATTATTTCATAGCTTTTAAGGTGTGTTTCATGTGCCAGAATGTGGTCTATCTTGGTGAATATTCTATGTTAAGAAGCATGTGTAGGGGCGCCTGGGTGGCGCAGTCGGTTAAGCGTCCAACTTCAGCCAGGTCACGATCTCGCGGTCCGTGAGTTCGAGCCCCGCGTCGGGCTCTGGGCTGATGGCTCGGAGCCTGGAGCCTGTTTCCGATTCTGTGTATCCCTCTCTCTCTGCCCCTCCCCCATTCATGCTCTGTCTCTCTCTGTCCCAAAAATAAATAAAAAACGTTGAAAAAAAAATTAAAAAAAAAAAAGAAGCATGTGTATTCTGCTGTTGTTGGATGAAATTGTCCAATAGAGATCAATTGTATCTGGCTGATCAAGGATGCATTGAGCTCAACTCTGTCCTTACTGATTTTCTGCCTATGGGACCTGTCCATTTCTGATAAGCGTTGTTGAAAGATCCAACTATAAGAATGGACTCATTTATTTCTCTATGCAGTTCTATCAGTTTTTGTCTCATGTGGTTTAACAGTGTTTTTTAGGTGCATACACATTAAGGACTGTCATGTCTTCTTGGAGAACTGACTCCTTTATCATTATGTAAGGTCCTTCTTTATCCCTGATAACTTTCTTTGCTTTGAAGTCTACTATCTGAAATTAATACAGCTACTGCTCCTTTCTTCTGATTAGCATTAGTATGGCATATTTTCCTCCATCCATTTACTTTCACATCTTTACACTGTTTCTTGTACACAATATAGAGTTGGGTTCAGTTTTTTTGATCCACTCTGACAATGTCTGATATTTAATTGGTACATTTAGACCATTGGTCTTCAAAATGATCACTAATATATTTGGATTAATATTTCACATTTTGTTACTATTTCCTATTCACTGCCTTTGTTCTATGTTCTTATTTCTGCCTTCCACTCTTTTTCTGTCTCGGTGGTATTAATCAGAAATTTTATGTGATTCCATTTTTTCTTCTTAGCTTATTTTCTTGGCTGTCCAAGTGTTTCTAATATAAATTTACAACGAATCTACGTCCACTCTCAAATAACACCCTACCACTTCATGGATAGTGTGAGCACTTTATAATAACAAAAGAATCCTAATTCCTTCCTTCTCTCCCTTGTATCATTACTGTCAACCACCTCTCTCATAAAAAGCATGCATAAGTATGTACATAAGGTATGCATATAAGCACACAGAATCAAATACACTGTTGCTATTATTACTTTGAACAAACTACTTCCTGCATTTTACCCTCACTTATTCCTTCTTGAGTGCTCTTCCTTTCTTTATGTAGATCTGAGTCTCCGACCTATATTATTTTCCTTGTCTCTAAAAACTTCTTTTAACATGTCTTTCAAGACACGTCCACTGGCAACAAATCCCCTCAATTTTTGTTTGCCTGGAAAAGTTTTTATTTCTCCTTCATTTTTCAAAACTTTCGAATGTGAAAGGTACAGAACTCTAGGTTGGTGTTTTTTTTCTCTAAACACTAAATATTTCATTCCACACTCTCTTCTTGCTTGCACGGTTTCCAAGGAAAAGTTAGATGTAATTCTCTCCTTTGTTCCTCTATAGGTAAGGTTATTTTACACTGGTTTCCTTCAGAGTTATCTTCGATTTTTCCATAGTTTGCATCTGATATGCCTAGGTGTAGCTTTTTGGTATTTATTCTGTTTGGTGTTCTCTGAGCTTTCTGGAACTGTGATTTTAGTGTCTGACATTAATTTGGGGGCAATCCTCAGCCATTGTTTCAAATATTTATTTTGCTCTTTTCTTTCTTTCTTCTCCTGGAATTCCCATTCCATGTATGTCACATTTTGTAGTTGTCCCACAGTCCTTGGTTGTTCTGTTGTTTTTTTCAGTCTTTGTTCTCTTTGCTCTTCAATCTTTTAAGGCTTCCACGGACATATCCCCAAGCTCAGAGGCTCTTTCCTTGGCAGCAACCTGTCTTCTAATAAGTCCATCTCAAAGGCATTTTTCATTTCTGTTACAGCAATTTTGATCTCGGGCATTTAAGTGTCTTCTTAGGATTTAATCTCTCTGCTTATTTTGCCTATCTGTTCTTGCATACGGTGTCCTTTATTAACTAGAGTCCTTAGCATACACATAACAAATGTTTTAAATTCCCAGTCTGATAATTCTAACATCCTTGCCATGTCAAGTTCTGATGCTTGCACTCTCTCCTCAAATCGTGTTTTTGGGGGGCACCTGGGTGGCTCAGTTGGTTAAGTGACCGACTCTTGGTTTCAGCTCAGGTCATGATCTCACAGTTTGTGAGTTCGAGCCCCATGTTGGGCTCTGTGCTGACAGTGCAGAGTCTGCTTGGGATCCTCTCTCTCTCTCTCTCTCTCTCTCTCTCTCTCCCTCTCTCTCTGCTTCTCCTCCATGCCCTCTCTCTCTCTCTCTCTCTCTCTCTCAAAAATAAATAAGCTTAAAACAATTGTGTTATTTGCCTTTTAGTACGCCTTGTCATTTTTTTTCCTGATAGCCTGATATGATGCACAAGATGAAAGGAACTGCAGTAAATAAGCCTCTAATAATGTGGTGGTGAGATATGGGGGGAAGAGAACATTCTATAGTCCAATGATTAGATCTGTGTTTTAAGTGAGAGTGTGAAGTTTGAAGGGGTTCAAGACACTTGGCATGTGAGTTATTTTAAGATGAAGTCACTTGAGACCCTATGGGCTCAAAAGAAACTTTTGCCCCTCCATTAACTACACAGAAGAAACTAAATTGTTGGGTTCTTTTCCCCCCAGAATACAGGTATTAGCAGAGATAAATTTTATCTGAGTGACTCATCTGTATGGTAGGGCAAATATCCAATTACCAAACATCTGTTTGTCTTATCTCCCTGAGAACTGCATTCCTATCCTCTGAAATCCCAGACCCCTACCTCTTTCTCCTTAGTTCAGAAGGGCATATATACCTCATTTTTGCCTGACTGTGTGGATTCCCTGTGCATACACTACTAAATTTGATTTTCTTCTGTTAACCTGTCTCATGTCAATCTGATCCTTAGTTCAACTAGAAGGATCTTTGAAGAGACCCAAACTCCTCCCAACAAGTTCACAAGTGTTTTCCTATATTTTTCTCCCCAGTTAGGTAAGACAGGATAGCTAGAATGGGCTGGAGTTGGGTGTTTCCCTTCCATCTAGTCAATTAGGTTCTGATAATAATCCAGCAGGTTAGACTCTGGTTAACTAGTTTCCACTGAAGGCAGACCTTGTTAAGAACAGAGTGCCCTGAGGTATTTCAAGATGTTCCTTTTCCCCTCCCTTTGCCAAAAGTATTCTCTTATTGTCAAAATCTGGTTCAGCTCCTGGAGAGAAATCTCTCAAAATCATGGGGGCCCCCTAAGACTAGGTCCCTGGAATTTCTAATTCTCAGAGTTGTCCGCCCTAAGCCTCCAAGCAATTCATCAATTACAGTTTAGGCTTTCCTACTTCTGCATGTGTGATTCCCATGGCTGTGTCTACTCATGAGTCTGCTCTCATAAGCCACGACTCCATGTATTTGCCAGTCTGGCTCTCCAGTCGTGGGGGGAGCAATTTGCCCTGTGTCTCCCTTTCTTTAAATATTCAGGAGTTGTTGCTGATTTTTCAGTCTGTTCGGCTTCTTGTTTGTTAGGATGGAGTGGAAACTTCCAAGCGTCTTACATGTGGAATCAGAAAGCATCATGCAGAACAAAAACTGGAATAATTTTTAATTTCATAAATTATTTGGCTTCTGTGTAATAATATTTATCTCACATTTGTATGCCAAACGATGAGCCAAAACTCTCAACAGAAGTACATTTCTGCTCATTTCCTGAAGCTTTACCTATTTCAATGCTACATTATTAGGAGGAACATAGAGGTTCGTGGCTCTCTCACTGGGGACTGTGATTTCCATCAGTACAATATTAGCATCTTTGTCACATTAAGAATTTTTCCCCAGCAAACAGTACTTGACTTGACAGTAAGCTGACTTTTATTTATTTATTTATTTAGTCTCTTACTTCTCTTTCTTAATTATTTACTTTATACACGTCTCTTTTAAATACAATATACATAAATTTTGTAGTTTGATTCAGTTTGAGAATTTTCTGTTCTTAGGAGATGTTTATTGATACTTATAAGAGGTGTGTGGTTTCATATATGTATTTGGTTTGTGTCCTCAGTTCCTGCACAGAGCAACTTAAACCCTTGGAATTTCCTGAATGATAGAAGCATCTTTTCGTATTCATATGAACCCCTTTCAGCTGTGTCTGAATTTATGCTAGTGAGGCGACCTGAGCTGGAGGATGGGTCTAGTCACCAGAAAAACCCAACATATGGTCAGAAGATTGGAACTTTTGGATCAATCACCAATGGCCAATGATTTAATCAATCGTGCCTACCTAATGAAACCTCCATAAAAGCCCCTAATTCCAGCTTCCAAGTTGGAATACATCCATGTACCAAGAGGGTGGTACCTCCCAACTCCACAGAAACAGAGGCATTATGCCTCAGGAACCTGTTAGGACCTTGCCTTATGTACTTCTGGCTGTTCACTGGAATCCTTTATGATACACTGTAATAATAAGTACAGTGTTTTTCTGAGTTCTGTAACTCATTCTATTATATTATTGAACACCAGGGGAAGGAGTCATGGGAACCCGTATTTGTACTTGGTACTTGGCTGAGAAGAATTTATAGTTGGCCTGAGGAAGGGTAGCCTGGGTGCCCCATTTGCAGGTAGGACTTAAAGCAGGAGCAATGTGGTGGGACCGAGTCCTTAAGCTGTAAGGTGTATGCTAACTGGGAGTTTGTATCAGAATTGAATTGATATTTTGGATACCCAGTTGGTGACAGAGAATAGAAAAAGCACACAGTGTGAGAAATGGTGTCAGAAAAAAGACCAGGTGTTTTAATCTTACTAGTGTGAGCCTTCTGAAATTGTAGTTTTGTAGATCAAAACAGAATCTTAGCAATTATATACATTGCAACACATACTTAAGTTATCTGATATGAAGGTTCTTCTTTTTATGCTTTCTTCCTTTGCAGTATTATTATTACTATTTCCATTTACATATGAAAAACTGAGTTTTAGAGAAGTAAAGTAACTTACCTCAGGTCATAGAAGTCAGCAGTAGCAAAATATGGATATAAACCTAAAAGTCTGAAGCGAGAGCCTATAGACTTTATCCACTCTGCTGAAATTCCTGGCAATTACTGACCCTCAACCCCTTGCTTTCACTATTCGTATTCAATATTATTAAATTTAATGATGCAAATAAAATAAGTTACCCTCAAGTTTGTTTGGTCTATATGACTGTGTTCTCTCTTGGTTCTCTACCTACTAGAAGTTTGCCGCTTCCTCCATCAGAGTCAGAACTCTGTCTCACGTGATCCCCATGCCTCCTGCTAGGAAATTACCAACACTACTAATATCAGCCTCCTTACCCAGAGGGCAGATTCCTGCTCAAAGGCTTAAATGTGCAAGTCTCAGAATATACCCAAGGAATCATGAATTACTAGATGATGTTAAAAAAAATGCTATATAAATGCTGCATGCCTGAATCTCCCTCTCATCTCTTAAACTCTCTTAAGAGGTCCTGCAGCAAAGAAATCAGATTACGTTTGTTTATGCCCGTGCTGCCCAAGCTTACTTGATCACAGAAGCCTTTTATGGACAATTACTAATAGCTCATCTTGGAATATCACACATATACTGCACTTATGTAAACATGTGTTTGTGTCTTGTTCATTTGGATGGCCCCACAGCGCTTAGTACGGTAATCAACTAACGTTCACAGAATGAATAAATGATGGAGAGAATGAGCAAATACCTAGTGGTAATCACTGTGACACAAATTGTTAATTCTGGGACAGGAAGAGAGTAGACATTTTTCCTTTCTGTTTCATGATTTCTGTATCAATTATACTAAAATGTTTAGATCTCAGGCTGAAATTGAGCCTTAGAGAGCACAAATAGAATCAAACAAATGATTCGCAATACCTTATCCATATACATTTCTTTCCCTGTGGGGCAGGAGGAAGAGGGAAGCCACATTCAGAGAAAGGAGATAGGAGAATGCTCTCTTCTAGGAAATATCACTTTTAGTGCAGTAGCTTTTACTTAACCAATCACTCCCTTGGTACACATTAGGCTAATGCGTTACTTATTAATTATTCCAGAATTTCACTGTGGTATTAGTAATTAGGAGAAATTACTTTGGTGCTCATCTTTTACTTTACTATATTCTTACTTGGCTTGAACTGTAATTCTTCCTTTTTATAGGGCTCAGTAGAGCTTTTCTGCTATGCACGGCTCTGTGACCAACATACTAACTCTTCAAATTTATTAGTTTGGGTAGTATGATAAAGCAAATAGCCAGTCATTATTCTCTTCCTTGAAGACTCTCAAAATATTTATGAGAACCTCCTACAGATCCAGAGTGTGAAATAACTTGAAAAGCAATTGCCTAGATATATAGGAGATGGTTTGCAAGGTAATGAGCAGTAGACTTTAAATGTTACATAGATGGTTCTAGAAAGAACAACTAGGAACTATTAACTTGCTTTATTTTTTTTGTATCTCTCCATATTAAATAATGAGGTCAGATTTTCTTGGAAGCAGACGACATCAATTTTAATAATAAGAAAATCTTTCTGTCTTACCTAATTAACTACAATCCACGTGTCAGTTCCCTAGTAAGTGCCCCCTGCATCAAGTACGCTTCCTAAACCCCAGTCTGAGTATCCCCTTTATGTGTACTCACAGAGCTATGTTCTTTCCCTTCTGAACACCCATATAAGCTATAAGCTATGGTTTGAGTGACTTTTCTCTTTCACTAGACTGTAAACCTGGAAAATCACTGTGGGCTTTGTTCACCATTTTATCCCCTGCATGTAGCACAACACGTGGCCCAGAGTAATTACTCCACAAATATTTATGAATGAATCTATAGTATGAAAGTATCTGTAGTATCTGAAATAGCACTTGACTCCTCAGTTGTTTTCACTGCAAACCCTTTGGCTTGAAAGTAGGATTCCTGATGAGGAATCAGCATAAATGACTTAGCACCTTGGATCACATTGGGCACACCTATTGAGCCTCCAGATGCCTTAATTCTTAAATAATACAGAGTTGGGGGTTATAGTGTTAAATCTATCATGTTGATTAACCAAGACACTGTGCTCCCCTTCTTGACTTTTAACTATACTTTTCATACATGAATCCTAAATAAATGGAGAACAGATTACTGGACTGAGAGTATGGAGACACCACTGGGCAGCACAGTGAGCAACGGTAAAGTGACCTGAAAGAAAGTAATTAAAAACCCCTGTTTCTAGTGACACCACTAGGGTCTTGGGGGTATAAGGCCAACAGTTACAGTTGGTCCTGTGGTTTTCAGGAGAGTAGAGAGTGGCCATTTCTCTGGGAGGTTGGCCCCATGTTGGTGGAAAAGAGAGGAGGGACGATAATTCAACAGAGGTGGAGCTGAGGGTGCCCTGGCTCCTCACACACTTTCATATATCATGTTCTGGGAGCTGAAGGGCTGAACCCTCTGCCGGGGCAAAACAGTGCTAGACGAGGCAAGAAGGTTTTTGCTGTGGTTCCCATGAGTGTGGTGTCAGTAGGTTGTGTATCGACTTAACGTTTGATAGATGTGATTTCTACTATGTCCTGTGAAATTCCCTGACATAGCTTTCCAGTACGAGCGCTTGTCAGATAATTCCAAGAGGTTAGGAAAGTAGAAAGGTAGAAAAGTGCTGCCTGGCAATATCTCCTAAAACTAATTATGTTAGGGAATTCATGAAAAACTGCAGATACAAGTGTTAGAATATAGGGTTAGTGGACCGTATCATATTTGCTGCTAACAATTACCTGAATTATGTTATTTCTTCACTTAAGTGGGCCTTTGTTATTTTTGCCCTCACTGGTCATTGATTCTCCACTGGGGGAAAAAAAAAGGTTCCTCTGTATTTGGCCTCCTCAGATTTGAAAAGACCTAAATACAAGACTAAGTTAGAGCTTGACCCAGGAAACAAAGCTATTTCCCTAACAGTTGTTAATCTAACAATTGGGGGAAATTCATCGGCAGTCAACCGAGAAGATTTGCCAGGAAAACTCCCTTTAAAATGAGCTTTTGATAGAAAAACAGCAGTCCAAAGACTTGAGCCCCACTCTGGTTGTGCAGTGGGCAGAGTTCAGCAAGCCCCTTGCTTCTCTAAGTCCTTATCAAGTGAGGTTAAGATCATGTGAGAGTTCTGGGCACGCCTGCAGATCACAGGGAATGTCAAGGGTGATGATGTCCGGTATGGCACCTGGAGAAACCGAAGGTACAAAACAAACATAATACATGCTATTATTCTCTATGCTGTCTGTACTTTTCACCCCCATGACTTACATATCTTATAACTGGAAGTCTTAATATTATAGGTCAGCTATACTTCAATTAAAAATAAATTTTAAAAAACGCAAATAAAAACCCCAGCATTATTAAAAGGGAGGATTTGAGTCCGATGCAGATCTACCAGCAGCCATGATAAAATAATCATATTTATTCTGACAAGTTATGTTAATAAGCCTCCACAAAGACAGACCCATATGTAAAGTAATGCTTATATTTTAGAAAAAGGAACGAAGATTTGTGCAAGTCCAGAGGGTGTGTAAATGGAACAGTCATTGTCGTCATCGTCACTGCCGGCACCACCACCATCTTCCTTATCATGGTCATCACCATCACCATCACCATCATCTGTGTCAGGCATGTGACGTGACCTTTCCCTCTGTGCTACCATTAAATTCTCTCAAAACCCCACCTTATTTCCTCATTTGAAGATGCCAGTGGTTCCCAAACTCAGCTGTGCTTCAAAGTGACCCAAGGTTCTTTAAAAATCCTGATGCTTGGGTCTCAGCAGAAAGCCACTGAACCAGTGTCTCTACTGACGGATCCCAGGCAGCTGAAAATTTATTTCCAAATCCCACTGAGCAGGTGGGCTTGCAGATGACTGGGCTCAGTAACTTCCCCAAGGTCACACAGTGGGAGCAAAGCAAGACCCTAACCTACATTGGCCACTGGACTCCCATGTCAGCTCTTAACCACTTCTCTGTCTCGCCTGACACGTAATAATATTCTGTTTAATTTAACAACTTTTTTTTTAGTGGCTTTAATTGGTTTTTCCACATTCTATACCCAGTGTTAAACTACACTGCAAGATTAGTTTTTCCCTAATGACCATTTAGATATTTATGATGAATTACTTAGTTCCCAAGGACATTTTATACTGTGGCCAATGCTTAAAGGTCCACACAAATTTGCCGGGAATCTTATTAAAATGCAGGTACTGATTTAGCATTTCCTGAATGGGCCTGACAGTCCGCATTTCCAAGCTCCCAGCTGATGCCAAAGCTACTGGTTCCTGGGTACAGGCAACCTAGGGTAGCTACAGAGAGATCTACTCTCAGCAGAATGAGCACAGGCCTGTGAGTGAGGATCAGACTGCCCCTCGCCGACAGGGATACTGACTGGGGCAAAATGTTGTAGCGGACACTCAGACATGTGCTTCTGACAGAAGGAAAGACACGTGCCACAGGGGCAAGGCATCACCCACAAAGAATCTATTATATCATTATGGAGTAAGGAAAGATTATTTAAGTGAAAATGACACTTATATACTGATTATGGGGGTTGCAAACATATGGTTATGAGAGTTACGTACACTTGCAAACATCCTGTATAAGTCAAATGAGTGAATTCTAGGCCAACCCTGGTTGATCCGGTTAAGAGAAGGAGGAGGACACTCCTGAACGCTGACATTCTTGGGAGTGAGCCAAGGATCCCAGGGCATGTGCCCCTTGAGCACCACTTTGAACTCAGGGGACACGGCCTCTTGCAATTCCTGTGGTCACACTCTTACCAGGTAATAAATGTCATCAGTCTCTGAAAAACCGCATCAAACTCAAAGAAACGGTAAATGGAACAAAATAACATGCTTTGGCTAATTACATTTTGCAGGGGAGAGAAAGTCTGGGAAGGATCTGGGAGGCTGAACTGATAAAGGACAAAGGATGAAATAACTGGAGAGTGGGCAGGAGTGTAATGAACCCATCACTCCAAATCGTCTTATTTATTTATTTATTTATTTATTTTATTTATTTATTTTTTTTAACGTTTATTTATTTTTGAGACAGAGAGAGACAGAGCATGAATGGGGGAAGGGCAGAGAGAGAGGGAGACACAGAACCGGAAGCAGGCTCCAGGCTCTGAGCCATCAGCCCAGAGCCCGACGCAGGGCTCGAACTCACGGACCCCGAGATCGTGACCTGAGCTGAAGCCGGACGCTTAACCGACTGAGCCACCCAGACGCCCCTCGTCTTAGTTATTTAGACCTGCAACTGTCACCAATGAAGTAAGTGTCGACTGCACTGAGTCCCCTGCTCTGCTGGCCTATGTGAGACAAGGAAGGAGGAGAAAGCTCCATGGTGTCCGCCCAGTGAGGAATGGAATCAAATTTGGCATCAAAATGGGCTGAAGCCAGAGCTGCCTTCAGAGGCCAGCAGGAGGTGAGATAAGTGGGAGCAGTGACAGTCAGAAGGTCATAGGCCCCGGACCTAACAGGGGCCCCCTACCTCAGCTCCTGAAAATTGCCGCCAAGCAGAATGTGGGTCATGTAATGTAAGAACTTTTGATTTTTTTCTTCAAAAGAGGCTCAGATTCTGAATTTTTATACAGAACTGTTTTTTTTTTTTATACTGTCCTCTACAAAATCAAACTCTGTGCCAAAATAAAAACCACAACAACGACAAAAACACCGGTGGCCAAATAAAATAATCTTGTCAGGGAGTATAGAGGTGACGACCTCTGGGTTATGTTTTTATGCAAGTTCAGGGTCAGCATGGGCTTCTGGAGACTGTACCCAAAGGTGGGGTGCAATGGCCAAGCAGACAAACACAGGGTGTCCTTGGGGCCTCTCTTCTCCACCTACCCTTACCCTGCTCTCTCTTTCCTCTTAGAACTTCCCAGTTCCTGACATCATGCTGTATACTTACTTTAATTTCTGGTGCCTCCCCTCCCCCAACTAGAATGGAATCTTCATGAGGGCAGGGGCCTGTTTGTTCGCCGCTGTGTCTCCCACACAACAGGGTCTAGTACATAGTGTGGTCAGACCCTGCCCAATAAATACTTGCCAAGTGAATTATGAATGACTGTCGATGTCTCCATCTGCAGCATCTGAATCAGATGAGCCTGTCCCATAGGACCTTTATTCTGGGGTCTGACATCTAATTCCTAGCAGTTCATGACACCAGAGTGACACGGATAATCTATATCCAAAACTTCTACAGGGAATAAAATACTCTAAAACCCTACTTCTACTTTGTAAAAAAACAAAACAAAACAAAACCCAAAAAACCAAAACAAAACAAATAAAACCCTGCAAGAGACAAAGAAAAAAAATACATATCCACTCAGGGTATATACTTAGCTGTGATCATGAACACACTGACTTACTGTTTGAAATCGTGTAAAACAAGGACCTTCGTTAAGAAAGCACAGCTAAGCAAACAAACCCAGAACCCACATCTGCTGACACACAGCACGGTACCCACACAGCAGCAGGACACCAGCGATGCCGTGTTCTCGAAGAATTCCTTCTACACAATGCAAACGAGCAGAAGGGCATAGAAATCGGTACCAAGGGACTTCCTGTTCTTGCCGAAAAAGAAAATTCGGGTTCTAAATCCGGCACTACCGAGCAAGGGGGGCGTCTCATTTGTGGCTGCATATAAAGCTGGCACTCCCTTGCCTGAACTAAGGCACTTACTCCGTGCTACTTCAAACCAGCAAAGCTCAAAACAATTAGCTACTCGCACACGTTTTTGGCCAGCTGCTGTCTGAGGAAAACGGCCCTGCAATGTGCATGCCCTAGTTTAAACCAGTCTTTGAGTTGCACACAAAAGCATCCTTCCCCTACCTGTCTCGCTCTCTCAAGTTGAGTCCACAAAGAGACTAGAAATACACTTCCCCTTAAGTGAGAGAAAAACATGTTTAAAGGACAGTCCAGACCTTTTTTATAAAAGCACTTACTTTGAAAGAATAGCACAGATTATGTATTCAAAACAAGACACCTTCTTAAGAGCAGACCGAGAGGTTGTCCAGTGCCACAGCCTTGCTCTGTGCTGGCAGCTCTGCTCCTGCTGGGCATGGTTCACAGAGAGAGTTGAGCCTGTGGGGCTTGGTCTGCTGGGGCTGCTGCGTCAGGATGACGCCTGGAACAATTATTGGGACAGGCTCTGGGCAAGTCAGCAGGACAGTTTTATTTCTGTGCTGAGATTGCTGCTTCCTCACGGGAAAATATTGGTGGCAGAGCTCCCCCCAGGTATCAGGCAGTGTCGATGCTCCCCAGATGATCCGAGTTCTGAGGGAGGCGAGGAGGGGGGTGCCTGTCACCTGTTGGGGGGCAGAGGGCAAGCAGCCCCTATAGGAGGCCTCGTACGTCAGATCAGGCCCCTTCCAGATTCACCCAAGGATATTGGTCTCCTTGACGTAGTGCCTTGACTCGGCCAAGGGCATGACTCAGCTCACCCACTAGCAGTGCTAGACTACACAGTTGCTCTCTCATCATCCAGTAGAGCTGAATTCAAGACAGTGACAGGAAGAAGGGCCAGGGGGAGAGCCTGGTGGTCCCCAGCTCAGTGAATCTAGAGCTTGTGGCTTCACGTGCCAGGAGATTTAGTGCTTATATCTTCAGTAGTTATTGCAATACAGTGGTTAGGACTTCGGAACCTGAAATCTATGAGGGATGGAGGAGGTAGAGGAGGAAGGGGAGGAGGAGGAGGGAGAGGGGGAGGAGGGGCAGGAGGGGTGCAGTGGACCTTTCAACTGAGTTCCCAAATCGATAAATGTAGAGAATTAATGATTCGCTGTTGCTGATTTTCTACTGGTGTCAAGATAACAAATTGTGGGGTGGAATTAAAGGCCTCCGATGACTTTTCATTTATGCCTGAGTGGCACTATAACTGAAAAGCAAGACTGAGAAACAGTGGGTATTTCAGTAAGCCAGCTGTGGGCTTCAGATGCTCAAGGATCCATACCTCCGTCTACTAATACATACATTCTAGATACAGAGCTTACCTCCAGCATGTAATGGGGTGGAGATAAGGTGTAGGAAACTTTGGGATCATTTTTCATTTGGAAGACTTATGTAAAAACACTCAAGTTATGAAGATATATGATTTCTTTTATCATGCAGTTTGGGGTCAAGGAGAATGAACAGACAAAGAATATTCTGTATCTGGAGGAGTGTGTAGTCATGGGCAGACGTGAAGCTGGTGGAGCAGGGTCTGACCCCAGGGCTTCCTTAAGCTCTGCCTCTCTGGACAATTTGGGATAGCAGCACACAGCCTCTCTGGGCTTCACTTCCTACATGAGAAGTTTTTAAGATCCCTCAAGTTTTAATGCCCTACTCTTCCTAGTCCTGCCTTCTAGCACATACCCTGACACAGAGAGAAATCTAACGAGCCAAGTCTGTCTCCCTATTTCTTCCATTCCCCTCTCTCCCTCCAGGAAGGTGGCGAATTCCAGCAAAGAACCACAGCTTCGTTCTGCCTCCCTATTCTAGCTGCTTCTGACCAAACTCTGAAAAGCCCAGAAGCACTGATTTTTCTAAAGTCTCCGGAGAGTGGGGCAAACAATAGAGATAAGGACTCATTGCTTATAGCAGACAACTCCTTCAGGTCCACCTCTGCTTATGAGGTGTGGTCATGATCTTCTCAGGGTGCCCTGAGCTTGGTGGGGGTCCAAAGGCCTGGCTGTTCCCCATTCAACACAGGTGTTTCTGCAGACAGATTTGCTCCTGGGGGTCCCACTTGGTGGAAGACGGTCAGGCTGCAACTCAGCCCAATTCTACTTCCTCCTTTTTTCTTTCACAGGTGTTATTTCTCGCTTGCACAACCAGTATCTATGTTCTAGGGGACCCAACAGACACAGAGGTGCTAGTCATTGCAATGTGTAAGTCCTAAAGTCTATTTGTTTGCTTTTCCAAAAAGGACCTTTTACAGGCTTCAGGAAGCTTATCTTCAAGCAACAAGATCCTCTTTGTGCCCTAAAGATCTGCAGTGTAGATTTCTGTTCCACTCTCATTCACAGACACAGAGAGGCTGAGATCCCATCAATTTTCGCCAGCCGTTCTCAAACAGGGGTGCATATAAGAATCGCCCCCAGAGACTTTTTTCAAAATGCAGATGGCCAAGCTGTACACGCAAAGCTACAATTGGTGATGAGACAGACCCCTAGTTGAACCACTAGTCTTAGTGTGAAATTCTGCCTCATCTGGGCTTCTTCGAGAGATGAGCATTCATCCTGCTGAGGATCATTCCAGAAGCTGAAAAGTATATCTGCACTAAATGGTCAGTTGAGTGATCCCTTATTCATCTCCAGATATTTTTATAAATTCAGCTAGTAATGCAGACTTATTTTGGATCATGTTGAATGAATCTTGGAAAATATTATAGAAAGGCATAGAGCACGTTGGGATCATTTTCAGTTTTGAAGATCTAAACAAAACCCACAAAAGTAATGGGGCTGTAACATTTCCTTTATCATGCACTGTGGGGCAAGGAGTTTTGCACTGATTTTCCACAGAAACTGGAAATAAGGTTGCTGTGTTCGGTCCCTTTAGGTTTCTAGTGTCATTGCTGTGTAGGAGGTTGTGGTTATGCTTACATTTCACAAACTAAGTCCTCTGGGACCACCAGTCCTGATCTCTGTCTTCTCCCTCCTGTTACTCAGGGAGAGCTCACTCACATAAATATCAAGGGAGAATATTTGGCCACCATATTTCCCGGATCACTGAATACAATCCCCTGAGATTGTTTGCAATGCACACTTAGCTTCGTGGTTACATTCAAGGCAGACCGTATATATCTGAAGAGGCACATAAGCTGAGATTTCCTGGGACAGGAAAGCCCTAATTTTCCAATGATCCCCGTCCTGAAAAGAGGGAAGTGAGAACATTCTCCTAGAATGTAAAATGCATCCAAAACGTATTTTTTACGACTTCCTCCTGTATCTTTATAGCCAAAGAGACAATTCAGAAGTCCCAGGGGAATGTAAACAGACAAGAGCACTGTGCATTGAGGAAAGCATTCTCTTAGCAAAAGTCAAGCCTTCCCCACGTGGGGAAAACTAGGGGATGGGTGGCTCAGTGAACTCAGAGAAATAAAGCAGCTGCTCGACAGCACAACAAACTCGGAGACACAACAGGAAAAAAGTTTAACATTTAAAATTTGAAATTGCTGCCCTGTCACTGTCCCTGTACATTTGGCAGCACGTGATTAAGTAGTGATTAATCCTTCTTGAACACAACACTGAAAATGCTCATTCTCTAAGTGTGCTGCTCTAAACTTACTAATTAAGATCGCTCCCTGTGAGTGAGTTGGAAACAGTGCCTTGTGGTGGGAGAGAGGACCTCAGTCTGAAGATTCCTTGCCTCCTGTGAGCTGAAAAATGCCAAGATGCTCACTGAACATCTCAGAGCTTTGGTCCCCTTACTGCAGGGCCATTTCAGGGATTAGCTGAATATGCACGTGGCTATGTTTAGCACATCTGCAAAGCACCATGCAGATGTGAGCTTTTAATTATTTTTTAAACAAAAGCCTCCTTTAAGGGTTGCCACAGTAGGGCCTGTGGATGGAGATTCCAGCTCACACAGGCACGGACCTGCTCCTCGCTTACCCACCCAGAGACTCAGCAGTGACAGAGCCCTCTATACCCAGTTCCTTAGAACATAAGACGGGAACAATGGTCATACCTACCTCTTCAGATTGTGGCAGGTAGAGAGGATTCATGCAGAAAAGCATCTAACACATATCATGACACAGAGTGTCCGGGTAATATAAGCTGTGATTATTGTAAACCAAGACTGTCACTGAAAGTTATAAGGCTGTGAGATATGGGAAGGAGGGGACTTGGCACAAAGTCTGCGGGAATCTGGGGAAAGCCCTTCCAAGGAGAACCCCCCCCCCCAGCTACAAGAGGCCCCCTGCAATGAACTGGCAAACTCCTGGTGGCTGGCTTGACCGAGGCAGCAAGAGAGATTGCTGCTCTGGTCTCCAGGTGAATTTCCATGCATTCACATCAACTATAAGGCAATTCCCCACAGCCCAGCAGAGTGCTCCACTATAATTTGGGAAGGACCATCACAGAGTGCTCGTTTCCAGGTACAAATTCACTTGCGACAACTGTACGTTCACATCACACAAGGGAAACTTGACATGCAAAGAACATCATCTCAGAATGGAGCACAGTCAAAAAGGGGTAGATGCAGGTGGCAGGGGAGGGACGGGTGATGGATCTCAAATGTCCGAGCTGCGCTGGCGGGAGTTCCCGAGCCGGGTGACCACCGTGGCCTGTGGGCTGAGGCACATTCCATTATGAGTGGCGTGGGTTTATAATGGAATGACATGGATGGGTTCTTATAATCAGAAAAACACACTGACCTTCACACTACAGAGGTGCAGCAGCATAATGACCCACCACGTGCACGCGCATCAATTCCTGGGGAAAAGTCCAACGAGGTTAACTCAGCGTGTATCCCGAGCAAACAAAATCAGCGACATTACCCAAAAGAAGAATGCCGTGCCCCCACCCCCACCGAGGTACCTGGCTCAGGCAACCAACATGTAAAAGGGAAACTTACACGAGGATCACAATCATTTTCATAAAATTGACAAAAGGTAGCAAACAACATTCTTTTATGTCATGAGTCATTTGATTTAGATTTTAAAACTTAATGCTAAGGAGTGAGAATCACAGGACTAGAAAGAAATCTTTTTGTCCCTTTCAGAAAGCAAGGATTTGGTTGGTGTGGGGCTTGTGGGGAGGGGGAGATCTGCTTCCCCAGCCCTCTGAGAAAACTACCTAAAGACGTCCTCAGACATGCTCCACTTATAAGACTCCCTCAACCACAAAGGAACCTGATCTATAGTTAAGCTGCTGGAAATATCACTGACTCATCTCAGCGCAGTTACTTGGATGTGAAAGATTCAAGAGGAAGCAGTGTCCCTTACGTGCCCAGTAGAGTATTGCCCCAGACAGCCATCACTGGTCACAACATCTGCACTTGAGTACAGAGAAACCATGTCAAAAATTAGGAGTTGAATGGAGACATGCCAGGCATAGGAAAATTGCTGACGGTATTCTACCAGGGTCCTATCAATCCCAGTGTCACTGTGGTTCATGGGTCTTAATTCTGATTAAGTTAACGTTGCTATGAAAGTAACCGATATGGTCTTATACTCCAGAAAAAAGTGGTATATGATATCAGCTTTCCAAAAACCCCAGTGAAACCTAAAGCTTTGCTGACAAATGGGTTTGGGTAAGAAACAAGTCGCAAGCTTGCATTCTGCATGTGTAGGTTATATTCTCAGCCCTGGTGTGAGCAGATTTGCATAGGGGAGAGTCAGAGAATTTAAGGTACACGTACTCATGTACTCAGATCCTGCTGTGTGCCCCCCCACTACCACACGCTGGGCACTGCATGCCTTCTCAATGGTGAGGAAACAGCGTGGCGTTCACCCCTTTCCCTATGGCTGCTCTTCAGGCTTCCCCAGCCCTGCTCCATTTACAGGTTCTTCCTCACTCACCCTTTTCCATGTTGGAGGTCCTCAGACCCTCCCACATTCACACTAGGGGCCCATATTCCCTTCCATGGCCTCAATTACTCTCTTAACATTGACAATTCCCAAATTTCCCTGACAGCTCAAAGCTCTTGTCTGAGTTCCAAACCAACATCCACTGGGGCTTCTCACAGCTCCCAGACACAGTGCAAAAGGAACTCAGGATCTTTATCCTTAAACCTGATGCTCCCCACCAAAGCCCAGACTCAGTAACAATTCCTTCTCCACTGGGTCTCCCTGCCAGTAACTCTTTTTTTCCTGTCAATAACTTTTGCTACTACTTTTTAACCATTCTAAGAATCCATTTCTACTCCTTCGTCATGGCCCAAGCCTCTCCCCTCCCCAGTCTAAGTCTCCCCACCCTGCCCATGCCCCATATACATTCTGTACAACAGGTAGAATGCTTATAAAAGGACATCAGATTGTGGCTTTAATGGCCTCACACTTCCTTTAGGCTAAAGTTTGAGACAAGAGGAGACATTTCATACAAGCATGGAAAATGGATCTGGCCCTTCCTCCTCCCTGGCCCTACTGTCTCTCTCCACCCCATGCATGACATCCCAGTCACTTGGGGAGTTTTGCTCGGAGGTACTCCTCTTTTTCTGGGAGATGTCAGTATGCTGTTCCCTCTGTCTGAAACATGCTTCCCTCAGTCCTCCTTCTCCACAACCTTTCGTCCTCGCTCCTCTGGGCTCCCCACCCAGAACAAATGTCCCTAGAACAATATCTGGTACTTACATTAGTGTCTTTGAAAATAATTCTAAAGAACTATTTGTGTATTTTGTTTAAAGTCAACCCGAAGTTCTGTGGGGGCCGGGCTACCGTCCTCAGTGCTGAGCACAGACCTGGAACACAGGCTTGCTCACCACGTGCAGTGAGAATAGGACAGATGAAAGAACTGCTGAACGATGGGGGACTGACATCTGTGTCCTTGAGGAATTCACAGTCTAGACTTTAGAAGACAGAAAAGAAGCCTCTTGATGCACCTGTCCTTAACCAAATGTTGATCTAATTAATCAAACATACACATGCGCATTTGAAGAGTAAGCAGAACAGAAAAAAAAAAAAAAAAGACCATTCAAATTACACGTTACCAATTTAGCACTTAACCTGGGGGAAGACTGGTTATTTTACTTTATAGTTTCCTGTAAATTGTTTTTTTACAGTTTACTAATAGTTTAGCAGCAAAACTTGACACTGGCAAAGAAGAATAGCAGAGTGAAGACTTTATAAGTAAAGTGAACGGGGATTAAAAAGGATCCAGCTCTAGATCCCCAAATCTCATGGCACCCCACCAGCCAGGACCTCCTGGATGGAACCTCCTCCATCAGGAATAAGCTAGAACCCAAGCAGGTTAAGGAATGAAATGGGGACCAAGTGACCGTCTACATGAACACAACCAGGAAAGTGCTCTACTCTTTGCCTTTGGCCCATCCAGGCTTTACAGATCTGTCCACGCTCTTCAAAGATTTCAAGTGGAGGAAAAGACAATTGACAGTATTAAGGATCACAAAGTTGTACCTTGTAAGTAACCTGAGATTAGATAATTCTTCCTTCAAATGCATGAGCATTTATACGAGGTTATATCCACTTCTCCCACTGCACTCCAGGGGCTAGGAACCTTAGGGACACTCTTGGAGTCCACCTTACAGGGCAACAGGAAAATCAAATGGGAAGGACGCCTTTGAAGACCACTGCAGCAGGGCCTGAGTCAGAAGCCCTAACAGCAGACAAGCACAGCCCTTGACAAGAACGCTCCTTCACGGTCCCTGATTCAGCCCTCTGAGGACCCAACATCCATGTAAGTGCCCTGGAAACTAACCCTCTGTCAGCCCCATCGTGGGGGTCAAGGCTGAAAGGCAGAACACTCTGCCACTGCTTCCAGGTCACGTGGGTGGAAGCTACCATTATTAAAAATCAAATAAACCATATAAGATGTTAATCCAGGGCCAGTATCGATCCTGCCCCTACCCAAATGAGTCAAGGTTAAAAACTAATAACAGAAAGCATACCACAGTGATTTATAATGTGCTAAAAAATTTTTTTGTTGTTTTGCTTTTCCCCTGTTCCTTTCCATCTGCATCTAGGAAGTAAAGGGTTTTGAGGAAGAGATCAATATCATTATGGGTGAAATGGATAAAAGGGAAAATCCTTTTTTTTTTTTGTAATTATAGAAACAATGTACATTTGGTATTTAAATTCCCAAACCAGGGGCGCCTGGGTGGCTCAGTCGGTTAAACGTCCGACTTCGGCTCAGGTCACGATCTCGCGGTATGTGAGTTCGAGCCCCGCGTCGGGCTCTGTGCTGACTGCTCAGAGCCTGGAGCCTGTTTCAGATTCTGTGTCTCCCTCTCTCTCTGACCCTCCCCCGTTCATGCTCTGTCTCTCTCTGTCTCAACAATAAATAAATGTTAAAAAAAAAAAATTAAATTCCCAAACCAGACAGACAGTACAATAAAAAGTGACTCATAAACCTACCCCTGAAGAAAGTAGAGATTCTGGTTGGGAGTGGGTTTCTTCTTTCTAAGAAGTGGGTTGAAGAAAGCCTGGCCAAGGGACCACCTTCAGGGTGGCCCGGTCTCAGCAGGTCCCACTGGCCTGGGCGGGGGGATCCTGGAAAAGAAGCCCAGAGTTGCTGGCCTTCCGAGGAGGCCTGTGATATTTAAAAAGACTTTACACTCACTTTAAGTGGATGTATCTGATATCCTCAGAAAGCTGGTCAACCAGCATAATCACTCCCCATAAAAGACTGCAATCATGTCTATCAATTATTTTAGGTTGTCCTCAGAATGGATGATTGACAATTAGGATCGACTGAATTCCAACAGGAGATGCCAAGCTGCACGTGGGCAGTTCCAAATACAACACGACAGACCCGCCTGCGAGGACAAATTAAGCTCAACTGTACGTGTTTTGAATGAGATTTTTTAAAGCTTATTTCTTCTTGGATATCAGAATATTACATTCACTGATTTAATAAGATGATTCTGGTTGAGAGCTCCCAGGAACATGCTGTGTCACCAGATCTTCCCTCATGTTGTGTCCCAAAGGCAAGGTGTCCTCTGCTAACAGTCAGCGTTGACAGTGCATTGACACAAATGAATCTGGTCCTGTTACCAATTTGGTGACCATGAGGCTGGTGGGTGTCAGCACTACTGGGGGGCTAACCAGTCTGGCTTCATCCTGAGCTCCTTTCTTTCAGCCCCTTGTCTTGATGCCATTTGCATCTCCAGGACATATAAGATTTACTATCACATGACCTTAAAGGAACTACTCTCCTTGAATTTGTCTTCCTGAGAGGAGGTGTCTTCATGAGCCACTACCTAAATCATCACTTCCTGTCATTAATGGCTTATAATGCCTTCCAGATTCTCAGGCCCCACCACTCATATAGATCATCTCTCTTAAATTAAACACACAAAAAAAGGCTTTGACAAACTGGCGAGGCTCTTCTCAAAGAACACGGACTTGGTGGCATAAGCTGTGAGCCTCTCATTTTTTATACTCACTTCATCAGCATATTTTTAATTTCATTTGTGCATATATTTTTCCAGGTCTCTAGCATAACCGTGACCAAATTTCTATCAATAGTGATGCACATATTGAAGAGGGCATCTCTTGGGATGAGCACTGGGTGTTGTATGGAAACCAATTTGACAATAAATTTCATACATTAAAAAAAGAAAAACAGCAATACACAGAGGGAAAATAAAGATGTCTTGACTCCCAAGTTCACCAAGCTTCCCCATTGACTATTTCTTCCCAACATGATGGACTCATGCTGGTTCTAAGAAAGGCTGGCCCCAGAGACGGCCAGTTGGTCCTCACAGGGACAGTTCCAACTCCATGAGCAGACAACATAAATATGTGAATGCAGCCTCCTCCATCCAGCACCTTCTTCCTCAGACCCCAACTCTGAGCAGCAGAGGGGAAATGCCAGGAGGAGGCGTGCAGCTGAGTCTGGTGGCCAAGGTGGTGAGGGCAGGGTGGAGGCAGCCCCCAGCAGCCCTCGCGCCAGGGTCAGTGTTCATGGCCCTGAGCTGGGTCCCCGCCTTACCACTTCCATCCTTCCCAGGGCTGAGATTTACTGCTGTTCAGCCCATGGCTGTTTGCTTTTCCTCAACCTTCATGTTCCAGCCGCAGGACATCTGTGACGGGGAAATTCTCATAACAGAGCTCCATACTTGACTAACTCCACAACAAAGCTGTCTTCTAAGAATAATAGCTGATCCCAGGATGTTTTCATTAAAAACAGATTTCAGTGACAGACTATCAAAACATTTTCTTTGTACAATAAGCAATATGATGGGGGCAGAATTATGCAAAACATATGGGCTTAACACTGCCCTCGGCAGCTAGGAGCTCATTTCCCCTGTTTTCAATAGCTTATTTGACTCACCCATCACGGGTATGTGCAGACTTTGTCCTGCACGGTGCTTTTTCATGCTCCAAGTGGCAGAAGAAAAAGGCTGGTGAACTGCATTTCTGCCTCTGTTTCCAAAATCTGTCACTGGTGGTCTTAGAGGGGTGGGGCTTGCTTGTATCCTTAGAGAGTCAGAGTTGTTCATTTATTAACCATTCACCACTTGCCTGGCATCATTTTGGCATTGGAAAAATGCCGTCGTGAAAGCTAATATCTAGTATTTCTATGGCTTCCAACGTGCCAGGCCCCGTTCTAAGTGCTTTACCTATAGAACTCCCTAACCCTCGCAGCCGCCCCAAAGGCAGTTGCTATGACTGTCTGCATGTTATAGGTGAGGAAACAGAAGCATGGAGAGGTTATGTAACTTGCCAAGTGTCACACAAAGAATAAAGAGCAGGGCCAGGACTCAGACCCAGGCATCGGGGCTCTGGAGCGCATACATACTTGGTCCCTGCCCTAAAGGAACCAACACACGGACCCATCACCTGAATATGCAAGATGTCTTGGGTCACTGAATTTAAGAGTGGAGGGGGCTCCAAGCAGTCCTTGCTCAGTGTTGAAAAGTTATTTTTGTCGGTAATACCTTTATGACACTAATGGGGATATACCTCCTGGAACCCTGTTCTCCTCAGTTAAACACTTTGTTTGCCCTGTTCTTTTTTATTTTTTAGTCTAGTTTCCACTTCATAGCCTAATTCTTCTGAAACTTATCTTTGTGTATGGTTTATAACAGTTGCCGTCTCCTTCATTTTCGGTTTTGACCCTTACAAATAGTTTTCCAAGGGCTATGTGTTAAGAAATCGTTTAATATATTAGAAATCACTAAACTTTTTAATAAACTCATATGTATTGCAAGAGTCTCAATCTCTTTGATTGTCCTTTCTGTTCCTATACTGACACATTAAGTTTTCAGGTTTGTGTGTATGTGTGTGTGTGTACATGTACCCAGAGTCAAACATATACACTTATTTACTATATATGTATGACAATTTATCACATTGGATAGCACAAGTACCCCCTTTGTTAATTTTTGAAATATATTCTTCCTAAAAATCTCCTAACAATGCTTGCATTTTTATTTTTCTAGAATCTGGAGAACCAGGGTTGCTGTGGACCCAAGCTAGGCATGGAGAAATGCCATAAGAGCCCTATGTTTATCACAAGGCACTGACAAGGTGTGTTTATCACAAGGCACTGACAAGGCAGGAACCTGGGGAATGCTTGCAATACCCACACAGAGGATTCCCACCAAAGATTCAATGGAACTCAGTCCTTACACTCAACTGGCCACATTCTAGAACATGAAAATCCCCTGGATCTTGTCAGTGGAATAAGGTTAAACTAACAGATGAATATGATAAGGGTTTGTACGTTAAGTTATTCCAACCCAGAGCATGATCTGTTTCTCCACTTATTAAATTCCTATTTTGATTTTTTAAAAATTAACATTCATAGCTTTCTTCACGTAGGTCCCACAAAGTCCTTGCTATTTGCAGTTCAGGTTTTCTTTGTTAAGATTGCAAGATGGTTTCTAAAATTATCATGGGTTTGGGCCAATAGATGCCTTTCTAATTCTGCATGTTTTATTATTATGGCACTCTATTCCCTTCCTTTTCCTTCAGATTCTTGTTATCAGCCTAGTCTTCATGCTCACGTTTTATCATGTAATATACATGTGGGGCCAAATATCAACATGTTTGCTGGTCTGGGGTTCATCACCAGCCAGGAGGGCAGACTCCTACCTACATCCCCCAGTACAAAGGGCCAACATTTCCTTCCCTCCAGCCACTCCTGAGGCAGAGGAAGGTGGTTCTCTGTAGGGTTCCCCCAGGGAGTGAGCTCTACCTTCCTACAGTGTCCCAGAGGGAGAGCTCTGGAACCCCTTGGGCAAGGTTCTGCCTGGTTCCAGGTGAGGGCTCTCCCTTACCCAGGTCTTCTCCCTGCAGGTGTGCTGGGGCTGGGCTTGCATGTACCATGGTGGTCAAGGCTTGAGTCAGGACCATGGCTCTAGCAGGGATTGATCTGATTTGCTGATCAATCTTGAGCCAACAAGATTAGGTGGACCAACAAGACCTTGCTTTGGGTCTGCTGCCTAAACCTGGATAGTCACAAAGCGACCTAACATTTTTTTTCATCTCTTGTGCATCCATTTCTCTCTAGGGCCTCATGTGGAGGAGTCTTTTCATTCAGTCATATATCCAACAAGTGTTCATTGAGGGCTAACCACACACCAGGCACTGGAGATGAGGAGGCATTGTTAGTTACCATCACAGACTACGAGCCTGGCTGTGCAGCTTATGTTTGAGAGGAGAGAGCAACAAAAAAGCCCCTGGAAATAAATAAGTAAAATATAGATGTTAGAGGGTAGGAAATTTTAAGGCAAAATAATAAATGAGAAATGAAATGTTAAGATGTGGATAGGAGGTGGCATTCTAGATTGGATTTCTCAAAGGAAAGAAGATTTGGAGTAAAGAACAGAAGGAAGAAAAGAAAGTGTCCAAGGAAATGTCTAGGGAAAGATGGTTCTGGTCAAAGAGAACAAGTGCAAAGGTCCTGAGGTGGAAAGTGCCTTTTTTTCCTTCTTTGTTTCCTTGTTGAGAAACAGCAAAGAGGCCAGTGTGGCCAGAGCTAAGAAACCAGAGGGGAGAATGGTAGGAAATGAAGTTGAAGATGTAGCATGGGGCTGGGTGGTGCTAGGTTTCCTAGTTCAGTGGGAGTGCTCTGGTCTCCACACTAAGCGAGGTGGGGAATCACTGGAGAGCTCCGAGCAGGGAAGTGACACGACCTGGCTGGCAATGAGCAGAGTGTCTCTAGCTGCCGGTTTAAGACCACACTGAAGGAGAGGCAAGGGAGGAGGTTGGGACAGCTTGCAAGAATCCAGCACAGACACAAAGGTGGCATGAGCAGCAGGAGGGTGAGAATTCGGTCAGAATTCTGGAGAGCGGAGCATTGTCATGGGCAAGGCTGTATTACATTTCATTTGTAATGTCTCTAGCTAAGCTTCTGTTCATCGAGCAGCCAGTTCATCACATGCAGCTCTTGCAGACTGAAGGGGATGCTTGCCACGGCTTACCTGCTCATCTACCGACAATGAAACTTCCTGCTAGAGAGTATGAAGCAGCTTCTCTTTCCCTTGCCAGACACCGTAACCTGTTTTCATGTCTCTCTGCAAATCTTTTGTTTATCATGGTCATCAGAGCTCCTGTTGTGCCCATTGTATCTCTAAGTCCACTTCCAGCTCCACTGCATTTTGGGGAGGGGAGGACCCCAAATGAAAACAGGAAGAGAGGAGCAAATGGAGGCCAGGATGTGGGTTGGGGCTGGCCCAGAGCTACAGAGGGCAGGTGGAATGTGCAGCCTGGCAGAGGTCCAGCCCTGGTCTTCCGGGCCCCAGTCACACCCTGTGTCCTAGAAATCAGTCCGGAGACAGATACATCGATCACTATTTCTAGGCTCCAGAGCACTACCATTTGGTATCATTTCGGAAACTTTTCACAAAATTATGTTCGTAGAAGTTGTACTTGGGGGAGGGAGATGCATCCGGTGACCTTCATGACGACCAGTCAGTCAGTTTGGTAACTGAATATCACCGCCATCTCCTTCAGTGCACTGGCTAACATTTTAAGACTCTACAGACACACAGAAGAGTTTCTCAGACATTGAAAAACAAGCAATATCAGCTTTTCTTTGAACATATGATCCATAAAGATATTGAATCCATAGGCATATGCTGACCCTGATATATGTGACTGTGTGTCACTTATCTTTTCCACAACAGCATCTCAAAAGCCCTGGGGACTAAATGTAAGCAAATTGTGTCACTCGATGCTAAGATGTTGAGGGCTCGTGAGGCAAGAAAAATTATAATATCCAAGTTGCAGTTTCTTCAGTAACTTTACTTTCTCCACATTGATGGTGTGTATAAACATGAACAGTTTCCAGATGTAATATCTAACCCAATAATGTCCACCAGCTGGGATAGGAAGACAAGTGTTAGATTTTCACTCTGGTCTCAGAATTTCAGCCAGAGAATATTCACCTACCGAGAACTGTGGACCAGAGGGTTCTCATCTCCACCTCTGAAAATGTGGGTCTACTAAAACTTAAAAACAAAACTCAGAACATTAAAAAACACGAGTGTTGGGAAAAATACTCTATGAATATTATCATGTTTCTGGTCGTTAGGGGTTTCTGAGCAAAGAGCACTGATACCTGGGTTTGAGGGTAATTCATGGCCACCCTAAATGTAGAGACCTCTGGAAAGATGTAATCCCACCTCCTCTGGAAGCATCTGTTTACATGCAGGTGTGTAAGCCCAGAGTCTTTTGGTTCCTCTCCTCGGAGAGGATTTCATTATATTCCAGAACAAAGGTCTTTCTTCCTTTCTGCAGAGAGGAAGGCAGCCAAATATTCCAGTAGCACCTATATAAGCTCTGGGATTCATAACTTCAGGGATCTCTCCTGTGGCACAAACCTCTGCCTGCACGGGGGACATCTGGCTCCTATCACGTCATCCCACGGGGATGGTAAGATTGCCAAGAAATCAGTCTGTCACTGATCCTAAGACCTCATGTTTTCTGTCAGAATAAATGAATACAAGTAGATGTTTAATTTAACAATGGAAGGAGAGTTGGCTGTGACAGTAACACCACTCGCTATTACACAGTGGATTATGATGCCCCTGAATCATTCCATTCTCCTCTGTGGGGGGTCAAACATCTCTGTCTGCCATGAGACTTGCTCATGCTGCCTGTAGGAAGACCATATACATCCACCTCACACGCTGCGAACGTGGTCATGGAATATGTAAAATGCTCTGGCCAATTACACATGATGTTCACTTCCGAGCAAGAAGTTTTACGAGGTGTCATGGGTTTACACCAACCCCCTTGCTCCCGTTCTCTCCCCAACAACAGCATGTGCCAGTTCTAGACTAGGCCTCCAGCCTATGCCTCAGAAACCCAACCCACAAACTGAAGGACAGCAGCAGCTGACCCACAGACTCCATGTGATATGAGGGAGAAATAAACATTTGTAGCAGAAGGATGTTTATTTCACAGCCTACCTGGGAAAAGCACATTGTGTGGATATTTGTTTCACAACATAACCAGCAAAAGCAGACTAACACAGCCTCACACCAGTCCCCATTTCTACCCCCTTCTTGAACTGGACCCCACTGCTCAATGGAAGGGGGCACATCCAGATTCTTCTGCGCCAACCAGCACTCGGCGTTCCCCTAAACTGACCTTCTCTAAAAGAAAGGTTTTCAGTTTCATGAGTCAGGGAGAGGTTTCAGCACCAACATAAACTCGTGAGGCAGCAAGGATCGAAGACACATCTTCCTTCTCTCCTGTGTCCCATTCAAACCATCCCATTCCACCAAATCCTCTACTTTCTGTTTCGGGTACCTGCTGGTTTCACTGCACTTTCAAGCTCTTTACAATGACTTTCCCCTAGTAACTGTCAACTCTCAGGTCAAATTTCTCCCGGTAGTTATCATGTCAGGATGCATATTGTATCCTCCCCTCCTCAATATTTCCCACAAAGAAAATAATCTTTGCTAACAAGGGAGAATGTTGGATTCCACTCTGTGGCGGCAGTGCTGTTTTGCTGATAAAGGCTCAGAGTTAAATTCTTGTATTTACTACTTTTTTTTCCTCAAATCATAAAAAAACAGGGAAATACGTCTCTTGCACCATCGAAAGGCTACATTTCCTACTTGAATCTGCTGTCTTGACTCTTTTCAATCTCCCAGCTGGCAAACACAAAGTCCCCTTTAGGGCACTAACACAATTACAAAATTGGAGTTTAACAGACTTAAACGGGGTCCTCCTGGAGGCATTTACACTTTAGAGTAAGAGCAGTCTGAGATCATAGCAGCTGGGATGGGGAGGCAGGAGGAGGGAGAAGACCTGCCAGGAGAGGTTAGTGTCTTGTCTCTTTTCACTGTCTACCATGGCCGGGAGGGGCTGCTGACGAACCACAACCAGGGAATGTTAGAGATTGCTCATTCTACACCAAAGAGCTTTAAGGACCTCAAATTTAGAGACTTAATGAAATAGGTCACTGCTTCGTCTTTCCTATCCAGAATCTCATCGTTTAAGGAATAACAGGGCAGAACTTCAACGTGATTTTAACGGCAGCACACTGAGCAAATGGGGCAACATGTGTTGGTACAAATCAATTTGGCGAATCCACATCATGTGTAAGGACCACAGGGATGCTTTTAGGGTTGTAAATAGCCAGAAAGAAAGAGTGGTGTTGAAAGGATTGTGATGGGAGAGACAGATGGTTCCCAGATGTGGAACAGGCAGAAGGGCAGAGGGAGGCAGAGAAGCCAGAGTTTAAGTCTGATTCTGCCACTTTCCGGCTCTGGGATCTTGAGCAAGTTACTCAGTCTCTCCAAATGTCAGAGTTCCCACTTGTACATGAGGATTATGATTGCATCTACTCCATAGTGCTGTTAATAGATTTAGGGAGGAAAATATACGGAAAGTACCAGACCCATGGCACCTACAGGACCAAGAGAGACAGAGAGCTCAGTATCAAGAAAGGAGGGTGAAGTTCAGGACATGAGCGGCCTTCTCACTCCAGCCAGGGCCCTAAAGAAGTACTAATGCTCAGCTGAGCCTGCGAGCACCTGGCCACTTTCTCCTTTATTGTTTTTCTTTCTTTTCTTTTTTTTTTCCATGTTGGCATACTTCCAGACTTGAAGTTGCAAGAATATTACAATGAATTCCCTAATATATTTCAGACAGATTCTCCAAATGCTAATAACGTTAATATTTCTCTCTCCCTCTGCCTGTGTGTGTGTGTGTATATACATACATACACATTCATGCATATATACATATATAATCTATATAATTATGCATATTGATATGTGTGCATGTCTAATTTTTTTCTGAACCATTAAAAAGTCATCTGTAGACTCTTTACTCCCAAATAGTTTGGTGTGTCTTTCCTAAAAACAAGAAATTATTTTATAACTTATTATTTTATAACTATGGTATAATTATAAAAGTTAGGAAATTAACACTGAATCTACAGAACTTATTCAGATTTCACCAATGTTTTCAATAATATCATTTATGGCAAAGGAAAATCCAAGATCCCAGATCACGGATCTTTCTGCATATTTCATGATACTGATAGTCTTCCAGGGTAAAGACCAGTGATTTTGTAGAATGTCCCTCACCTTAAGTTTGCCTGATGTTTCCTTGTGATCAGTTCCAGGCTCTGTTTTTTGGGCCAGAACATCAAAGAAGTGGCGCTGAATTCTCCATCTACCATATTCAGTGATAGTGGGCTATCACTACCCCATTTCCGATGTCAGCTTTAATTACTTAGATAAGGTGATATCTGCCAGGCTTCTACACTGTAAAGCTATTCTATCCTTTGTAACTAATAGCTATCTTGTGGAGAGATATTTGGAGATTATGTAAATACACTATTACTTCTTAAACTTTCACCCACTTCTTCTAGCATCCATTAATTATTTTTGCCTGAATCAGTTATTATCTTGATGGTCCTTGCCTGTTTCTTACAGAGGTTTTGAATTCTGTCTTTTGAGGAATACTTTCCATGGCAATGAATTTTATAATGAGACTCACCAATGCTGCTATACCGTAAAGCATCTTTCCAAAACATGAGTTCCTGCCTGATGTCAGCTCATTGCAAAGACTTTAATTTAGGAAAGGTGGCCATGACCAACACTAGGAAAACATTTTATTTGCCAGAAAGTCTTCTAGACTTCAATTATAATAGACATTTCACATTTGGTTTCCACATAGCACGCACCTTCCTTCCTTCCTTCCTTCTTTCCTTCCTTCGTTCCTTCTTTTCTTTAATTATGAAAGAAACTCATAAGAAAGTGTGTAAAATGTGAAACTGTGAAAAATGTGAAAGCAATCAAAAGCATAAAACAGAAAAAGCAACACCCATAAGCCAGAATCTAACACTATAAACCAATTTGCTATGTTCTTTGCCATCATCTCTTTCCTATTACTTTATCTTAAGACACACTGGAAAAATGTCTATTCATGCCTTCTGCCCATTTCTTCAAAGGGGCACTGCACACCAATGTTTACAGCAGCAGTATCAAGAATAGCCAAATTATGGAAAGAACCCAGATGTCCATCAACTGAAGAACAGATAAAGAAGATGCAGTATATATATATACAATGGAATACAACTCGGCAATGAAAAAGAATGAAATCTTGCCATTTGCAACAATGTGGGTGGAACTAGAGGGTATCATGCTAAGCGAAATAAGTCAGTCAGAGAAAGACAAATATCATATGATTTCACTCATACGTGGAATTTGAGAAACGCAACAGATGAACCAGACGAACAAAGGGGAAGGAAAGGAAAAATAAGATAAAAACAGAGAGGAAGGCACACCATAAGAGACTTTTAAACACAGAGAACAAACTGAGGGTTCTTGGAGGGAAGGGGAGTGGGGGAGATGGGTTAAGTGAGTGATGGGCATTAAGGAGGGTACTTTTTGGGATGAGCCCTGGGTATCATACGTAAGAGATCAATCACTGGGTTCTACTCCTGAAGCCAAGACTACACTGCATGTTAACTAACTTGAATTTAAATGGAAAAAAAAGACACATTGAATATATAATTTTGCATTCCAATTTTTCAATAAAATGTAAACATTTCCAATGTTGTCAAAAATCTTTTTCGTAAATAAATCTTAATGGATGCTCTTTAGAAATATGCTATAATGGAGTTCATTTTGCTCTATTTTGAACATTCAGGCGGTTTATGTTTCCACTATTCAATAATGAAAGGACTAATATCCTTGCATACATGCAAGGTATTTTCTGCATTTTTTTTAAATTTCTTTCGGAAATATAGGGCCCGAATGAGCACGGCCTAGTTGCAGGCTATGAATACATATTGTCAAGGAGCCTTCCACAAAACGCCTTACACCCATTTATATACCAATTAGCAATCCACGTGAGTCTTGTCCTCCCCACAAACTCAACAACACTGATTATTCTCATGATTCTAGCTCTTGACTGTACATCCTCCACCTCCTCTTAGCCACTCCTATTGCCCTTTTGTTAACTGTCTGATCCTGCTCTTTGAGTGCTTATCTACTGAAGCTTAGTGTTATTTTTTACTGAAGTACATGAGTTCTACGCACCCTAAAGTATTAAGCTTTCATTCAATATGCTTGTTGCAAATATTTTTCCAATGTATTATTTGCCTTTTAATTTTGTGTATTTGGATATGAACGGAAGATCTCCAATTTGGGGCAGTTAAGCTTTCTCTGTGGAGTCCTCACAAGTTCTTTTAGGAAGCTCTCCTCTCCCTCTCTCTTGCACCCACTAGCTGCCGTGGCGCAGTTGGAAACCTTGCCTCTCAAATCCATTCGCAGTTTATTTGGGAACATGTGAATTACATCCCTCTTCCTTACTGATATCTGCTGCCTCTGATCATGTTAGAATTTATCCTTGTTATGCAGTTCCATAAACCTATTGTTGTTTTCAGAGTCAAGACCACGTTTTATTCATTACTATAGTTTTGAATATGGTAATGTTGACCTTATTTCATCCTTTCTCTTTTGCCCTCTTTAGATGTATCTCTTGTGGCCTCTTCATCCTTTCAGAATACTTTAGAATAATTTTACTAAATTAAATTAATAAAAATTTGTAATTAAATAGGAAAATTGAGTGTATTTTCATCATAACACTGTACTCTATATATGAATTACCATGAAACATATCCTCAATTTTGCAATATTCAGTTTTCTCCTGAAAGAACATGCAATATCTATAGATTAATTTAAATCTTTTGTGTTTCTTTTTTTTTTAATTTTTCTTAATGTTTATTTTTGAGAGAGATAGAGAGAGACTGAGTGCAAGCAAGGGAGGGGCAGAGAGAGAGGGAGACACAGAATCCAAAGCAGGCTCCAGGCTCTGAGCTGTCAGCACAGAGTCCAATGCGGGGCTTGAACCCACAAACTGTGAGATCATGACCTGAGCCGAAGCCGGACACTCAACCGACTGAGCCACCCAGGCGCCCCAAAATCTTTTATGTTTCTCAGTAAAGTTTTGTATGTTTATTTATATACTTCTTGCACTTAATGATTACATATGGATATTTCTTGTTTTCATTACCACTGTGAATCGGATGTTTTTTAAATGACTTTTAAATTTCACATTCTGTAATTGTTAATTTTGTAAACTGCCTTAATTATTCAACTAACTAGCTATTTCTCTTCCATTTTACAAGTATACAAACATTGTGTAATATTTGTCCAAAAATAGTTATCATTTTTTTCCCAACTTTACAATGGCCATCCACATTGCTTTTTTTCTATATCTTGTTGCATTAGCCTGAACACCAAGATCAATGTTAAAAAATCACTAAGAATGGCAGTCAATTTTATATTTTTTTTCTGACAGTGACAGAAATATATTAAAATAAAGCAGGACATTGGCCATTAGTTTGAAACAGACATTAATTCCCATCTTATATTATCTAAATGAATACATGCTTTAATAAGGCCTTTTACTGTGAATAATGGCAATCATGGTCATCGAACATAAAATAGGATGAGGCGTTTTCATGACACTGTGGCCTGAAAATGTAACTCAGATTTCTGACTGCTGGAGATGGGCCCAGTCCTGTGCTCTGGAACCCATGGCTTGTCACAGGTGGCTCCTGCCAAGGGCTGGGTGTGGCAGGGAAGCTAGTGTGGGCCCATTCCCTGGAGACGAAAGGCTCTCCTGAAAGGCCACATTGAGAATCACACTGAGGATCCACTCAATCTTCTTCTTCCCTCTCCCCTGACCACGGTCAGCCCCGATCTGCTGGGTCTCCCAGCCTTTCAGACTCCCTCCCCACATCCCCTTCCAAGGGATTCTCCTAATCAGTTGCCTGTGTGGCTAATCCCATCTTGTACCTGCTGCTCAGAGGACCGGAAGTAACACAGATATGAATAGTTTTGGTCCGTGAATAGAAAATTCAGGCTGCTTTACTGTCCTTTCACACCTGCCAATTGAGTGATAATGTTATTTCAAAATCTATTACCTCAGTAAGATAAAAACATAAAGCATGTGGTCAGTGAATTTAGAGTGACAAGCTTGGAGGGCACTTCAACTTCTCAAAGCCCCTTTTCTCTGCACATTTTCACTTGGCCTTGACCATCACACCATCAGCATCAGGGCAGGTGGTCCTATCCTCACTTTTCCATGAACACCAACCAACAGAAGTCTCAGAAAGTTTAAGTGACCCAAAGGCTACAGAATTAAGGACAGAACCAGGGCCAGAGCTGACTTCTTTTCAGTGTTTATTCAAAACTCTTTCCATTTTAACCCCATGTTCCCTAAAGTCAGACAAAACCTATTATGATTATGTTTACAAAAGAAAATATGGTGTTTAGTGGCATTTTGACATTTCAGGTAGGTATCTAAAAATAATCTAACAATGCAAATCAAAGATCGCTTCAACTAGTAATCAGGTATCCTATGCATATTCTATATTATAGAAATCTCACAGAAAATGTTCTTTTTTCTATTATCACTTATGGCTTTTAACTAACCTTCTCTAGTGGCATGAATGATTTTACATTAGTTTATCAAAAAGCTCCTTACATTCTAGAAGTAGCAATGTTATGTTTGGGATATTTATGTGCTTAGAAGGTAGCTCCAGACTTCTGATTTATTCATTTTATAGTATTTCATTGCCATATATTCCAAAACTTACTTATCTACACTCCTATAAATGAGCATCTGGATTTTTTCCATTTTTTTTTTTGTTTGCCATATAAGCATGTTACTTTCTTTTTAAAAAAATTGTTAATGTTTTATTTATTTTTGAGAGAGAGAGAGAGCATACAAGCAGGGGAGGAGCAGAGACAGAGGGAGACACAAAATCCAAAGCAGGCTCCAGCCTCCAAGCTGTCAGTACGGAGCCTGACATGTGGCTCAAACCCATGGACCGTGAGATCATGACCCAAGCGGAAGTTGGACATCTAACCGACTGAGCGATCCAGGAGCCCCAGCATGTTACTTTCTTAACGACAAGCGGTGACACACATTTATGAGAGGTTCCCGAGAGTGTGCACGGGCATGGTTTTGCTAGAACAGTAAGACAGCTCATCCTTCACTTTGCCAGAGGGGCCACAGTGCTTGCCAAAGGGGCAGAACCCATTCCTTCTCCCATATCAGAGAGGTTGCCATGTTTCTACATTCTTGCCAATACTTGCTATTGTCAGCTTCCTTTGTGCTTAATCTGATGGGCGTATATCACTGTGGGTTTAATTTGTATTTCTCTTATCACTCGTGCTTAAGCCTTTATTCCACAGTCAGGGTTTTATTAGAACCAGGCCAGTCACCCTTTCATATTTCTGTAGGTCGCTTGCCCCTCCTCACTCCATGGCCAGGCCCTAGCCCAACCTCCATTGTCAAACCACTGGCCTTCACTCTCCTTCATCCTTCGCTGAACTTTCACTAGAGATATTTACCTGCCATCAATTTAATCTGGTTATTTCTTTGCCTACAGGATCAAATCCAAACTTGCCAGTCCAGCAAACTCACCCTCCACAGGCTGGGCTCATTCCTCCTCTTTCCAGGATTATCCCAGCCGCTCCCGCCCACAGACCACACTGATCCTGCTGTTCAGTGATTCTAGAAACACTTCTTACCCATGTCCCTTTTCACATGGTTCAGTCTCTGCCTGAGATGCTTCCCTTTTCTTTCCCTGGGGACTCCCACTCTGCACCACATTCGATGCCACATCTCCTACCTCAGCCAGATTGTTGCTGCCCCTCTGAGCTCCCAGGACATTTGTTTTTCAGCCATAACCATGTGAATCACATTACACTGTGCTTGTTCACACATCAGACCCTTTGAGCTTAGAAATCCACAGATAATGTCTTAGTGATTCATGCTGCTGGCAGGGGGCTGATAAGCACTGGATGACAAGCACATGATGTTTTACTTTAAATGGGGTTCAGTCTTCTTTGGAAGAGCAAATATATCCATTTATTCATGGTATGTGCCTTTTCTAAGCAAGAGTTCACAACAGTGAGCAAAACAGTTGAAATGCCTTTTTCTACCATCTTGGAGCTTACCTTTAGACTGTGAAGACAGAGGAAGAACAAAACTGAGTAAGTTATATAGTGCGGTAGAAGTGACATGAGCTTTGGGGAGGACAGGGTTCAGACATGGGATGGGCACTGGGAGGCGGGAGGCTGTGAAGGGCTGAATCCTAGAAGGGGCAAAAGGAGAAGATGGATGTGAAGGTGGGGAGGGAAGGAGATATGTGGGTATTTGGGGGAAGAACTTTCCAGGCAGGAGAATGGAAAAAGTCAAAGCCCTAAGGAAGGGACATTCTCAGCACCCTGGAGGAAAGCTGGAGCAGAGACTGGGAAGGGAGGTGGAGATGAGGACAGGGAGAGAAGTGGGAAGGCCACCTACATAGCACCTCCTAAGTCCTAGTAAGGACTCCAATTTTGCTCCTAAGAGATAGGAAGCCTGTGAACAGATTTGAGCAGATGTTTTAACGGGCTCTCCCAGGGTGTGAAGGTGACCAAGAGAAAAAGCAGGGAGACAAATAAGGAGTCTTTGAAATAATTCCAGTAAGAATTGTTAGTGGTTTGCACTAGGATAGTGGCAAGAAGTTGTTTGGATTGTAGATATCCATCAAAGATAGAAGCAAAAGATCTGCTGCCAGATTGGCCATGGAATGTGAGCAAAAGAGAAGGAGGATGCCATTGTTTGACCTGAGTCACCCAGAAGAATAGACTTGCCATGTACTGAGATAGGGAAGGGAGTGGAGCAGGTTCTGGAAAGAAAAACCTGAGTTCAGTTTTGGACATTTTAGGTTTTAAAATGTTTATGAGGGGTGCCTGAGTGGCTCAGTCGGTTAAGTGTCCGACTTCAGCTCAGGTCATGGTCTCACAGTTTGTGAGTTCGAGCCCCGCATCAGGCTCTGTGCTGACAGCTCAGAGCCTAGACCCTGCTTTGGATTCTGTGTCTCCCTCTCTCTCTGCCCCTCCTCCGCTTGGGCTCTGTCTCTCTCTCAAAAATAAATAAACATTAAAAAAAAATTTAGGGGCACCTGGGTGGCTCAGTCGGTTAGGCGTCCGACTTCGGCTCAGATCATGATATCACGGTTTGTGACTTCAAGCCCCACGTCGGGATCTATGGTGACAGCTCAGAGCCTAGAGACTGCTTCAGATTCTGTGTCTCCCTCTCTCTCTGCCCCTCCCCTGCTCATGCTCTGTCTCTCTCTCTCTCTCTCTTTCTCTCAAAATAAATAAACATTAAAAAAATTTTTTTAAATAAAAAAAATTCTTATAAAAAATATAATAAAAATGCTTATGAGACATCCAGGTGAAGAAACAAATACAAGTCTGGCATTCAGAGAAGAAATGTGGGGTGGAAATACAAATTCACAAGTCATCAATACCTAGGTTAAACTGAAAGTCTTCAGAATGGATGGAACCTCTAGGACAGTGAGCACAGAGAAAACAGGAAGCCAAAGGCCTGAGCCCCAGGATGCAGGAAAAGGAAGAAGAACCTACAAAGGCAACAGAGGAGTCAAGATGGCCGTGAAGGTCATTGTGTGGCCAAGGGAAGCTAAAAGGAAGGTCATAAACCTCACACATGTCAGGTTTCCAGATTAATTTCGTAAACTGAAGCATCTGTGCAAGCTGCCCCCTACTGAACTTGGCTCTTTATAGAAGAAAAACAATTTCTCCACACTAATTCAGTGGTGGCATCAGAAAAAAATATTATTAAAAGACCTGACCTTGCAAGTTTCTTACGAGATTCCTCAAAGTACTTCAACCATACTCTTCAAAGTGCACATTTTGAAAACAGCTGATCCTAGATTAAACATGGCTTGAATGCAATCACCTCTAACACAAAGTATCTTCCAGACATGAATGTTCTATAATTTGTAAGACGTGCAAGATAGAGAGATGAAGCCAGATTTTATTGGAAGGAAAGGTGACTCAGTTCATTACTGTAGCATCTGATTTTTAGAATAAAAACCCAGGTTGTCCAGATACATGCAAAAGAAAGAACCTGGACCACTTTCTTACAGTATACACAAAAACAAACTCAAAATAGATTAAAGACATAAATGTGAGACCAAAACCATAAAAATCCTAGATGAGAGCACAGGGAGTAATGTCTCTGACATCCATTGTAGGACCGTTTTTCTAGATATGTCTCCCGAGGCAAGGGAAACAAAAGCAAAAATAAAGTACTGGGACTTCATTAAAAGAAAAAGCTTCTGCACAGCAAAGGAAACAATCAACAAAACTAAAAGGCAGCCTAGGGAATGGGAGAAGATGTGTGTAAATGGCATATCTGATAAAGAGTTAATATCAAAAATATATAAAGAACTTATACAACTCAACACCAAAAACCAAATAATCCAATTGAGAATGGCAGAAGACATGAACAGACATTTCTTCAAAGAAGACATCCAGCTAGCCAACAGATACATAAAAAGGTGCTCAATATCACTCATCCTCAGGAAAATACAAATGAAAAACCACAATGAGATATCACCTCACACCTGTCAGAATTGCTAAAACCAAGAATATAAGAAACAACAAGTATTGGGGAGGATGTGGAAAAAAAAGAACACTTGTGCACTGTTGGTGGGAATGCCAACGGGTGCAGCCACTGTGGAAAACAGTATATAGGTTCCTCAAAAAATTAAAAAGAGAGCTACCATATGATATGGTGATTCCAGTACTATTTACCCCTCAAATACAAAAATACTAATTTGAAAAGATATATGCACCCTGGTGTTTATTGCAGCATTGTTTACAATATCCAAATTATACAAGCAACCCAAGTATCCATCAATAGATGAATGGAAAAGGAAGAAGTGGTATATATATACAATAGAATATTACTCAGCCACAAAAAAAGAATGAAATCTCACCATTTGCAAAATGTGTATAGACCTAGACAGTATAATGCTAAACGAAATAAGTCAAATCAGAGAAAGACAAATACCATATGATTTTACTCATACGTGGGATTTAAGAAACAAAACAAATGAGCAGAGGGAAACAGAGACAAAGGAGAAAACAGACTCTTAAAAATAGAGGACAAACTGGTGGTTGCCAGAGGGGAGGTGGGTGGGGGGATGGGTGAAACAGGTAAAGGGGATTAAGGGTTCGCTTATGGTGATGAGCTCTGAGTAATGTACAGAATTGTTGAATCACTGTATTGTACACTGAAACTAATATAATACTGTATGTTAATTTTACTGGAGGTAAAATAAAATTTAAAAATTAAAGAGAAAAAAAAGCCAGGTTGTCCAAAGTGACCAAAGCTGCTTCCTCCGGAGTTACAGTGAGCTCCCCTGTGATTTTCCTTGGGAGTTTTAAAAAATACCAAAACCTGTTTCCACCCACAGAAAGCCTGACCTAATTGTCTGGGATTTTAATTGCCACTAGGCTTAAGAAACACAGTCCAGAGTGGGCTTCTTAAACCTAAATGCGTATGAATTTCCCACAGACACTGTCAAAATGCACATTCTGATTCAGCAGGTCTGGATGGGGACCTGAGACTCAGCATCATTATTAATTTCCCAAAGGAGGATGTGATCTCGTCCAAGGACCACACTTCGAGGAGCAAGAATCTACACTTCATAATCATCTTTACAAAACTCAACTAGTATTCCTATCTATGATAATAAAATGTAGTCAACTCAACTATTAAAAGCTAGTTCTCCAGAAATTTCATTTAGGAAATATTAACTGGGCAGTACAATGCATGAGGTTTGGCATTAGAGGCTTCAAGAGATACAGAGGGTAAGAGGGAAAAAGAAGTCAGGGTTCTGACCAGCAAAAGGAAGGTCAAATAGGCTTTAAGTCTTTTCTCAGATTGACTGATAAATATGTCATCCTTAGCCTAAAGAGATCAAAATGTAAAATAATCCTGGACAATCAATGGCAGAAACCACAGAATCTCCCCAAAACCCTAATGTGATACTAGGTCCCATTACATTTGTCTAGTACACATGAAATGGGACCCCTGGCAACTGTCTATCTAAACTCCCTCAGCCTTAAAGTTCAGGTAATTAATAACTCACCACGCTATTTGATAAGGGACCTGCCAAACCCTGTTCAAAGTGCTTCCAGGCCTTAGAAGAAAGATTCATTAAAGACTCTTGAGCAAGCCTAGAGTGTCTTGCATAGGTGGGCACCAAGCTGCACCTGCATGGTCCTCTCGAGTAGGAGGATCTGACCATGAATGTGCAAGTCTCAGGGCTTCCTTATGTGACACCAGCCACACCTGATTATACACAGTGAAGCCTGTGAATTTCTGGCCCAGCTCTGCCCACTTTTAGAGCCAAGATACATCTTATCTTCTTGTTTGGAAAAAACAACATGAGCGTTACAGGAGTCGAGAGCTGGGCTCTCAAGGTGACCCTGTGCCACTGCATGAGAAATTAGAACCGGGACCTGACACCCCTCCTGTTCTCTCATATCATGTTGCTGCTCAGGAACAAAATTCAACCTGTGATCTAAATATACTTGAAGTTGAATGGCCCAGCGTTGTGATATTGATTTTTTAAGTTAAAAATACAAGATGAACTATCAGTTTTCACCTGCAAAATTCTGTTCCTAATGCTTCAAAATCCTTTTGGACACAGACAGTGGGGCCATTTATACAGGTCTCCTCCAAGGGGAATGTAAAACACCTCCTAATACCTCGGTGATCCTCTGCCCTTCTCCCTCCTCTGCACCACAACGAGCCTCACTCCCTGTCCTTCTGCCTCAGAATTTCCTCTTCTGGGAAATTCTTTCCTCTCCAGCCCCACAAGGAGCAGGTGCTGGTAGCCAGGTTTGCCCTAGATGACATCACTCCTGGGCCAAAGCTGACTGCCAGAGATGGATATGGCACCAAGTGGAGCCAATTAATTGGCTGGTCAGTGACCAAAAAGAGTTCTTTTCCTGATGGTTCTAAGATACATGAGTGGTGGGTATTAGTTCTGTGAGGTCATCCAACCCCCAGGCCATGTAAGGACATGGACAGGCAAAGGAATACAGTCCAAAAAGAAGGTAGAGAGAAACCTGAGCCCCTTGTGAGTTTGCAATCGCATCTATCTGTTGTATGATTTCACAACACTGTTCCTCTACAACTCCCCCTTTTTTGAATCAGCTCAGGTTGGTTTCCTTTCCTTGCAAGCAATGATTCTGGAGGGAATAAGACACACCTTCCTCTCTAGGACAGAACGATTCATCCACAAAGGGAAAGAAGTTGCAATAGACCTCATTAATTTAATATAGACATTCAACTATAATCCAACACCGACCCTATTTAACAGAATTCATGCATTTTAAGTAGGAAGACACATGTTTCTTATTTCTTATCTGCATTCCCAGGGAGAGACTTCATTTAGCTGGAGCCAAGAATACACTTTACATATCTGAGACTCAATTATAATTTATAGCACTGGGTTCAGGATCAGAATTCAAGCCAAAATTGTCTAAGAAGGAAAATACGAAGAGAAGATAAAAATAAGTGAATCTCTACATTTTTCTAGTATAACGTAACTGGTAATAAGCTGCTGTCATTAAAACGTGTGCATCTCTAAGGGTGGGACACAAATGGGAAAGAGTAATCAGAGAAGGAGCTGTTAAAATAGTGCCACAAAGGACTCTCATTCCACTTATGACCAGATCCTGAGCAACGTTCCCTTGAAGGCTAGTCCAAGGATGATTTAAGATTGCACAGCTTTTGTGACTCAAAAAAGGTGAACAGGATATGTGCTAGGAGGCTATTGCCTCTGGATGGACACAAACATTAAAGAGCAGTACCAGGCAACATCTTCAGCTTCCTGTGGCCCAGGAGAAATAGAAGAAGCCAACAGTGCTGACGACTAAGCCGGATGGACTGCCTACTGCTTCGGCTGAGACCTTTAAGGTTTTAAAAACTTGCTACATGTCAGCAGACTCAAATTTCCTTTCATAAAACCCAGACCCATATGACTTCTAAGTCCGCCTGCTCTGTGCCTCAGAGGGCCTGAGTTTATTCCCATAAAACACTGGGCAAATATTTCTCCTTTGTGGGGGTCAGGCATTATGAAGAATTATAGTTGTTTCTTTTATTACTATTTTTTAATTGTTTTCAATGTTTTATTTATTTTTGAGACAGAGAGAGACAGAGCATGAGCAGGGGAGGGGCAGAGAGAGAGTGCGACACAGAATCGGAAGCAGGCTCCAGGCTCTGAGCTGTCAGCACAGAGCCCGATGCGGGGCTTGAACCCACAAACCGCGAGATCATGACCTGAGCCAAAGTCGGACGCTTAACCGACTGAGCCACCCAGGCACCCCATCTTGCTTTTTTTTTTTAAGAGATAGAGAGAGTTTGTGAGTGTGTGTGTGTGTGGAGAGAGAGAGAGAGAGAGAGAGAGAGAGAGAGAGAGAGAGACTTCTAACCAGGCTCCACGCCCAGTGCAGAGCCTGACGTGGGGTTCTGTCCCATGACCATGAGATCATGGCATGAGCTGAAATCAAGAGTTGGATGCTTAACTGACTGAGCCACTTAGATGTCCCAGAACTAGAGTAGTTTCTGTCTGCTCCCTTTTCTGCCTGGATCTCTACACACTGTCCTTACATGTCCTCTGGCACAGCCATGGCCAGGACAAAACTATTGAAGAAAGCCTTCAAGATTCTGACCATCAAAGAATAGATTTTGTTTTCTAATATTCACAAGCCATTTACAGAAACTAGTTATACACAGCCTCAGAGAAAAACTAGATAAATTACAAAGATATGGAAAGGATATGGATGACATTTTCTGACCATGAAACAACGAGGAGATACTAATAATGCACATTTGAAGTTTTAAAACACCTTAACCAATTTAAAACTAAGAACCAAAACAGCTTTTTGGTGAAAAGGCATTTTAAATTGCAATTACAGACTTTAGAAATTAATGATGATGATGAGAAGGCGACAACAGGAACACAGGTGGAACTATATGCAAAAGGAGAATCTGTGGCATGAAATAAGACTTCTTCCCCGCCAGCACTCACTGGGTCAGCCATCTAAAGGTTAAAACATACAAACCCTTCTGTATGGGATGACAAATAGTGCCACTCCGAGCCTCTTTCCTGGGAACACCAACTCTCCCGATTGCGATGGGTCAGACATTATACAGGACCAGTAATGAACTAATATGTGGTTAAACCGTTTTTGCTATGAAATGAGACAACAGGTAAATAAAGGAAATGAGAATTAAATCCTTACACTTTTCAAAGTGAGAAAGAAAATAAAAGCAGGTTAGCCCAAGAAGAGGATGTAAAGTGTGACACCATATACCTAAGATGTGGGGAAGAAGAGGAATAAAAAATGGGTTCAAACTTAAGTGACCTCAACTTAATAAAGACTGCTAAATACATAACGTTATATACAAACCAAATGGTAACCACAAAGCAAAAACCAGTAATAGATATGCAAAGAATAAAGAGAAAGCAATCCAAATATGTCACTAAAGAAAGCCAAGAAACTATGAAAGAGAGCAAGAGAAGAAAGGATCAGAGAAAATCTACAAAAACAAACAAAAAACAAGTAATAAAATGGCAATAAGTACATATCTATCAATAATTACTTTGAATGTAAATGGACTAAACACTCCGATCAAATATTTTGATTAATGGAATAGATTAAAAAAACAAGACCCATATATATGATGCTTACAAGAGAGTCATTTCAGACCTAAAGAAACCTGCAGATTGAAAGTGATGGGATGGAGAAATATTTTAATTTTTTTAAGTTCATTTATTTTTGAAAGAGTGCAAGTAGGAGAGGAGTTGGGAGACGGAGACAGGGAATCCAAAGTGGTCTCTGGGCTGATAGCAGCAAGCCCAATGTGGGGCTTGAACTCACAAACCATGAGATCATGACCTGAGCCAAAATTGGATGCTCAGCCAACTGAGCCACCCAGGTGCCCCAGGATGGAGAAACATTTATAATGGAAATAGTGTGGAAAGAAAACTGGATATCAGTATTCATATCAGACAAAATACACCTCCAAACAAAGACTATAACAAAAGACAAAGAAAGACACTATATAATCATAAAGGGAACAATCCAACAAGAAGATATAAGAATTGTAAATATTTATGCATCCAACCAACATGGGAGCACCCAAATACTTAAAACAATTAATAACAAGCATAAAGGAAATAATCACTAGTAATACAATTATAGTGGGGGAGTTTCACTCCTCACTTGTATCAATGGACAGATCATCCAAATAGAAAATCAAAACGAAACAGTGGCTTTGAATAACACAATGGACTAGTTGGATTTAACAGATATATTCAGAATATTCTATACTAAAACAGCAGAATACACATTCTTCTCAGGTTCACATGGAACATTTTCCAGAATAGATCACATATTAACACACAAAACAAAATTCAACAAATTCAAAAAGGCTGAAGTCATTCTATGTATGTTTTCTGACTAAAATGCTATAAAACTAGAAATCAGCCGTAAGGAAACATCTAGAAAGAGCATATATACAGAGAGAGGTTAAATAACCTGCTACTAAATAATGAATAGGTCAACCATAAAATCAAAGATAAAATAGAAAAATACATGGAGACAAATGAAAATGAAAACACAGTGATCGAAAATCTTAGGGATTCAGTAAGAGTGGTTCTAATAGGGAAGTTTTTAGTAATACAGGCCTACCTCAAGAAGCAAGAAAAACCTCAAACAACCTCACCTTACACATAAAGGAGCTAGGAAAAGAAAGACAAACAAAACTTAAAATCAGTAGAAGGAAGGAAATAATAAAGATTAGAGCAGAAATAAACAAATTAGAACCTAAAAAAATAAAAACCAATAGAATGGATCAATGGCACCAGAAACTGGTTTTATGGACAAGGTCAACAAAATTGATAAACCTTTAGACAGACTCATTGAACACAAAAAGAGAGAGAGGACTCAAACAAAATCAGAAATGAAAGAGGAGAAATAACAATAGACACCACAGAAATACAAAGGATTATGAGAGAATATTATGAAAAAGTATATGCCAACAAGCTGGACAAAACAGAATAAATGGATAAATTTCTAGAAACAGATAACCTTCCAAAACTGAATTAGGAAGAAATAGAAAATTTGAAGAGACCAATTACCAGTAATGAAATTGAATCAGTTAAGAAAAAAAAAATCTCCCAACAAACAAAAGTCCAAGACCAAATGGCTTCACAGGCAAATTCTATCAAACATTTAAAGAAGAGTTAATATCAATTCTTCTCAAACTCCTCCAAAACACAGAAGAGGAAAGAAAACTTCCAAATTCATTCTATGAAGTTTACATTACTCTGATGCCCAAACCAGACAAAGACACCACAAAACAAGAGAATTACAAAAGTTGAACATAGATGCAAAAATCCTCAACAAAATATTAGCAAACTGAACCCAAGGATACATTAAAAAAAATCATTCACCATGCTCAAGAGGAATTCATGCCTGGGTTGCAAAGTGGTTCGATATTCTCAAATCAATCAACATCAACAAGAGAAAGGATAAAAACCAAAGGATCATTTCAATAGATGCAGAAAAAGCATTTGACAAATTACAATATCCATTCATGATGAAAACCTTCAACAAAGTAAGTTTAGAGGGAACATAACATAATAAAGACCAAATATAAAAAACCCACAGCTAACATCATACTCAATGGTGAAAAACCGAAAGCTTTCCCCCAAGATCAGCAACAGGACAAGAATGTACACTCTCACCACTTTTATTCAACATAGTACTGGAAGTCTTAGCCACAGCAATCAGGCAATAAAAAGGAATACAAGTCATCCAAATTGGTGAGAAAGAAGTAAAAGTTTCACTATTTGCAGATGACATGATACTCTATAAAGAAAACCTGAAAGATTCCATCAAAAAACTATTAGAACTGATAAATGAATTCAGTAAAGCCACAAGATACAAAATCAATGTACAGAAGAAACCCCTTACATTTCTATTCATTAATAATGAATCAATAGAAGCAATAATTAAGAAAACAATCTCATTTGCAATTGTACCAAAAATAATAAAATACCTAGGAATAAATTTAACCAATGAGGTGAAAGACCTATATTCTGAAAACTATAAAACACTGATGAAGAAACAGAAGATGACACAAATAAATGGAAAGATAATCCATGCCCGTGAACTGAAGAACAAATTCTGTTAAAATGTCTATACTACCCAAAGCAATCTACACATTTAATACAATCCTTATCAAAATACCACCAGTGTTTTTCACATTGCTAGAACAATCCTAAAATTTGTGTGGAACTGCAAGACTCAATGGCCAAAGCAACTCTGAAGAAAAAGAACAAAGCTGGAAGTATCACAATTCCAGATTTCAAGTTATACTACAAAGCTGTAGTAATCAAAACAGTATGACACTGGCACAAAAATAGACACATAGATCAATGAAACAGAAGAGAAAATCCAGAAATAAACCCATAATTATATAGTCAATTAATCTTCAATAAAAGAGGCGAGAATATGCAATGGAAAAAAGGCAGTCTCTTCAACAAATGGTGCTGGGAAAATTGGCCAGCTACATGCAAAAGAATGAAACTGGACCACTTTCTTATACCATACACAAAAATGAACTCAAAATGGACTTGAGACTTGAAACCATAAAAATCCTAGAAGAGAACACAGATGAATTTCTTTTAAGATATGTCTCCTGAGGCAAAGGAAACAAAAACAAAAACAAAAACAAAAACAAAAACAAAAACAACTATTGGGACTTAATCAAAAGAAAAAGCTTCTGCACAGCAAAGGAAACTATCAACAAAACTAAATGGCAACGTAGGGAATGCAAGAGGATATTCAATGGCATATCTGATAAAGGGTTAATATCCAAAATATATAAAGAATAAAATCTTGCCATTTGCAATGACATGGATGGAGCTAGAGTGTATTATGCTAAGTGAAATAAGCCAGTCAGAGAAAGACAAACACCATATGATTTCACTCATATGTAGAATTTAAGAAATAAAACAAAGGAAAAAAGAAGAGAGAGAATGAGACAAACCAAGAAAGAGACTTTTAACTACAGAGTGTTCTCTGATGGTTACCAGATGGGAGGTAGTTGGGGGGATGAGTGAAATAGGTGATAGGGATTAAAGAGTCCACTTATCATGATGAGTACTGAGTAATGTACAGAATTGTTGAATCACTACATTATACACCTGAACTTAATATAATACTGTATGTTAACAGTTGAATTAAATAAAAAATTAAATTTTTAAAAATAAACAAAAATTTAAAAATTAAAAGTATGAATCCCTTCCCAGAAAATTATTTCACAAATTCAGTGAAGTGATCATTATTATACAATTTCCATATTTCAGAATATACAGGACAGTTTCCTAATTTATTTAACAAAGCAACACCTATGCCATGCACCTTCCCCTCAAAAATTACAACCTACCCTTCTTAAGGTAAATGATGCAAAAATTCTAAATCAAGATATAGAAAATGAATTCAGTAATATGTTTAAAGAAAATTAATACATGAATAGTTGGGAATTTGCCACTTTTCCCGCAGTGTTGTGCTCGTAAACTGGCTTTCTAGGGCTGGCAGAGGGCATTTGCTAATCTCCATGGTAGAAATTCCCCCACCCTGGTCAATTGCAAGTTATCACTGGTTTAACACCAGACTCCCAAAATTCCTGAAATTGTAGCCATCATTTCTTGCAAGCCTATGCCTGAGTGGGCAGACTCCAGTACCCCACTGCAATTCTGCTCAGCAATCACACTTCTGGGAAGGTATGCTAAAGATACACCTTGAGAATATGAAAATATTGATGCACAAGAATATCCACTTCAGCCTCACTGTAATTACAAAATACTACCTCAGTGACCAAGCATAGGATACTGATTGAATACAGTTTGCTTCCACCATACCTGCACACCTACAGTTCCCCTAAATGGGTCCTCCACGACGGGCCCCATCTTCTGCTTAGCTTGGCTCCTGTGCACCTTTTCTAGTCCTGGTGACTCCGGGAAGTTTTCACTGACCTTCCTGAGAGATGTGCCATATACTTATTATACGTATTACATTCATGGAACCGTGTGATAATTGTTTTATTTCTATGTGAGCTCTCTTATAGTTCTTTTGTTCTCTTCACACATTTCTGTTACCATAACCAGGAAACATGTATTTTGAAAAACTATTTGGTTGCATGAACATTTTAAAATTGAAGTAGAAAATTTTTTCATCAACAATTTCAATCACAGCGAAGGAGGTGATTTCTTCAATCTTGTATATGTGTTGACATTGTAAAACTAAATGGTTGCATGTGTCTTTTAAATGTATCCAATAGACTCTAACATACTCATTTGATGGCCACAACATACAGAAATCTTATCCCTTTTGTTATTGCATGCATGTTGCCATTGCAATTCCCTGCCATAATTTAATCCTAATGCTATGTATTTATGATGTAAATTCTTTTGTTAGTTATGCCTTTCTGTGACTCTATCTCTATCTCTATCTCTATCTCTATCTCTATCTATCATCTAAATATAGAGACTAAAGTGTAATTTAAAAAACTTCAGTGATCCCAGGCTGTAAGTGTTAAACAACTTCTTTTATTAACTTCAATTATTATTGTTGTTAAAATTATTATCAGTAGTGTACAACTGATCTAAATAAAAATAAATGTATTACAAATTTGGTTTTAAAAATTACTAACAGAAAAAATGATAAAAAATGCACCTATCAATAATATGAATAAAGGCTGTTTCTCCTCAAGTAGCTTATCTAGCCATGATTAATATGACATTGCTAGAATGATTCAGGCTTCTAAGTTAATGAAACTATTAATCCTACTATTATCATTATAGAATTAAGCAGTAACATATCTTGGTAACATAAATAAGTAGATGTGACTGGAAAAGCTTTTATTATAGTAATACAATACAAGTCTTTGAACTATATCCAAGTTTTATAATCCAAATCTTATAGTTATTCATCGTTGAAATTATTTTTAATGCTCATAAGCCAACAACTCAATTAGATCCTGCTTCAGCTTAGTAAAAGTAAAGAACTAGAAAACATCTGACTTGAAAAAGTTTACTTGTCATCAGAGTCATTCACTTTCTGGGAAGCATACAAAAAAGTTTATCAGATGATTGATACTCCTCTTTCACTTGGAAGTATATTCATCAATTCATGAAAAGTTAGGAAAGTCCCTTATTAATTTCATTACACTTTTACGAATCCAACATTTTTAACAAAACAATTTTACATTAAATATATTTTTGGCATAATTCTGGACCTATAGATTTAATTATTTGATGTATGTCAATATTTACCATAGAACATAAATGGTAAAGCCATCTTCTTTGTCAAACCAATAAGTCAAAACAGACGTTTTTGTCAGAAAAACTCTGATTTCATTTTTAAATTCAAATCAGTGTGTTAATGCATATTTTAAAATATTATAAATTGACTAGATATAAAGTAAAAGATGCAATTTATAAGTTAGATCACTAAAAATATTCCAGTAAGATTAAAATTATATGATCTAATATATTTATCCTTTTTAAAGTAAGTTGTATAAACAAGATAATAAATCCTTCTCATTATTTAATTCGTTCTAGTGCAATGTAATTTGCAGCTAAAATTATCAGTTATTTGAGAAGAGTGGAGCCTGGCAACACCCTTGGCATTCCTTCTGTAATTGTTTGTATATGACTCAGTTTTGAAGGAAAATAAAGTGAGTCTCATGTATAAAAATCTGAAATAACTCCAATAATTTTGTTAGATATAATCATGAGAATTTTTATATCTATTTTAAAAAGAGAAAAGAATATTTTGCTAATCAGTCTAGTAGCTAGCATATAATTACAATTTTAGTTTGTGTTACAGTAGAAGGAAGGAAATATTAAACATTTAAACATGATAATGATTGTAAGACAGAGTTTGTGATATGATTTGAGAAACTAGGTTTTGACTATCTGAATTAAGTAACATACTGCTCACCTGAGGGAAGTCGGTAAGAGTTCTATTTGTGCATTTTATTTAACAGCATAGAAAATGTTGGCAGTGCCGGGAAACATCCTCACTGCATCTGCAGGAATCAGTGACTGGCTGGAGGATGGGCACTGAGGGTGGGTATAAAGAGCTGCACATATTTAAAGATGGTGTCCTGTTTTGGGGCGCCCGGGTGGCTCAGTTGGTTAAGTGACCAGCTCTTGATTTCAGTTCAGGTCATGATCTCACGGTTCATGAGACTCCCTCCCCATTTGGTATTCTTGCTCTCCCTCTCTCTTTGGCCCTCCCCCACTCATGTGCTCTGTTTCTCTATCTTTCCAAATAAAAAAAATAAACTTAAAAAAATATATGTGACCTGTTTTCAGTATTTATTATTTCATACAGAAGCTCTCCTTGCTTTGCTGTCCAGCACATGTCCCTTAAGAACTTTTTTCACAATAGGCAGAGAATAAAGAGGTGAAGTCATTGAAATGAAGCCTGTCATTTCTCCACATACCATCCATCAGCTATCACAAATACATGGGGCCGACCTCTCCCTTTCAACACCACACTTCATTCTTAACAGAACTATAGAAGACAGGAACATAAGAAGAAGCTCCAAATGTTATGATGTCTTTATTTATTATTTACAAAAAGGTTTTCTCTTTGTTTGATGCCCTTGAAGTTTTGCCTGTGAGTAATCCACCAGGGTAAGATCTGAGGTAGGTGAGGGGAATGCCTTCCTTTTGTAAAAAGTTATTGTGAGCACAGGCTCATCCAAGCAGATTAATTTTAGAGAAGAATAGGTAGAAGTTGATGGTTTGAGAACAGAATTCTGTAAAATAGCCATGCTTGAGTACCTCTTGGAAAGCCTTCTTTTGCCCCTGGGAACGATGTCTCCCAGTTTGAGGACCACTGCCCCATGAAACTATGAGTTCCCTGAGGACAGAGGCAATTTACCTGTCTCTGCATCTCTATTCCTTTCCATGGTGCCTGGCACATAGTGTCACAAATCAATACTTACTGAATGAATTAGTTCATTCATTTACAGAAAAGTGCCATTTCAGAAGGACTTAAAAGTGAGAACTGCCTGAATAAATCCAGAGCAAGCTGTACTTATGTAAAATTGTAATGTTCGATTTTTCATCCTGATTTTTAGCCTATCTGCTTCTCTCTCTCTCTCTCTCTCTCTCTCTCTCTCACACACACACACACACACACACACACACACACACACATACACACACACACACACATACTTAACCCTTCTTGGGTCCTCTGTCAGCCTCCTCCAAGCATGCACAAATTCTGTCTTCTAGATGGCTCTGAATCCCTCTCTACAATTTTCTATCAAAGCCATCCCAGGGCCTCAACCTTTGAAAGTTTCCTTATATTCATTCTGCTATGAACTGAATGTTTGTATCTCCCCCAAATTCCTACGTTGAAGCCCTAACCTCTAGTGTGATGGTATTTGAAGGTGCGGCCTTTGGGAGGTGACCGGATTTAGAAGGAGTCATGAGGATGGACGAGGGGGTTAGCATCCTTACAAGAAGAGGAAGAAATCAGAGCCCCTGCACTCTCTCCATGTGAGGATACAGCAAGAAGGGGGTGTGTGTGAACCAGGAAGAGGGCTCTCACCAGCCAGCACCTTGATCTTGGACTTTCCTGCCTCTAGAACTGTGATAAATAAATATCTGCTGTTTCAGTCACTCAGGCTAACGCACTTTGTTAGAGCAGCTGACTAGAATACACCCTCACAATGTATCTGTTCAAGGACTCATCCCCCCAAGTTATTTTTGGGCAGTGACAACAGACCCATCAACTTCTAAGAAATTCCTCCAGTAAAAGACTCACTGACCACCAAGGTGCCCCAGTCCAGGCAGGCTGACAGGCTGCAGGGGTCCTCGGGTTGAGGAAGGCCCCACATCAGACCCCACAGGTAGCTGCCTCCAGCCAGGCCAGGAACTACCAGTCCCATAAAGTCAAAAATCAAGGACAGTGATTTCAAATTTCTGCCAACCTTTTGGAGAAGAATCCGAAGGTAGGGCTGTGAGCTGTGGCATTGTCCCTTCAGTGAAAGTTTTCCCTTCGACATAATCTAGTGCATACCTAAAGTGGAGACATTGTGGGGCTGTGTATGTCAGGTCACCTCACAGGGGAAGGCTGTTCTGGTCCCTCCATAACTTTGTTCTATTAGTTACCTTCTGCTGTCTTGGCTCCTTCCCATCAGCCCTCAGGTAGGCTCACTCCTTTCCCTCGTGTGTCTCACTCAAATAACCTATTTATCTATCTTCTCCCCTTCTCAGCAGCCTTTTGGAAGGACAGTCATGGTCCTGGTTTCCCTTCTCCATGTCTCCCTCAAGTCTTACCCAGTTGTATCCTGGCTACAATCTCACCCTCCAATTGAAACTTCTCTCAGAGAGAAAAAACGGGGTGGGGGGCTCCTTCTTGCAGATTCTAATCTGTAGAGACAGGAGATGGGGGAAGAAGTTTCCTTGCAAATACTGCAGGGCTTTATAGAGGAGGCCTCAGCAGCCCTAAGAAAGAAAAAAATCACCAGTCTGAAAGAGATAGGGAACTGAATCCAGAATGAACTGCTCAGAGAGCAGAGCAATGCTTCTTGTGTCTAGAGAATGTCATAGGCCCCCAGTCACTGACTGAGGACACCTGCCTGTGAGGGGTCACCTGCTTCTGGGCCGACAGGTGTGACAGGGAAGCATGGATCTTCCACAGGCCAGTGTGCCAGTGCCATCTTGAAACCATTCATCACCATAGCATCATTATTAAGGGGTCTCAGCAGCTTTGACGTCAATGTTATGCTGGTTTCATGAAACACCTCAGGGTCTCATACAATAGGGCAAGCTGAGCTGACATGAAAATGCTCCCATCTCCTACTCCTAATACTGACCTACCTGCTTCAAATACATAAAAGCACTAAATAAGAAATACTATTCTGTGTATATATCCAAGTTCAAGACCAAAAGAGGTGCCAGGAATGAAGAGATAACTAGAAGCTGGAGGAACTTGGCTAAAGCTGAAGCCCAAGCCAGGCCACAGGTATTTCAGAACTGGATACAGGCCTTAAATTCTGGGAGCATGGCTTTCAATGAATGGAGACCCCAAGTTTCCTGCTGGAAGCCGGGAGATTTGGAGGGCTGTCTTGTCACTTAGTAGAGAAGGCACAAACACTGCCCACCAGCCCAGGGACACGGGGACTCCAAGGAGGCCAAGAGTGATAGGAATTATCGGAGAACATCATGCCCCAGACCTAACCTACCAAGAGAAATGGAGTCAAAATTCACATACATGGATAGCAAAAAACACATGACATCCCCAGCCAAAAACTGCCACAGAAGATTGCCCTGAATGCATGAATTGCATGAAGCCCAGAGAGGTAAATGTGAGCTGTCCTAATGGGAGGCAGCCATGGTCCAGGCCCACAGGACTCTGTGAGAGGACACTACTATAAGACACAGTCAGCAGGTAAGAAATGGGAAACTTTGAACCCTGAGTATCAAAAATAATAAAACAATCTAAGAGAACGTTTAAATTAAGACTGTCACTTTAAATTGTTCAAAGAGATCAAGGAAGAAATATGAATCATAAGACAGGGACCTATGGGACAAAGAACAAATTGATGCAAAGACATTCTACTTATGAAATATCAAGCCACTAAAATAGTGAAATCCACAGACTGGCTGATGAACAGACCTCAGAGAATTAGTCTATTGGAAGAAAGATATTAGAAAATCATCTAGAGTGCACCACAAGAGAGGAAAGATATGGAAAACACAAGACTTTAAGTAATACGGAGGGAGAATGAAAATGTCCACTATATACAAACAGGTATGTTTTTCAGGAAACACAGAACAGAGAAAATGGGGAAGAACTGATAGTGGAAACGTTTCCGATTTGAAGAATGACACAACCCATAGACCAAGGCCACATAGCAGGTGTCAAAGAGAATAAATTAAGCAGACCTGCACAGATACAGCAGAGTGAATCTGCAGAACATAAAAATACTTTACAAAAATTGCCAAAAGGAAAGGAAAGATTATCTAAAAAGTAATGGCAATTAGACAAAAGCATATTTCCCCAAAGCAACAAAGGACTCCAGAAGACAATGTAATGATACATTCAAAGTGCCAAGGGAAAATAGAACCGCTAGGCTAGAATTATATACTTAGCAAGTCTGTAATTCACGAGTAAGGGTTAGCTTTCAAATATAACAAAGACTGAGACATTTCCTCACTCTACATAGCTTAAACATTATTTCAGCACACAGTATATTGAATCTAGAAGTAAGCTGGATTTAAGATGCCATATGAAGCAAAGAAACAGGCAAACATTTTGGTTCATCTAAACATGAATTGACTATAAAAATAATGATAAATGAAGAGACTTGGAAGTTCACAAAAAGAAGAAAATAAAAGCAGTGCCAAATATGGGAGACAGACAAGGAAAGCTGGGCGTTTTAAAGCCTTTGTGTTGTTAAGGATAACGCGGAGATTAATGAGCTCTCGTGTTTGTAAAGTTAAGTATGCCTCTTAGAAACATAAAGTTAACCACTAGAAGAATTCAAATAGAATACATTGTGAAGGTGGGAGGAAAGCTCTAAAGAATACATAATTGATCCAACAGAAAGAAGAAGAGAGGGAAAGCAAAATAACAAAAAAAAAGCATGGTAGGTCTCTTTAGCCAAACCACCCTTTGTACTGCATTTTGCTCTCTTCTGCCCATCTACCCTTGTTTTATGGAAGTGTCTCCTGGAAGGCCCCTGGTCTCTGCTGCAGACTGGCTGATGTGTCTTGGTGTCTGCTCCCAGAGCTCCCTTACTTTCCCACCAGAACCCTGCAACTGCTTCCTTAAAAGTGCTTCTGGGGGCGCCTGGGTGGCTCAGTCGGTTAAGCGTCCGACTTCGGCTCAGGTCATGATCTCGCGGTCTGTGAGTTCAAGCCCCGCGTCGGGCTCTGTGCTGACAGCTCAGAGCCTGGAACCTGTTTCAGATTCTGTGTCTCCCTCTCTCTCTGACCCTCCCCCGTTCATGCTCTGTCTCTCTCTGTCTCAAAAATAAATAAACATTAAAAAAAAATTTTAAAAAAGTGCTTCTGGCAATTATCTACATGTATCAATCCATACGTTTCCTGTGTTCCTGACTTTTCTCTCCTCACTGCAAAGAGGAAATAGAGACTGGAAAGAGCCACAGTCTTAGGCGTCAGACGGTGTCTGCTTATAGAGATTTTAGACTCCAAAGAGAACAGCAGTGGGGGCAGAGAGTGTTGTGGATGGAGAAGGGAAGTAAAGACTTTCTCTCTGGAAGACCAAGGGACAGGGTTGAAGGCAGTGGGGACCAAGTTGTACTCAGCGCTTGGATGCACTCAGCACTGTAGACCACAGTCAGTCCGGCGGTCCAACCCTCTCAAATGACAATGAGGGACTCAGCCATCTTGGGTAAGGATAGGACAGGAGGCACCTTCCCCGCTGACCAAGATGGAACTAAAGGGAACCATCTGGAAATTCTTCTACCAGCTGAAGCCACTGTGGTCACAGGACTGCCGCACCTGGCCATGCAAGCTATACGCCACACAGCTCAGACGTAGGTAGTCATTCACATAGCCTATGAAGTAAATGGCACATCTAGAGTTGCACAGTGTACAAATTGCACACCTTTACCGGCAGCAACATAATAAGTCTCATCCCTTTATCTGATAAAGGGTTAGTATCCAAAATGTATAAAGAACTTATATAATTCAACACCCAAAAAACGAATAATCCATTTAGAAAATGGGGAGAAAATATGAATAGATGTTTATCCAAAAAAGATATACAGATAATTAACAGACATGTAAAAAGATGCTCAACATCATTCATCATCAGGGAAAAACAAATCGAAACTATAATGAGATATCGCCTCCCACCTGTGAGAATAGCTAAAATCAACAACACAAAAAAGAACGGGTGTTGGGAAAGGTTTGGAGAAAAGGGAACCCTCTTGCACCATTGGTGGGAACGCAAACTGTTGAAGCCACTCTGGAAAACAGTATTAAGGTTCCTCAAAAAGTGAAAAATAGAACTACCCTGCAATCCAGCAATTGAACTACTAGGTATTTACCTAAAGAATACTAAAATCCTAATTCAAAGGGATACATAAACCCCAATGTTTATAGCAGCATTATCTGCAATAGTCCAATCATAGCAACAGCCCAGATGTCCATCAGCTGGACCATATACAGAAGATACATTTCACTTGGCAGAATACTCTCTAGCTCCATCCCCGCTATTGCAAATGGCAAGATTTCATTCTTTTTTATGGCTCAATAATATTCCATTGTGTGTGTGCACACATGCGAAAATAATGTGAATAATGTGAAATAAGCCAGTCAGAGAAAGACAAGTACCATATGATTTTATTCATATGTGGAATTCAAACAACAAAACAAATGAGCAAAGGGAAAAAAGAGAGAGAGGCAAACCAAGAAACAGACTCTTAACTACAGAGAACAAACTGATGGTTACCAGAGGGGAGGTGGGTGGGGGTGAAATAGGTGATGGGGCTTATGGGGTGCACTTGTTGCCATGAGCACCAGGCACTGTATGGAAATGTTGACTTGTTATATTGTACACCTGAAACTAATACTAGACTGTATGTCAACGAACTGAAATTTGAATAAAAACTACAAAATAAATAAATAAGAAGTACAACTTTCAGCATAGTTGTGTCCACACCTCCCACCAGCAGACTTAAACAAACACTAGCATAGTTTCTATAAGCTCAAGGCCTGTGTTCCTCAGAAGACTCCAGGACCTTTAAAATGCCCACCCAAGAAAACTCAATACTGCCCAAAAAGTTTATTGTTTGTTCCAGCCGAAACCTGACTGTAGGCGACCCCCATCTCCTTTTCTGAGAGCATGTACTTTAGAAAGCTTGCTATTATAAATCCTTTCCCTGCTGCTTTGAGATATAAATCCTCTACCAGCTGTAATTGTCTCCTCAAGGACCAGGAAGCTGGCTCTTTGAAATGCAGGCATCCAGGAAGGCAGCCTTCCTGTCTCCCAGTTCCTATGGAGGGTAAGACCCTAACGTGGATGGGGCACCTGATTCCAATTTGCAAGACCACCTCCAGTCCTAAAGAAAACGAGAAGTTTTGTCTCCCCTAGATAAGCACCAATTACCAATTGAAAAACAAAATGGCCTAGTCACATAGATGCACCCCCTCAACATCCTTTTGTAGCTTTTCTTTGGCACACGCAGAGTTTAAAAGGCCTTTTATTTTGGCAGAGTTGAGCTCAGGTTACACTGAGGTCTATACTGCAGCAGTACTGAACCAAAAGAATATGTCCAACTGCATTTAACTAATGTCCAGCTTTGTTTTTCTTGGACAGTCCCAGCAGGGCCATAAATCCCAGGAGGGCAGGCCCGTGCTTTGCAAAATTGGCCACCAGCAGGGTAAAGGTGCTCAATAAATATTTGCATAATAAATAAATGAGTATTAAGAGAGTCCACTCAATTTGGACTCTGATCGTGACTCGCTTACAAAATACAATTAAATATAGTCTGGCACAAACTAACCCACAAAGAAAATGACTTAGGTTTTGATGTGGGAAACAATGTCAGAAAGAAAAATGTAGAAAAAATCAAATTTCCTTATAACCTGGAGCCCACTGACAAATACTTGAGGCAGGCAGAGTACAACATTCTTCCAGGAACTCCCAACTGTCTTACTGTTAATACTTTGCTAGAGGGAAAAACAACCTTAGCTTGACAATAGCTAGGCCTGCAGGATCCTGGGAGTATCATTAGCATATGAAAGTCCTTTTGGAAACTTCCCCTCGTCCTTACCTCCCCCAAATCCCAAGTATATAACCAGTCACTCCTCATAAACCCAGTGCAGCTCTTTCTGCCCAAGGGTCCTGTCCCAAGCTTTAATAAAACCACCTTTTTGCACCAATGACGTCTGAAGAATTCTTTCCCAGCTGTCAGCTCTAAACCCCAACATTTTCCACATCAGGTTCTTGAATGTATCTGCGCAAATGAAGAAATGGAGTGATCTCACTGCCTTAGATTACCTTTGTTTCTTCAGTAGAGTGTACATGAATCACACAGAGTGGTCTTCAGAGATCTCCTCATGGTAAGAATGAATTCACATAATGATAGGGCAGCACAATTAGCTGCTCTGACATCTACAGGTGAAGAAAGCGAAAATATTTCTTTATGGTAGTGGAGGGGTAGGTAAAGTCAGAATCTGCCAAGAATTGCAGGAATTACTCACACCCTGAGCTAAGTAGCCACAATAAGCATTCTTGTAAAACAAAATTTAATTTGTTATTAATTACAACTTCCAAGTACTTCCTTTGGGAAAGACAAAGAGAGATCATTTATAATTCAGTTGGTGCTTTTTTTCAGCAATGAACACCTAAACACAATGAATAAAAGATATTACTATGTGATAGCCACACTTGTCTGCTATTAGATAGATGTAACTTGAGAAAGTGGAGGTACACTTACAAAAGGATGTTAACATTAAAATACACCAACCCTTGAGGCACCTGGGTGACTCAGTCGGTTAAAGCAGCTGACTCCTGATTTTGGTTCAAGTCATGATCTCAGGGTTCAGGAGTTTGAGTCCCTGCATCAGGCTCCAAGCTTACCCTGCAGAGCCTGCTTGGGATTCTCTCCCTCCCCCACCACCACTTGTGATCACTCTCTCTTTCTCTCTCTCTCCCTCTCAAAATAAACAAATAAGATTTACACAAAAATACTCCAATCCTTGTGAGATTGCAGAGGAATGGGTTGTGTGTCCTGTAACTGATGACCATGTACAACTACTCATTTGGAAAGTAATGTGACTTTATTTTTGCCACAAAAATGTTCTTATCCTTTGGTAATCTCACTCCTGGGGATTTATCATTAAGAAATAGCCCAGAAGAAGGAAAAGAAATCATTTATGAGATAGTCACTGCAATGTTATTTGCAGGATCACACAAAAAAGAAACCAGGAGGGGATTGCCTCAATAAATCATGGAACATCAACTTACTGAAGCATTTTACAGCTATCAGAACAATTACGATGAAGACAAGGTGGCAAAATAAAAATATCTGAAATAAAATAAGTAGAAAAAGCAGAGAACTAAGTTTAACTATCTTATGATTATAATCTTACAATAATTATGAATGCATATGGACCTGGAAAGGAATACAGAAAAGGTGGAAAAGGAAAATACTCTTCCTTATATTCTATAATTATTGTCATTACTGCTATGGTGTTTTTAGTGTGCACAAAACCCCAAAACACATATGCAGCTTTTTAAAACTGAGAGCGATCCATAGGGTACAGATCTTGACCAAAACACGTGAGGAATCTTCCACGTCAGTGTGCCTAGTACAGGCTTGAGAGCCAGAACCGAATGTTTGGATTCTTGCTTGGCCACCAACTAGCTGAGTATCCTTGCAAATTACTTAACCTCCATGTGCCTTGATGTCCTCATCCCTAGAGTGGGAATCTTAACAGAGCCTACGCGTACTTCTCAGACTTTACCGTGAAGACTAAGTAAATGCTTAAAACTATCTGGAGCACAAGGAACAGTTCCATGTTGGCTTGGTGTTACTTTTTTTATTCTCAAAAACCCTCTTTACAAAGAAGGTCCTCGTAACAAGTTTCTCTGAGTTTTCACAGAGCTGCTTTCCACAGGCATGGGTTATAGCGCTTCACGTTACCACACTCTCTTAAATATGTTCAGACATTCAGCAAATATGTTTTCTCCTTTGTTTAATGTTTAGTTATTTTTGAAAGAGAGAGAGAGAGGGAGACAGAGAGAGAAAGCACAAGTGGGGGAGGGGCAGAGAAAGAGGGAGACAGAGGATCTGAAGCGGGCTCTGTGCTGACAGCACAGACCCTGATGCAGGGCTCAAACTCATGAACCAGAAGGTCATGACTTGAGCTGAAGTCGGACGCTTACCAACTGAGCCAACCAGGTGTCCCCTCGGGTGCTTTCTTTTTGCTTTACATTCTAACATTAACGACATCCTCGTACATGCAGTCTTTTCACTTAGTAGCAAGAATATAACAGATATGTCTCTCCACGCAAGACCTTCCTCTACAGGTAAGTCATCACAAATTCCCCAAGATTCTCCAGCATCAGATCCACAAGAATTGCTGGATTTCTTTGGCAATTTTGTGCAGGAAAAAGACTTGGTCAATGTGTGAAGAAAATGGTAACTTGAACCAGTTTAGGTCAAAAATAATCCACCATGGGAAGTATAAAGATGAATTCATGCTGGCTCTTACTGTTTTTCTCATATAATTATCCTAATAACTTATAGAAAGGCCCCATCACATGACTTCAGCTTTCCATGTCTTGAACACAGCAGAGCTTTGCCCTGGACATTCACCAAACCCCATCTCCTCACATCTCACCTTGGAGATTTGTGGACGTCCATGGCTCACCTATCACCTTTACGACAAAGACTCAGAAACCTGCCTTTTTAGCTTCTAAAATCCTCTACACTGGAGCCTCGTGACTGGGACAGTCTCTTCCATCTGGATTGTCCTTAATTAACCAAGCTATTGCTCTGCCCAGCATGCAGGAGGACCCGGCAGGCCAGTCACGGGGGACTTTGATGAAAAGGATCATAAGGGCCGGTGTGTGAGGGATTTGAGCCCAGCCCACAGTAAGGCTGTCACTTCATGTCCATGGTCCCTGAACTGGGTGTGCACACAACTCACCTTCCACAACTCCCTTCTGCCACGTTCCGAAATACAGACGTATTTCTCCCCACCATGAATCCTACCCTGACTCCCCATGTTGAAACCTCTTGGAACTCCACAAAGGGTTGATGTAAACATCTCCTTCCTGAAGCTTCCTTCAATCAAGGTGCTTTGGTTAAGGTTTCCTGTCTTCCTAGTTTTACAGCTACTTTTGCTAAGGGTAAAGCATGGAAACACAGAATTGGAAATGAGCATTTTTGGCCCACGTTGCTATGTTCATTAACCAGACATACTATCAAACAGGGACACAAAAGTGTCTCTTCTATTTCCCAGCTCATAGCAAACAATGCATGGCTCCTGACGGAGCCTCCCACAAAAGCAAAGCAAAGGGTCTGGTACAAAATATTGGTGGCAAAAGAGCCCTAATTTATCAGCCAAGACATGTGTGGGAGAGCTCCCTGGCTTCTCTATGTAATTATCTCCGAAGGAGAATTCAGAAGTGAGCCGGCTGTCTCAGAAACATGTATTAACACACACTGTTGGAATCTAAAAAACAGGAAGATAAGATTTTTCTTGCAAAAAGCAAATCTGATTTGGCTAATTGATTTGCCAAAGAGAGCCGGCTTTGCAAATTTGGTTAGAAGTGATCATTTTACCAATCAAATGACATACATGAGATAAAAAAGTCAAGTGTTTGCCAAAAACATTTAAAAATATATAAAATGTAAAAAGATTGTATCTCGTTGGCTAAAGTGGACTAAGTTAACAATATTTCAATCTCACCTTTGCTAACCATACAGACCAACTTTCAGAAGATGCTTCTAAGTTTAAGAGTAACAGGTATAATTAACAGTCATTTAGGAGAACCTTCCCGGTTTTCAATACTCCCAGAAATACACCGAAAGAGAATCTAATCAAATTGTCAGGGGACATAAACTTAAAAATAATTGTGATTTGGGGCACAGGCCCTAGAAAGAGTATAAAAAATTGAGTGACTCCTCAGTGTCATTCACAGATTATTACTGTTACCAAAACCGAACAGAATTAAAGCTAACAATTTTCCTTACCACTTTCAACTGTGAAATTGCTTATTTCAATGCACAGAATTGATGCTGACAACTGTCTTATTCTGGCAGCAAATAACATTCATCTATGGGCACATGAACATGTGAAAACTAAATGCCCCTTCCTACTCAGGAAAAGAGAGATTTCTAATAAAATTGTATATTTTTCCTGATAAAGATTTATAGCATATTTAGGTTGTGAACTATTGTGCACTAACCATAAATATAACAATACACCAATTCAGATATTTTTCACATAAAAAAGAAAAACTTCATGTTCGCAAGAAATTTAAAAAATGTAATTCCTACTTTCATGCGTATTTTGCTGCAGCAAAATATAACACAGCGATCAATAATACTGCTCTGCATAAAAATACATTTGTATTAGGATGAAATTCAATGGGGTCAGTGAAACAGAGGAATTCCAGAGGAAAATGAGAAATGCTAATATTCCATTTAGGTTAAAGGAAAGCTTTACCTGGACTTTGTAAATTGATGATGTTTTCAAAATACTATAGTATTTAGATTCCATTGAGTATATGTATTTACATTTTTTTTAATGTTTATTCATTTTTTTCAGACAGAGACAGAAAGACAGAGCTCAGGTGGGAGCAGGGCTGAGGGAGAGAGAGACACGCAGAATCCGAAGCAGGCTCCAGGCTCTGGGCTGTCAGCACAGAGCCTGACGCGAGGCTTGAACCCACGGAAGGTGAGATCATGACCTGAGCCGAAGTCAGACACTTAACTGACTGAGCCACCCAGGCACCCTGAGTATATGTATTTTAAAGCAAAATATTATTGGGGTGCCTGGGTGGCTCAGTCGGTTGAGCATCCGACTTTGGCTCAGGTCATTATCTCACGGTTCGTGGGTTCGGGCCCCACGTCATGCTCTGTGCTGACGGCTCAGAGCCTGGAGCCTGCTTCGGATTCTGTGTCTCCCTCTCTCTCTGCCTGTCTCCTGCTCAGTCTCTGTCTCTGTCACTCTCTCAAAAATATATAAAAAAATTAATTAAAAAATAAAGTAAAAAAAATATTATTGTAAAGTGTCACTATTTAAATAAATAAGTTATATATTTCCCCACTGTTTAGACTTATTGAGAAACTTTTTTGAACGTTAACTTGAAAAGTGCAAAAGAGTACACAGTTTAAAAAATTCTCTCTGGTTCGATCCCGGGTTTTTGGCACCACAGACACGCACACGCACGTAAAACAGGGGCTCCTGGCTGCCTCAGTCGGTAGAGTGTGCAACTCTTGATCTTGGGATTGTGAGTTTGAGCCTCACATCAGGTGTAGAGATTACTTAAAAATAAAAAAAAAAAACATAAAAAAGGAAATATTAATCGATCAATCAAAAAATTCTCTCTGCGAAGCCTCCTATAAAGGAGCATGAAGACCACTACAGTAGAAAAGATCTAGAGAAAGAGCTACATGATGCGGCCTAAAGAAACTCGTGAACTGAAGAGAGAGGTGAAGACAGGTAGGCGAACTTCAATCACAACAGAACATTCTTAGTGTTAGAAGGGCTGGCTGAGTGAAAGATAGTTTAGCCTCTCTGGGGAGGAGAGTAAAGACAGTGAGTATGAAATGAGGTTCTAGAGAATTCTGCGTGTTGAAGCAGAATGTTTCGACTCTGCTACATAGACATTATGAAGCCATTCTAGACTTTGGACGCGGGAAGGAAAATCGTTTCAATCACTCGACAGGCACAAGGAGTGAAGCGGGCAGTTAGTCTTTAGAGACAGAATATCCAGTTTGATCCTTACAGCAAGAATGCTGGAAAGGTGTAGTTCCCATTGTACCAATTCTCTCAGGGAGAATAAAATGAAAGGCCCAAAGCCATCCTGGCAGGAGTGTGTGTGTGTGTGTGTGTGTGTGTGTGTGTGTCTGTGTTGAGGGTCAGGACTGCTCAGGGGCAGAACCATGAGACATGTGGGGTTTCTCGAGGCAGTGACAAGCAAACGGGAGTGAAAGGAGTCAGGGCGGTCTCCACTGCCTGCTCTTACAAGATCCCCACATTTATTTTAATTGCCCTGCTGTCACCATCTTAAAATTTTAAATAGTTTTTTCCATAAGGTGCCCCAAATTTGCATGTTTCACGGGGTCCCACAAATTATGTAGCCAGTCCTGTTAGGGGCTGCCCTGGGTGAATGATCCTCACCTTCTCCCTGCCTGCCTCACCCATCCTGACCCACCACCTCCTGCGGTCACCAAGTCCTGCTGCTTATCTTCGATCATGTGTCACACCTGGTTTCCTTCACTCGGAAGCGCCTTATATAGGCTTAGGAGCTCAGAGAAAGGGAGAAAATGCTCAGGGCTGGGGGACCTGGAAAAAACTGTAGAGAAGACACAGGCAAACCTGCAGGGGGCTAATCACCCAGTAGACACTGTGGCTTTGGAGGGTATTACTACTCCCTACAGATGGCAGGAAAGAGCTCCGAGCAAACAATGCCTTTCTCTAATTTGCCTGAAGTCATTATATAGAAAAGGTTTGCTCCCTCTCTCACTTAGCGAGTGCCCTCACGGATACCCCAAACAGAAATAAGAGACTCTTAAATATGGAGAACAAACAGAAGGTTATGGGAGGGATTGTGGAAGGGGGGATGGGCTAAATGGGTAGGGGGCATTAGGGGAATCTACTCCTGAAATCATTGTTGCACTATATGCTAACTAATTTGGATGCAAATTAAAAAAATAAAATTAAAAAAGAAAAAAAAGAAATAATTCTCTTTTCTCTTCTTTTTTCCTTCCAAATTTGCTTGGATGTACACAGAACAGTAAATATTTTTCTAAGAACTATACTTCTGATTATATCACCTTATAGAAAGGTACACTGCGACCAGGGATGGGGTGCTTTTTGTGTTCCAAATGATACACATTTTTTTCTTTAAGGGAAAAAATTATTGGATGATATGAATGGGTTCAAGATATATGAACCTGTCCTCTAACTAGCTCACTGGTATCCTACAAGGAGCAGGTGCTTTTATGAAACGAACGTGAAAGCATCAGACACAGAAATGCACACATACATGAACATGCACATGCACTCACATGTACCGGGGACCAATGAACAACACAAGTTTGAACTCCATGGGTCCACTTACACGCAGATTTTTTTTCAATAAATACAGTGCAGTACAGCTGATGTATTTTCTCTTCCTTGTGATTTTCTTAATAACATTTTCTTCTCTGTAGCTTACTTTATTTAGGAATACATACATAGTACATATAACATACAAAATATGTGTTAATTGGCTGGTATGTCATGGGGAAGGCTTGGTAGTGAACAGCAGGCTCTTAGTAGTTTTGGGGGAGTCAAAAGTTATAAGTGGATTTTCAACTTGTGTAGGGGGCCGGTGCCCCTAACCTATAAGTTGTTCAAGGGTCAACTGTATATACTTTTTTGAGGGGGAAGCCTGCTGAAGTGGAGGGGAAAAAGTAGAATTCTTTTAAATGTCATCCAGCCCATCTCTGGCTCAGTGTGGTTCTGACCTGTGAGCATGCAGCCGTGTCACTGAGGGTTTTAAATCACTGGGAAAGGAGATTTCATGAACATCAATTATCCTCTGAGGGCCACAGCTAAATAGCCAGGACGCATGGCAAGCCTCTACCCTGGATGGCATAAATGCTGAATTAGGTCGTCACTGACGATTGTCATCAAAGTATGGTTTACTCCATGCAAAGTGAAAAAACTGAATGTGAAAAATCCTCTCCCAGCCCTATATATTTAATAAAACAATTGCCTCTGAAACAGTAAGACACATTTGGGTTAAGATAAAAATCAAGTGAAGAGAGGCCCTGTCTACCTTTTGAATTAAGATGCCGATAAAATACCAGACCGTTTTAAATGCCAAAAAACTGAAGTCCCATAGAATGTCAAAATTAAGAAACAAGCAAAAAGGAAGATCTCCTACTACTAGTACTGGGGAGGAACAAGAGTCACCTGTGTGTCACCAGGAGGCAATTACTCGGGTCTGTAAACTGCAACAACCCTACTGGAATATAATTTTTCAACATCTATCTCAAGAAAAAAACATTTAGGTCTTTTCAACCAGTTATCCCCAAATCATCTTTACAAACAATAATATGAAAGAGAGAAAAATAATATATAATATGTAAATATTATATTTCTCATACAAAATATAATAATACTATGAAAGAGAACACCTTATGCACAAATCCATTCATGCAGTGTTATGTACATTGTGGACAATCTGAATCAGCCAATTGTCCAAAAAGGACATGGTTTGTTAAATTGCAAACTCTAAAAAAGATATATTTGCACCACTAAATGGCTACAAGAACTGATAGTAAGCTAGGAAGTGGCATATGTTATAAAATCTAGGGAAAAGATCAAGATATAGAAATGCATGTACAATCTTAACAGGTGAGGAAAGACGTCTACTAAAATAAGATAATAAAAATAAAGTACACCAAAATGTTGATATTGTCACACGTTGTTGGCATCAAAGGTGCTTTTTTCTTCTTTATACCTTTCTGTGTTTTCCGACTGCCTAAAATGAGCATGTACAACTAACAATTACAATAATTAAAGAATTTCCTTAAAAAGAATCATCAGGGATATACCATTTGCTGAAGCCATAGCAATTACTGGCTAAGCATCAGAAAATGTCTTTTCACAGTGTTTTTCTCTCAGTCCCCCTATTCTGTTGCATGACATGAATTTGCTGTATCATTTGACATTACTCAGGTTTGCTCAAGAAGACAAGAAAAACAAATAAAATGGAATAAATTCATAAGCAATGTAAAGCATAGACAGTGAGTTAGCAAGCAGCTTGTGAGCTGCAAGAGGAACTCAGTATGTGTTAAGTACAAATAATGATTCAACAAATGGCTTGGAGGCATGGGCAGAATTATAGTGTGTGCTAAATGCCGACAGGAAGTTAAAAACCTATAATGCTACAAAAGATAAAAAGCAGAATATATAATGGCAGAAATGTAAATGTTACTTAAAACTAGGAAAGGATGGACAGACCAAGTCATGAACTGACAGCTGGGTGACCCCTCTCATCAACCACCCATTAGTGACACATCTTGTGTCCCCATTCTGACTCCATTGGTGCTTTGCCCAAAAAGTGCAATTAGAAACCATAGCTGTTTAGCAGCTAACTGGCAAGCTACAGCTACAGGTTAAGCATGTTTCTCAGGGAGAGTGAGAGTGTGTCAATGGTCCCAGGCACCTGCAGCCTGTGGGTCCCCTTGCTCAAACCCAGCTCTGGATGTCACTGAGGAAGGCTGCTGCAATGGGTAGGATGCATCAACTTTACTAGCCCAAATTCAGACTAGCCCTACCTGCTGATACCTTAGCCTGATTTATATTAATCTACCCCACTGGTTTCTCCTTATTTGTATTTTAAATTGATTTAACAAACTGTGGGATTCAAGCATCTTAATTTGGTCCAGAGCCTTCTTAGTTTGGGATTTCTGGAATACCTTGCCTGGTAGGTTCTTGCCTGAAGTCCTTCCCTACACAATAGTGGAAGGGACGTGCTTTCCTTTAGTCCAGTCTCAAGAATAATGCTTCAGACAGACTCCGGTTTGGGATTTGATAGGAACTCATACAATGAACCTATTAGCAGCCAGAAACCAAGACTAGACCTAGGTCAGTAATGATCCTTTACAAACGTAGTGGAATTGAACAAGGTAGGAGTTTGGAATATGGAGGGTAGAGCATAGTGGGAGGAGGATGTGCCTCCAGGTGGGTTTATTTGTAAACCACAAGACTGCCCCACTTGGGGTGGCTGGCAGAGGGGCCATCTCTTGATTTACCCAACGGCAGCAAGCTCTGTGGTCCTTGGGCAGTCTAGAAGATGAGGACTGGAATTATTCTTTGTTGCAAATACATCATTAATCAACTGAATACGTTATGAAAATCATTCTTGGTCCAAGTTTCCCCATACCAAAGTATTTCACTGTCACTATTCTTTGAAAATCCCTCAAGCTTATCAGGATTTAGCAGTACAATGAAAAAATTCATTCTCCCTCCCCTTGCCTTCTGTGACTATAAAATACATTTCCTCAGCCATGACCACAGGTGTGTGAAGGCGATGTCAGAGCAAAGAGCATTTATGTTGCTTTGAATCCACTCAGCACGTCTTCCTCTCTGCCCAGATTAACTCTAAAGTGTCGAATATCTACCGTAGCTAATAATCTTCCCCGTATTAGAAAACAAAATACACAAAAAGCTCCAAGGTTCAAGAGATTTTGCAGGTCTGCTATCCTATTCTGTGTAAAAGGCACCCCTAGAGTTGAGCAGCGAGGTAGCCCTGACTGAGATCTTGTGAGATGAATCTGCCTAAAGCCTGCTTAATTGCTGAAAGAGTCTTGGTAGCTTCCACTGGCAATCACACATCCCATGTAACTCGGTAGAAGCTCTAGAAGCTCTTCTCCAGTATGACTGGTCTGCCAATGTGAATAGGGTTTTGAGTAGACAATTACTTAAAAACAATAAATGAGCACCTGACAATTTGACTTCTAGCCCCAAACATCTACGTTTCACAATAGGGTCAAGGTCTTTCCTTTGAGTATGTTTCTCTTAAAGTGGAAATCACATGCCCTCAACCACACAGCCAGCTCTCTAATGCAACCACCGTGCACTCCGGGAGAAGTGTCTGCAAAGTGGAGACTTCAGAGGACCAGATATGGTCAAAACAACCTAAAGGGGACGTCCTTCTGGACATTACTGATGTCCCAGAAAGCGTCTGTAACTATCTCATATTTTGCTATTACCAGTGTGATCTGTCGACGGGCAGTATCACCCTCACCTGGGAGCTAGTATAATCAGAATCAGAATCTGCTTCAAGCCATCTCTGAGTGGTTCTTATGCACATTAAAATTTGAGTGGCACTGATCAAGCCTACACTTATTTCTGCAGCAACTATTTATTTATCTGTTTGTTTATTTATTCATTTTGAGGCGGGGGAGGGACAGAGAGAGAGAGAGAAAATCCCAAGCAGGCTCTGAACCCCATCAGCACAGAGCCCGATGCAAGGCTTGAACTCACGAAATCATGACCTGAGTCAGACACTTAACTGACGGAGCCACCCAGGTGCCCTTTCAGTAGCAAAGAAGATCTTCTCTTTCTTTGTGTCCTCGTATTTTATAATATTATATCCGATTTAACTGAGTTATGCAACTAGGAAAGTAAGCATAGCTAGTATAAACAAGTATGGGAGAAGCACACCCGACTCTGGAAGCATTCAACGCCACAGTGAGAATGGAAGAGAGCGAGCGTGATTAGTGACATGCTCGCCACATCATTGGCATCATTCGGGATGTGCAAAAGAGGAAAGACAGCGTCTATTAACCCAGTGAGTAGTTTATGTGCAGCTGTTTGAAGGCACCAGGATGGCCACAATAATTAATATTCACTGATGGATTTTGGTGAATGGTTTTTAACCGTAATGACAACACCATGGGAAGGCATTTGAGGTAGGTGCTTGTGCTTGCCAAGTGTCTCCAGTTCTCCCGTTTCCTGCAGGATTGCCCTTTCTGGAGCACTGTGGCCTGGAGGCAGGAGGCCCATCCAGTCAGTGAGTTGTGAGCCAGAGTGACACATCATTCCAACCAGAGCATCTCATTTTTAGTGGGAGGCCCTCCAGAGCCCACTCTTTTCCTTTGGCCCAAAGACCAGAAACATCAAAAAGACTCAGCCAGAGAGGAAGCAGTGCTGACATTTAAAGCCCCTGAGATTCTGAGGTTTACTACAGCAGAACATGGTCCCTCCTGACTGAGACAGTACTCTTAAACTGAGTGTGTCGTCGTTAATTGTTGGTTTGGCTACTCTGATGGTTAATGGCATGCGTCAACTTGGCTGGGCTAAGGGGTCACTGGGAAAGCACTATTTTGGGGTGTGTCTGTGAAATATTTCTGAATCTTTGGACTGAGTAAAGACATCCGTCCTCACCAGTGTGGGAGGGCATTAGCCCATCCGTTGGGCGCCTGAATAGAACCAAAAAACAGGGGAAGGGTGAATTCTTGCCCTCTCTTGTGAGCTGCGACTTCCATCTTCTCCTGCCCTCAGACATCAGAGCTCCTGGTTCTCAGACCCTCAAAGTAGATGATACCACTGGCTTTCCTAGGTCTCCAGCTTGCTGATGGTAGATGTGGAACTTCTCAGCCTCCGTAACTGCGTGGACCAATTCCTACAATAAATCTCCTCTTATATATCTATATGTATCCAATTGGTTCCATTCCTCTGGAGAACCCTGACTGACACAGCTACGTTACGGAATTTAGATTACAAAAGGTGTGACTGAAACAGGAAGGTGAATAATACCACTTCGATGATTCCAATGAGGCTCTCCAAAAGGAGACTCTTCTTTGGCCTACAAACTTTTTAATCTGTAGGTTTCCACAATTAAATAAGAGGAAATTTTGGGTGGGAGAACCTCTGTTTAAGGAAATACTAAGTTTATTAAGGAGATGCAGCTGCGGGGAAAAATATCTTTCCATTTCTACTGTTTATTGTGGTGGACTATGCTCTCCACGCTTACTGCCAGTGATTACGAAAACAGCGTTAAAGTAAAACAAAATAGAATGCAGATAATAAATCTATGTTAAACAAATGTGAAAATTTAAAAAGTGCACAAAACAAAAGAGACTAAGAAGTTAAAGGTAGGAAGAACTCAATAAAAAGAATAAAAGGAATGACCAATATATAATGTAAAATAAAATTTAAGAAATTAAATGTTACGTTTTGGGAATTAAACATAACACACGTCAATACATAAGCAGAGTGCTTGAGTTAATCTGTAACCCAAGGGTAGTTGATTAATACCTGACGCTCCCTGACCCAAAGTCCCGCTCCCTCCCTAACATTGGATGAGCTGTAATGAAGCATCCTTAGCCCAGAGCGTGACTGTCCTTCAAAAATCCCAATCTAAATCTGCCTCTGAGAGACCACTAATTGGTCTATGGGATTTGGAGATTAACTTTTCATTGACCAGAAATATTATTCAGGTAACTCAAACCTGGTATGAACAGGGTTGGAGAATCCAAGGAGCCAGGGAAACAAACCTCTTTGCACAGAACTCCTCTCAGTCCTGTGCCCACAGGATATTCTCTCACCTGAACCCACTACAGGTTTAGCGGCATCAGAATGTTTGTTGTGTTGGCACCAGAATTTGTCTTCCCGGCAAGATGTGGGGCAGAACGCTGGAAAGGTTGCAGGTAGAGGCTTCCCTGGGTTTACAGATGGGACACGCAGCTCTTTCGTGCCTATGCCTGCTTGCTAATATGATTGCACACGTGGCCAAACACAGTTTGAGACTTGTTTCTGCGGAAACATACCACTGGAGAGTGTGGCTGTGGAGATATGTAGCTCCCATTTACCTTTAAATGTCAGAGGTTGCCAATAATTATCGAAAGGCCTCACAGTTATCAAAAAAATCTGTGTAATCAAATTGGGTCAGTCTGCAACAACTAAAATATAAAATGTAGAAAGTTTCAAGTCAAGAAGATAGACGAGGAGAGATAAGCAGGGAGAGTACAATGAGCTAGGAATAAATCCAATTATTGAAAGATCATTATAGTTGAAATAAAAAATCACGTGATAATACAAATGAAAACCCAAAGCTCAATCGCATAAAATCGAAAGTTTCAAACAATATAAATTAAGAATATTAATGATAAAAGTCACAAAGCAAGGGGCACCTGCATGGTTCAGTGGGTTGAGCATCTGACTCTTGATTTTGGCTCAGTTCATGATCCCAGGGTCCTGGGATTGAACCCCAAGTAGGACTCCATGCTGAGTGTGGAACCTGCTTGGGATTCTCTTCTCCCTCCTTCTACCCCTCTCCCTCATTTGCACTCTCTCTTTCTAAAATAAAAAAAAAATTAAGTTACTTAACAAGATTTTAGAATGAATAAAAGGTAATGGTATCTATGAAAACAAAACATAGATAATTTAAGGAACTATTAAAAAGTAAAATAAAAATCCTAAAATTTGAAAACATAAATTAGAATGAACTAAAGTTATATAAAACTATGGTATGTGGTGGTTCAAAATATGCCCACAAATTCTTTGACACCACCTTCAAAAGGTGGAGCCTAATTTCCCTCTCCTTGAGTGAGCTGAACATAGAGACTCACTTCTGATGCACAGACTAAAGCTGAAGTGGTGGCATGTGGTTTCTGAGATGAGATCATAAAAGCCTCCGTGGTCTCCTGCGTGCTCCATCTTGGATCTCTGGCTCTGGCAGAGACATTGTGAGGACATTCCAGTGGCCCTATGGAGAGGTCCGTGTAGCAAGGGGAATAGCCATGTGCTGAGTCATCTTAGAGGCAGGTCGTCCAGTACCAGTCAGGCCTTCAGTTACTCTAAACTTGGCTGACATGCCAACTGCAGCCTGGTGAGAGAGACTGAGCCAGAACCTCCCATCTAAGCCACCCCCAGACACTGGACTCTCAGAAACTGTGTGAAAAAATGAGTACGTGTTCTTTTAAGCTACCAAGTTTTAGATCATTTGTAAAGCGGAAATAGATCATGAACACAAATTGCTAGAACTATTTTTAAAATAAGCAAATGTATTAGAAAGGAGTCAAGTAAGGTAAGTTCTAATGGAACCCTCTCTTTGCAGATAGAGGGGATCTCAAAGCATAAAACTCCCAGAGGAACTCTCTCAGGACCATGTCACTCTTGATCTTTGAACAGGTAAACCCCAGCAAGAATCCCTTATCTAGGACCTACCAAATGGAGTAGGCCCATCCTCTCTTGCAAAGAGAATCTTAAATCCACCACCTAACTCACATCCATTCTGGCATGCTGGGGCCAGCTCGTACTGGCTTGTGAGAGAACACTGCTATACTTTCAGTGATTGATTAAATCAGTTACATTAAAGAAAAAGGCAATAAACACTGATAGCTCATCACATCCTAATTATTTTACTACATTATACTCTTCTCTGTGCTTTTGAGGTAACTGATGTGTACTGAATCTATATGATGGAAATACAGCACTGAACATCTCTTCCCAACTGCTCGTTCAGTGGGAAATCACACTGGTAGCTGGCGACCAGCTGTGGTGGGAGTAATTATACCCTGGGAATTAATAGAAATCTGGCCTGGATTTACTTTTTTTTTTAATTGTCTGTTCTTTAGGAAGTGATAGGGAAAATGTTAATAATGCAGTTATTCTGCAATAGGCTGTCATTTCGGTACCTGTTGCATTTGGAACAAGCACAAAGCTTTGAGGAAACATTCTTCCAGGGTTCAGAACACTTCGCCCAATTCAACATGGAAGAATGAGTGGAGTTCTAACACGTGCCTTTATGGGTTCACTTTTATCTTACCAGTTAAGGTAAATGAAAATACCAAACAATATGCAATTTGAATTGCACTCTGTCCACTGCAACCACAGTTTGCAAAACACAAAAATTTGGCAGAAATTGACATCGACATTCTATGAAATAAATCTATCAACTTTATGGAATTTATAACAAAAAAGATGTATATGTGATTTGTAAACTGTGCGCTACCTATCCTCTATATCAGCAAAATTTTTAATAAACATGTAAGTGTGTATATATACTTCATTTTCTTAAAAGAGCCAGTTTTTAAACATCGCCACTAACTCATTCTGATTATGACAGATGAACACCATTGTGTATGGCAGGGACCGTGCTGAGGGGCAGGGATGCTCAAGGTACCTTTCTTGAGGGCAAAAGCAGAGGCAGTCAGAACAAGGAAGGAGAATCAGGTAACTATTTCCCAGCCTGATGGCACCTACCAGATCTATAGGATGGAGGGGCAGGTGGCAGGAGCTGCAAGAGTTTTCACAGGGGAAAGGTTTCGGTTCATGTTACTGTGCCCTCATTTGTAATAGAAGCCGTGAGGGCAAATCCAAATGACACGTGAGCACCTGCACACAAAGACTTATCTTATCTTACACCCTTTGCTCCCACAATCCAGCACCTCCCCTTTCAGGGCACTGAGCCTAGTAGATGGTTGATAAATATTTGGTAGATGCCTGCATGAAAATAAAGAGGAAGCGAGAGCTGCTCTCACTTTATACTTGTATATAATTGGCAAGGGTTTCTTTCAAAGTTTATTTTAGAGAGAGAGAGAGAGCACATGCGAGTTGGGGAGGCGCAGAGAGAGAGAAAAAGAGAGAATCCCAAGCAGGCTCTCTGACCTCAGTGTGGAGCCCAACACACTGGAGCCCAGTGTGGGGCTCGATTTCACCACCTGTGAGATCCTGACCTGAGTCGAAATCAAGAGGCGGATATTTAACTGACTGAGCTGCCCAGATGCCTCAATTGGCAAAGGGTTCATGGTGCTCTGCGGGGATGCCTGGGGAGGTTCCCTGGGAAGTTACAGCCAACATTGCACTTAAATCACTGAAAATACACTCCACGCATACAAGCCTAGATTTAGGTACTCAAAGTTGTTGGGTTCTTTGGAGCCTCTAACCATGGGACAGAGTGAGGACTAGAGGACATTGTCCCTGGAGCCACGGTGCAGTGACAGTAAAGCTCCGTCTCTTCCCTGAGCAAACACTCATTATCAGCAGCCTCAAACACAGACATGCACCCTGTGCTAAAAGTCCTCAACATTTTTCTGATTATTTTACCTTCTGCAGACAAAGGCAAAGGTGCCTACATAGGCTTCCTGGACAAACTGTACCCTAACTCATTTTGCCAATGAAAAATTACTTCTAAAATCCCTTGAGCTAACTAGTGAAACTTTTAGGACTAATTTGAATGTTGACAAATAAAGCTCAACCTTGCTCTGTTGTGGGGGGACAGCAATCTCTTGGTTATGTTCTAGTGACACAGCCCCTGATGTATGAGCTCCTGAAAAAGAACATTTGGTTATCTAACTTTCCCTGGGTATAAGGCATAGTCTACACTCTAGTATCTCATACGGACAATACACAATAATAAATAGATTAAAAACACATTTCTTTGTAGTCATTTGTCCTTAAAACTGCAAGTGTAATCTTTGCATGTGGATACATTTGATCTCTGGCTAAAAAAAAAAAAAAAAAAAAAAAAATGGCATACATAAAATTTCCCCCTGCTGGACGTCATTTTAATGGGTGACCATAATTACGTTAAGGGGTCCAGGTGTCAACAAAATATAAAGACTGTTCAGTCTTAATACCATGCCGAGGCTCTTGAATACAAGGAACTTCTACTGAAGTGCAGTACAAATCAGGCCAAGGTTGGCATTAATATCGCACCCAGGATTCTCAGACTCGGTAGTAAGACCATATGTTACAATCACCTTTGGTCTCAGTGCAGTAGATTTGAGCTTCCCCTTTTGATGTTGCACAAATAACACAGCTGGATTCAAACTGGAGCCCTTGGGTAGAGCCGTCAGCTGCTCTCTCCAGCAGCCTAGGATGGCTGTTTTCCACTTATTATTTCCTGTGGAAAGCGAGATTCTCTTTGGAGTGTCAACAACTTTGATGATTTCTCACTGCAGAAGGAACAGGGATGAATTATTCTAGAGAAAATGCTTTCTTTTTTCTTGCTGGTATTCGTGAAGGGCCTGGCACTTCCAAGAGAGTGGCTGATATTCTCCAAGGCTTTGTCGTCTAGACAGCATTATGTTCAGGGTTTTATTAATTCAAATTAAATATTCTTTAAATGATATAATCTCATGGAAGTATTATCCTCCATTAGGAAAACATTTTCAGGAAGAGTTCTGAAAATACTATTTTTTAATTGAGGCTGCCATGTCGCCAAGCCCTCCCTAATTTAAAGAATGGACAATGAAAGGACCTTTGTAAGACTTAAAAGAGTGGGCCAGGGTAGGGCAGGGACATCAGCACAGCATAGCCCTTCAAGACATGAGCTCTATCTGGTTTTACATCCTCTAACTGTGGGACTTTGAGCATATTTTCTTCACCTTGTTAAGCCTCTAGTTCTCACCTTTAGATTGGGGGTGTTGGAGAACCAAGTCAAAGCCATTGCGAAGGTTTGATCAGGGACAGATATTCACACAGTGACTAGTGCATAATAAACATCAAATAGGGATGCCTGGGTGGTTCAGTCGGTTAAGCGTCTGTCTCTTGATTTCAGCTCAGGTCGTGATCTCTCCTGATTCATGAGCTTGATCCCCGTGTGGGGCTCTGTGCTGGCAGTGTGGAGCCTGCTTGGGATTCTCTCCATCACCCTCTCTCTCTGCCCCTCCCTTGCTCTTGCTCTCTCTCTCTAAAATAAGCTTGCAGTTGAGCACCTTTTAAGTGCAAAAAGCACCTTTTTGTCTGGGTCCGTGGGGATAATGAGACAGGAATCCTGCCCACAGGGAGCAGAGCAGGTAAGACTTTTTGTGTACCTAAAAGTCACACAAAGTAGGGACGGGTAAATGGCTGAGAAAGATAAAAATAAAATGTTACCTGTACTCAGAGGAGACACAGAGGGCCTCTTGCAGGGGAAGTGTTGGGAGACCCAAGGAAACTTCTGGGAGATGATAGGTTTGGGACTCGGAGGGAACGGGGGAAGGCAGAGGGACAGAAGGGACAAGGCCAGTATTCAAGCTCTTCTTGTGTGCCAGACACACGGCTGAGCTCCCCAACTTTTGCTGAGGGAGGTACAATTATTCTTATGTGATTATGGATGAAATTGAGACTCAAGGTGATTAAGCCACTTGTCTAGAGTCACACAGCTGACAAGTGGCAGTGCCAGGGCGGGAGTGCAGGTGTGTCTTACCCTGCAGCCTTTTCAAACCACACGACACGAAGGATGGGAAGATGAGTGGCTCAGCTTGGCTGGGGTGAGGACGACGGGAAGGAACATAATGAAAACCAGGGTAGGGACCGACCTGGCCCAGAATGCTACAAAACCATTAAGCAGTGGGGGGCAGGTGACATTTTGGACTGAGAGGTAATATGATCAGAACTGAGTATTGGAAGAATAATTGTTGAGGTCCTCGTCACTGATGGTCTAGCGAGGGGAGTGCTGGGGCTTGGTTCTGGCAAGTTCTCCTGGCCATCAAGCCTCTCTGGGTGCCATTTCCCGCAGAAGCTGAGCCACTCAATCCCAAACTGTAAGACAGCAGGATTAATTCCTTGAGGGCCCACGGATTCTATTTTCTAGAGTAGTAGTTCCAAATATTTTGACTGTCAGGGGAAAATGTTCATATGCGAACCACAAAAATATTTGGATACAATTTCAGGAAATTTCAAACCCTGAAGCTATGGAGAAGTGGTTCCCAAACTTTAGTACACTATAAAGTGCAGCCAGAGAGCTCGACGATGATGCAGATTCCCAAACCCTAGTTTCTACGAGAGTAATCTAAGAGATCTACAGATGAAGCCCAGGAGCCTGCCTGTTAACAGACATTGTCAGGGGATCCTAATACATTTGGCCTGTAGACGAATTCCAGAAACTCTGACCTAGGGGTCCCCAGGCCTCAGGGGCAGAACCCCTATTCTAGAGCATCACGGATACATACTGAAAAATGGACCCCAAATACAAAATTAGGACTGCTTCCTAGCCCCTCACTACAGTTCCATTGTACAGGTTTGGTTGTGGCCTCCCTCTCTGTCTCTTCTTTTTGGAAAAAAAAAAGGCATAGGAAAGGAGACATTGGGGGCCTCTTTTCCAGTCCCCCCCCCACAAAGCACTCTGCACGCAGTAATGGACTCCGGAATTGAACCAGGGGCACAGAAGGCCCACTATCATTTGTCAATAATTGCCCACATTTGCCGCTCTTTACCTGCAAATACCAACTCCATCAGGTAATCCATTTTTCCTCCTCAAGGAGTACTTGCAAAATAGGTAAACATTATGCTAAGAAAATGCCATGTGGCTCCCTGAGAAGAATTATCTAAAAGGTTACTCAAATGTGAGCAGGCCATTAGCCACAATGAACATTAAGAAGAAATGTGGTTTGGTGGGCAAGGAAAAAAAAAAAAAACTTGAGACATAATTATCTATTGAAAAGGTAGCAAAAGCAAGAGACTGCTGAAATAAAGTATGCCTGTGAGAAGGAAAAAGTGACTAAAATATTAAAAACATTCACCCATGAAAGGTCTGCATTTATCAAAGTGAGCAGTCTACTGAAAGGAAGTGAGTAAAATGCCAGCCCAGCGCCCTGATGACTTCTTTGTTACATAAAAACCTGCATACTCTTCCAAAAATACTTCCTCTTACATGCACAGAGCAGATCTAGCAAATATTAGTGGATTTACTCTGCCTACCTTCAAATCAGCTGCATTTTGGCAGTGACTCGTGCTTGTAAAGAGCCTTTCATCTGAGGATTCACAGCCCACAAGGTGAAGTGAACTCCTAACTACCCACTTGAATAAGAAACAACCAGCATTGACAGAGTCCTACGTTGCTGAAACTCCGTCTTCAACATTGGAAGACATTTTTACTTTGAAAATAATGTTAATGTTCACAATGAAATTCTTTCAACCTTCCTGTATGTTTGACAACGTTCGTAACAAATGCTGGGGAAAATAATAGCAAGAAATCAGGAAGACGAGCCGGGGGGGTGGGGACATAGGCACCTGCACCTTCAGTTGTTCTAATTCTTCTTTTTAAAGTTTATTTATTTATTTTTCAGAGAGAGAGAGAAAGAGAGAGAATGAGCAGGGGAGGGGCAGAGAGGGAGAGGGAGACAGAGCAGATGTGGGGCTTGAACTCATGAACTGTGAGATCATGACCTGAGCCAAAGCTGGACACTTAACTGGCTGAGCCACCCAGGCACGCCCAGGTGTTCTAATTCTTAAGTTGTGAAAAGGCTTTATTAATATGCCCCATCACTTACATATGCATAGAACACTTATTTCTTTTTATCAAATATTAAATTTTAATTAAATCAAAATGAGACATGAAATTAAGTGTATTCCATTTGAGTTGTTTTGGGGTAAGAGCAAATGTCAACAATTTTTTCGTCATTTGCTTCGTATCCACAGACAGCACAGAAGAGACATTTTGAAAGTGTTCCTCATGTCAGTGAGTTGGTTGAAATAAAAACTTTGGGCATCCTGCAGTAAAGAAACAAAATCTTGTGGAAGTGTTTCTGTTCCTATAAGCTGACAAAAGAGACAGTGACTCGGGGGGTGTGAAGTAGTGGGTGGGGGGTTCCTCTGAGCTCATGCCAGCACCTGAGCACAAGGTCCTAGGCTGGGCTGGAGAGTTACTTCCTGGTCCAGGCTGACACTGGGAAAAGACCCAAGAAGCAGAGGAAGAAACCGGGGTCATCTCTGAATCACGATTTGGAGCAAGGACTAGGGCAGATACTAAAGCTGAGGAAGAAAGGACACTTGGGGGTTGGCTGGGGGAGGGCACTACTCAGAGGCCACCTACCCATGTCCCAGGAAACCCAGATTGGTAAGGTGCCAGCTTCCTCGTAAGGGATTTCCATGGATACTCCGGTGGCAAGAATGATGGCTCAGACCCTGGGGCTTTGCCAGGCACTGTGGTACAAACCCCTTCCCTATGCAGTAGGATATTCATGCCATCTTCCAACTTTGCCTGAGATTCCACTTATCAAGATTCACTGAAGATAACAGGCACCCAGGTAGTCGTGGGTACACTGGGAGACATCCATACCCTGGGTGACTATTTAATCAGATAGTTTTTCCCAACACATAGTTAGGAGTGGACATCCCCTGGAGGACAGCATATGGTCACTGGGTGCCAAGGGAGAAACAACCCATTTGGACACTGTGCATTTGATCATCCCCAAGTAGACCAATCCTTCCTTTCCAGAAACCAGACAGCAAAATCTTTCGGCCCTGCTCAACGGGCTAAGTGGCCCTTTAATTTTCCTCTGGCTCTTTCATCTTTCCTTCATGCAGAGTAGGAGGAGAGTGGATTTATGTAATCCCAGAACCTAACTACCCTCTGGGAATGAGACGACTGTTGTCTTCTTGAGTCCCCAGATTTACTGCTTTCTTCCTGGGGTGCCTCCACTCCTTGCCTCACTTGCCGCAGACCTGAGAACTGTTCCCTAGTGGCCCAGGTATGACTGGAACATTCTCACGGTGGTCATTTACATCTGAAAGCTGAAGTTTGCTGTCTTTGTTCATCCCCCGCCCCCCCCCCCCAAGGCAACCCTAGTTTCAGATTACATTTTACACAAAATCAAAATGTACAGAGAATCAGAGCAGCTCTGGGTGTAAGGGATGGGAGGTCTGATCTCTCCTCGGAACCTGAGACTTTTGTGCACACAGTGTGAATAAAAACCACTGCCTCGCAGGGAATGAGGGTTAGGAACCATAAGCAGTGGGCACTTCAAGGCACAGTGAGGGATGGACAAGGGCAAACAAAACAACCAGGGGGAGGGGGGAGGGGGTCTAGCAGTTTGCATCCTTCCGGCTGCTCATCCATTCCTCCCTGGGATAAGAAGCATCCCTTTCACTGCGCACATGGCTTTCTAGAGAGCCTCTGCATGCTGTGTCCAAGGATTGCTTACAATGGGACTGAGAAAATAAGAGTATTTCCCAACACCTTGTATTCCTTTGAGCCTCTGATAATGAGGGCAGACTTCTAATTGTCACATCGGTTCCCTGTAGGGATCTGTGCCAATTAAGAGGATTCTGAGTTCTGGGGGAAGGAATGGGGGGTTGGGGAGAGACTCATGCCTCTTTTGATTGCTTATTTTCCTCCAACCTAAAGCATGCTATAAAGGTGATTTTGAACATTAAGTAACACATTACATTCAAGTGCATAGAATAATAGTTTAATTAGTGCATAAGTATAGTTCGACCTGTCCGTTTGAGTGCATATAATCCTGTTTTAATTAATACACAAGTAAAATTTGACCCTGTCTATAAGTGCGCATATGTGTTTGATGTCAAACAGGCATATATGAAAGAATTATTATGAAAAAAACATCCTAGCAGTCTCTAAAGCCCAATGGTGAAAATACTGAGTTGTAGATTTTTTGTTTTTTACTTAATAATAAATAAAAGTAACTCTCAGTGACTGTGAAAGTCTTGTATCTGCTTAAATATTCAGCTCATCAGAACTTAAAACTCACAGCACACAAGTAACATTAAACTAATCTCAAAAGCTGTCCGATAAAATACCAAAAAAAGCATTTTACTTTTGTTATTTCCAAGTGCCATCTTACCAAAAAGATTTCCTGCAATGCAGCTGACAAAGGGAAAAGGGATAAGAATGCCCAACCCTTTGAGGGAGAGTCTACATGAAACACTTGCCAGTCTGACAGTTTATCATTCACAGGCAATTCCTCAAATTTCAGGATTGTAGATTTTTCTAGGTACGAGCTAGAACTCCCAGGAGGGGAAAAAGGATTTTCCTTCCATTGCTTCTCATACATCTTTTACGGGACTGTCTTTTCCCACTAGATTGTCCACACGGAGCTCCTGTCTGTGGGGACTGGACGGCACACAGTGGGTTTGCTGAAACCATGATGCCTACAAAGCAAATACTCACTCAAATTTTGACCAAGACCTAAGGAAATACCAGACTTAGACACTGGGAGATGCAACTTGAAAATGAGATTTTGTAAAACAACACACCAGAATGTAAACATGTGTATGTGTTTAACTGTGACTCTGAATAGCTCAACACCTCAGGGAGTTACATTTCCCATCCCTCAGAATGGTTTTGGAACTCCTTGACTATAAAGTTGTAATCTTCGTTTCATATAAGAAAGTCAGATACTCTCTTATTTTATAAATTTACGCACTTATCTTGTTTTTATTTTAGACTTAAAATTTGAGGGGGCACCTGCGTGGCTCAGTCGGTGGTGCAGCGTCTGACTCTTGGTATTGGCTCAGGTCACGATCTCACGGTTTTGTGAGATCGAGCTCCACATTGGGCTCCGTGCTGACAGTGGAGAACCTGCTCGGGATTCTCCCCCTCCCCCCCCGCCCCTCCCCCACTTGCACTGTCTTTGTCTCTCAAAATAAATAACCTTTAAAAAAAATTGAGGAACAGAAGAATGCAATAGAAAACACAAGGGCTCTCCATGCTAGCACTTCCCCATCTTGCCCGCCAGTGTGCTCCCAGCAACCTTTTGTAAGTAGGTGAGAGTGCACACCGTGCCATGCTGGTGTCACTTTCTCTGAGTTAGAGGACACTGGTTCCATTAATGTCCCCTAGATGCCTAAACTTTCAAGGGTATATTCCTCTTCACTGTGTGCAAAAGGACAATTGCACTGCATACGTGTCACCCAGGCCCCACTTCCAGCTGAACCCACTGTCTGGTTTCCTTGGGATCCAGCTACTTGCTCTATCCACACTGTCACCAGTCAGCTGGGCCACTTTCTTGCTCAGGGCTGCTGGCACCTACTTAACAGATTCCTCCTCACCCTGCTCTTGCTCCCCAAAATAGCCTCCAGGCCCGGGTGATCTGTGACCTAAGAGCTCTTCTTCTCTGGACAAACAGTGCTCACTCCCTAACACGGCTGACAGGGCCCTTAAAATACAGACTCTGCTCTCACTCAGACTTGGTTTCCAGCGCTCTGATCTCTGCATGCATGCGCTCCCCATGCGGGGCCCTTCAACAAGTTGTCATCTCCTGGTGACCGATTCCTGCTTTTGGTTTAGGCTAGTTTGTGTGGGTTTCTGTTACACCCAAGAGCCAAGAGCCGTAGTGCATCTATGACTGGAAACCAAGTGCATCCACTGGAATCATCTTCTGCCCAAAAACTCTTGATAATGTTCAATGGACAAAATAACCACTTTCTTTCCATCATCTCATGGCTCTGAGCTACCCTGCAGGCTCAAAATCCACTGAGCCGTGCCAGGCAAAGAGTTGCCCCTACCTGGGCATGGGAAATATATTTAAGATACAAAGATAAGAAAAAGCAATAAAATACAATGTTGTCAAGGAATATGCAACAGTGGTGTAGGGGATAGCAAAGTACTACCATGCAATAATTAAGTCCCTATTTTTTTTCTTCTATAAGTGGAATTGGGCTGAGTTGGGAAGCCTAAGTTCTTTTTCTGAGCTTTGCCTAGACCAGTGGTTCGTCCCAACTCAGGAGGTGGGCAGAGGACAGCAGTGCTGCTGAATATCCCCCATGGCACAGGATGGCCTCTAACAACACAGAAATGTTGTCAACCCAGCCAGCAAATAATGGTGCTTTTCTTGAAAAGCCCTGCTCTAGACTCTATTTTCCCTCTTAACTGGTATTTCCTTTACTTCCAGATTCTGTATCACTAATCATTAAAATATGGTGGAAAGATAGCGGAATTAGTAATGCACATCGTGAGTCTTTCTTGCTGCTGTGAAAGCAACAATGAGTAACACACGTCATGACTCCTTGTAATTACCCAATAATGTAAGATGAGGGGGGAGGCAGTGAAAGCAACAATGAGTAACACACGTCATGACTCCTTGTAATTACCCAATAATGTAAGATGAGGGGGGAGGCAATGATTTCTTTCTTTATTAATTTTAAATATACAAGCAATGCATGAACACATTCTCCTGCTAAACAATTTAAACATCACAGATAAAAGTCAGGTTTCCCTAGCAACCACTCCCCCCTTTGCCCTCAGAAGTTGACATTGCAGTTTATTCTCAGTGTGGTTTGTACCTTTCTATGAACAAAGACCCCTTTCCTGCTCCCCTTAAACTGTTTATTTCACCAATCCTTCCGGAGTAAAATAACATCCATTGTTGCTTAACTTGCACATTGCTAATTACAGGTGAAACTGAGCATCTTTTCATACGTTCATTGACAATTTCTAGTTCCCCTGAGAACTGCCAGTTCATTTCCTTCCTCGTTTGTGTCAGTGTAGGAATGTGTCCCTTATCCCCATTGATTAGTACCCTAAATGCTTTGACAAGTATATGCTTGTGTTGCAAGTGGATTCTCCCAGCCCCACGTCTTCACTTGTATTTACTTTTGTTAACCTTCTTTGCGACAGAAGCTTTCCATATATTGATGCGTCAAATTTGTGAAGTGTTTCCCTTAAAGGTATTGCTTTCGTTGTTTTGTTTAAAGTCTTCCCAGCTCAGTGATTTCCAAATTCCGAATTCCAATTCATTCTTTCCGAACAGAGGCTGCCTGCCCTGTTACTTGGGTAACCCAGCCACCCTTCAGACATCTGCACCCGGAGTCCTGAACTTATCAAGTCCCAAATCAAATCATTAACGTCCCTCCCGCCACAAGCTGCTCCCCTGTGACCACTGCAGGAGTCATTCCTGCCTCCCTCCTTCCCCGACTCCTCCATCTGCAACCAGGTTCTTTTGATCCTAGCTTCTAGTGATCTCCACTTCTCGCCCCTCTACCCCAGGGCCCTTGCCCCACTTCCCACGGCCCACACTCTCCTCACAGATTCACAGCTGCTCTCAAATAGCCTCCTGCCTCCAGTCTAATCCCCCCTAACCCATCCCCCACCATGCTGCCAGACAGCTGTCCCCAAAACTTGGGTTTGGTTCTTCAATTCTTCAACTCTCTAAAATCTTTCAGATGTTTCCTCTGAAAAAAGGTCAAACTCCACAGCACAACAGAAAAGGTTCTGATGGCTTTGCCACCACCTACCCACCCAAGTTTATTTCTTTCCCCATCTCCAGCCATTCTGAGCCACATGTGGAGCTCTTGTCTCTGCCTGGAACCTTCCCCTGGCTACCCCTACCCATCCCCTCAGGTGTGGCTCAGGCCTCAGTCCCAGAAAGCTACCCTGGTCAGAACCTACCCTCCACTCCCCTCCCAATCTGAGCTAAGTGCTCCTCTTAGACTCATCCCAAAGGTCCTCATGCTCACCTCAATCTTGGCACACAACAAACTGTTCCATAATTGTATGTTTCTTTGTATCTCATCCAGGATGGACATATAATTGTGGCTTGAATTAATAATATCCCTTTGTTCAATGAACACACAGGAATATGATCTTTGTGCAATGCAAGGTACAAGACACTGGGGGCACCATGCAAAAGTTGAAACAGGTCCAGATCCTGCCCTCAAGACTTGCACACAAATCTATACAAAAAGAAACTAGTTAGGGGCACCTGGGTGGCTCAGTCAGTTCAGCATTTGACTCTTGGTTTTGGCTCAGGTCATTATCTCACAGTTCATGAGTTCGAGCCCTGTGTCAGGCTCTGCGCTGGCAGTGCAGAGGCTGCTTGGGATTCTCTCTCTCTCTGTCCCTCCTTCATCACTCTCTCTCTCTCTCTCAAAGTAAATAAATAAACTTTAAAAAGAAAATAAACTAGTTATAAATTGACAAGGCCCAAAAGAGAAATAGATCTCACGTGGTATGGGAGTTCAAAGAAGGAGAAATAACTAACTACTGATGGGGATGCAGTGGGGGCATGTGATGTGTGAGTGTTCAGGAGTGCTGGCTTTGGAGTGTGCTTGTGTGGTTCAAGTCCTAGCTCCTCCATTTCTCTACTAGCATATCACTTGGCCTCTCCAAGACTCCATTGTTTGGTCTTTATGGTGGGGTGGGGGGTGATCAGGATAGTACCTGTTTCTGAAGACTAAGAATTAAATGAGATAATACTGGTAACACTCTTAGCACAGTGCTAGATGTAAAGTAAGGCAGAAAAAAAAATGTGATCAGCCATTTTTACAGGAGGAAGAGTGGCATACGAGCTAGGACATAAATGATAGAAAACACCTAGATGGGCAGCATGCAAATTTTGTGAAGATTCATTTTTTTTTCATTCCATAACCCCTCAAACTTCTTTTTACCACTTCCTCCCTCATTTTCCCTAAACACACATTTCCTAGAAACTGTCTCCCACCCCATCCTACCCATGTACTCATTCTGTCTCCTCGTAGGTGTCTCATTATAACACCTTCCCAGATCCTTCCAGAATCTGATTATCTGGACCTCTCCCAACTTCTCCCCACCTGTAGTTGGTTGATAGCATGCCCCCAAAATTCATTCCACCTGTAACCTCAGAATGTGAGCTTATTTGGAAGTAGGGTCTTTGTAGATGATATAACTAAGGATCTCAAGATGCAATCAACCTGGATTTAGGGTGGGTTCTAAATCCAATGACTAGTGTCCTTATAAAAAGAGGAGAAGCCACAGACACAGGGAAGAGGGCCATGTGAAGAGAGAGGCAGGGATTGGAGAGATGCTACCACAAACCCAGAACCACCAGGAACTGGAAGACGAGGACAGATTGTCTCCAGGGCCTTTGGGGTAGCACGTCCCTACCTTCACATTGATATGAGATTTCCATCCTCAGAACTAGGAGATAATCAGTGCCTGTTGTTTTAAGCCACCAAATTTGTGGTAATTTGACACAGCAGCCCTAGGAAACTAATCCACCATCCCATCAAAGTGCAATCACGCAGGATCTTTCTGAAACTTCCCACTCTGATCATGCCTCTTACCCGTCTAGCATTCTTCAGTGGCTGCCATAACCACGCAGGCATGGCACACAGGCTCCTTCCTATTGGGCCACCTCTGAGCTCTGCAGCTGCCTTCTGTCATCTCACGTGGCCAGACACATGCAGGCCACATACCGTGTGCCTGTGTCACCATTCCTGACACCACTGCCCAGCCTGGCATCTGGTACCTCCTACTTTTCTCTAGGATTAAGAATTCAAATTGACCTCTCTGCTCAGTGACCAGAATGCTTGCAGAATGGTTGGCATTCACCTTAATTCCTCATTACTCTTGAATGAAAAAGATTCCTACCATACTTTCAAGTAACTAATCTATTTTTTTAAGTTTATTTATTTATTTTGAGAGAGAGAAAGAGAGAGAGAGAGAGCAGAGGAGTGGCAGAGAGAGAAGAAAGTGAGAGAGAAACCCCAAGGAGGCACCGCACTGACACAGTGGAGCCCAACGTGGGGCTCATTCTCACCGCAAGACCACGGACCACGAGATCGTGACCTAAGCTAAAACCAAGAGTTGGACATTCATCCTACTGAGCCACCCAGCCACCCCATCGAGTAACTAATCTTCTATAATAATCTACAAAGAGTGATATGAAATGCAATATATGATCATACAGTACAGTACAAATTAAACAATTATTAGTATCTTTGTGCGTAAGGAGGCCTTTATTTATTTATTATTATTTTTTAACATTTATTTATTTTTGAGACAGGGAGAGACAGAGCATGAATGGGGGAGGGTCAGAGAAAGGGAGAGACAGAATCTGAAACAGGTTCCAGGCTCTGAGCTGTCATCACAGAGCCTGACACGAGGCTCGAACTCACGGACCGCGAGACCAAGACCTGAGCCGAAGTCGGATGCTTAACCGACTGAGCCACCCAGTGGCCGGGAGGCTTTTAAATGTGACTAACCACTATCCTTTCTAAAAGTATCAGCAATGGTTAAAGATTTGGCTCAGGGGTCAGCTTTTCCAGGGAGCCTTCCTTCACCCATCTCTGCCTCGCAGTTTGATTGGGTGTTTCGTCTAGAAATACATACCATTATATCCTGGCAGCTTCTGACCTAACATTTACCATATTAAAGACTTCTGACTCCTTATCAGTCTCCTTCACCAGACTGTAAGGGTTTTGACCGTGTCCTGTTCATCTTTATGACCCAGTGACTGTAACTGTGCTTGAACCATATGGGTGCTCATAAACACTGGTTGAATAACTGCATGGATGGATAAATGAATGAATGAATGGATGGATGGATGAACAAGGAGTTGGAAGAAGGTCTCCTTTTGGGACCCAGAATCTCAACACACACCAATGGCTTATAGCATGGTTTCTTACGTCTGGCATGAATGATTGACGGGCATAGCCTCTAACTTTATTTGTCTGACTATAAAGCTCATGGCATGTTTTCATAACTGCTGGCATGATTGATTGAAAGGAAAACCACTGCCAAAGAAGTTAAATGATTACACGGAGTCCACAATGCCTGTCTACGTATAAAAGAGCCCCAAAGAAATGTAAAAAGCTCTTGGATAGCCATGGCCTTTTCAAATGCACAAAGAGCCAAAACAAAAACACCCTAATGTGCTCAAAGTAATCTAAATTTCACAGAATAAACATCTTACACCTTTATGAATAATCTACTGAGTTGTTATTAATAACTTGTGATGACTGGAAGAAGGCTGGATGTCAGAAGATACTGTATTCATTCACACACACATACACACACACACACGTCTGCAAAACCCCAGTTTCCTTGACATTATTTTCTAATTTCCTAACCTTATGATATATGTACTCGGACATAATTCACACACAATACACTAAAATTAGAAATTTCATGTAAGTGGTTACCAGTGTACTTTAGAAATCTCCAGCTATGGACACACAAGTCTTCAAAAACATAGGAAAGAAAAGAACACACACACACACACTCATATACACAATAAACACAAACAGTTTCGCAATGCACTATAGTCACACTTGAAATACATGCCAGTGAAACATTAAAATCTTTCATTTTCATTATTTATTATTGACGGACTGAGAATCCCCTGACATTAAAACAAAACTTACAGGTAGACGAAGTTAAGGCATTTCTCAAAAAGTAGAAAGGTACTGAAGCGGGGGGCAGTTTAAAATAAAAGCAGATATATTCCCAGACTCAGAGGGGAACAGACCTATTCTTCCTTCTGCCCTCACCCAGGACTTCTCACTCCTAAGGCACACCCTGATAAAAGAGCTCTCGTAATGACCTGCGCTCGGCACGACAGTATTCTAAATAAGCACTGGGTAAGTGCCGCTCCACACTGGGCATCTCCTCAATTCTGTAAAGAAAAGTCTGTGCCCACCTCCCCTTCACACTGCACTTGGTCAGTCCTGGAGACCTGAACTAGACCAAGGTTGTGACCATGGTGCCTAGGGGAGTGGGGGAGACCAGGAGGTCCACAACCCCCTCCGCCCAATTCCTACACACAGAATTGCACCTCCAGCTCAGAAATACACATCTTTGTTTTGTTATTTATGCACCTTTTCTTAGCTGGCTTAATTCTTTTCCTTAAGTAGTTGAGGCATAAATAAAAAATAACTAATAAATAATGAATGGCAATGGAGCAGCCTTTCTCCTCGTGCTTTCCCGCTGCTTCTGTGTCTTCTACCCACACAGAACAAGATGCCCGCTCCCTCGGACTGATCCTCATTCCCCAGCCTGATCTGCGGCCTTTCTTTCAGGAAGGGAAAGAAAACCAGGAGCAGGTGGGAGTCCAGGAGTCGTGGGGGACCCACGAACGTTCCTGAATGACTGGCCTGTGGCTTGGGCCTTAAATGGAAGGTCTGGAGCTCAGTCATCGTGGGTTAGGAATATGGACAGAAGCAGAGCCTGCATCCATCCCCACTCTTCCCAGCACTTCCTCCAGACAGAACAAGGGGGGGTGGCTGGCATACAGACAGCACTCCTTCAGTGGGCCCAAGGATGTGTGTGTGTGTGTGTATGCGCATGTGTGTGTGGTGTGCAGGCACGCCCGTGAGCAAACTGGTCAACCATAACCATGTTCTCCTTTCCATATATGATTTATGATCAAATCAAATGGGATGGAGTTTGCACTCTTCTCTAGTAGCTTGACAGTGGAGGGAAATTGTTCTGGGAACTGGACTGGTTATTTTTACTGGCAGCCCTTGGCACAGGGCACTCAAGACCTTTGAGTCTTTCTCTAACTCACGTGGTGTGTGCCACTGTGCTCCTTGTCACCTCCCCTGCCCTTGCTGGAAAGGTCACAGGGGACAACACTGGGTTGCTTCTGTTCACGAACTTAACAGCCATGGTTACCAACACAGGTCTTGGTGTCTAACTCACACAGGTAAGTGACTCTTCTGTTTGCTGCTCACGGGACCTTGGGAAAGTTCTCTGACTTCTCTAACACTCCTTTGCTTCATCTATAAAACAACAGTTGCCTCCTCACAGACTTGTCGAGAAAATTGGCCAAGCTGATGCTTAGTTAGAACAGTGCCTGGCATATAACAAGTGCTCCCTAAATTGTAGCTGCCATTACAGTTATGTTATTATCCTAGTGAGAGGGGATCTTTGTGTAAAGAGGCCACTAACATGGTCTATGGTGGTGGACCTGGGATCTCCACATGAGATCTTACTCAGTTGCCTTTTCTCTTTATGAGATCTCCTGGTTTACTGCCTGTAGTGGCATGAATGGTGCCCCTGCCCCCAACCAAAGAGATGTCCACATCCTAATCCACTGGCACTGTAAATGTGACTTTATTTGGAAAAGGGGTGAACATGTAATTAAGCCAAAGATCCTGAGATGAGAGGATCATCCTGAACTACCCAGGCAGGCCCTAAATCCAGTGAGAAATGTCCTTATAAGAGACACACAGAGGAAAGACACAGAGACAAGAGGAGGGGGCATGGGACCACAGAGACACAGATCGGATCCATGCAGCCATCAGCCAACAAATGCCTGGAGCCACCAGAAGTGACAAGAGGCAAAGAACCCATTCTCCCAGAGCCCCTGGCAGGAGCACAGCCCTGCCACATCTTGATTTCAGACTTCTGGTCTCCAGAATAACTTTCTGTCATTTGAAGCCACCAAGTTCGTGTTCATTTGCTACAGCAGCCCTGAGAAACGAATACACTAATAAATACGTTTTGAAAATTATCTTGCATTTAATTTTTAGCTCCTTTTTGAATTTTAATTTGTTTTGTAAAGCAAAATGAAACAAAGAGTAGCAAAGAGTGACTCAATAGACAGGTCAACGTACTAGTCTATAAATCTTGATGTTTGCTGAAATGGGTATCCAATTGTTTATGGTGTTAACACGAAATCATTTTTTCTCTCTCCATCATTTATGAAAAAAGAGATATCACAGAGCAAGTGACAGATGTTTCCATCACATTTGCATATTCAATAAAGACAAATGGGCTGCCAAAGGAGCAGGCGGATGAAAAGCACCAGAATTTCCCAAGGAATTAACGGGAGATGATCGGAGCTGCAGTCATCATTTAGAGGATGCAAATGCACACAAGTAATGTGACAAATAAACCTCGCAGAGAAATGAATAAAGGGAATTAGGGTGAGGAAAAAGTGAAAGAGAAAACTTAAAACATAAGCTTAATTAGCCAAGAATGATAGAATCACTCAGTCTTAGTGACACAGGGTCATCCAGTTCACCCTCCAAGATAATGAAATCAGTAATCACCTCCACATTACCCACTGACAGTTGTCAGTCAGCCTCTGCTTGAATACTTCCAGGAACGGGCAGTTCACTACCTCATGAGCCTGTGTTACTTAAAAGGTTTTTTTGAAATATCATTCTTAGCCAGAGCAAGACAAAATGTGTCTCTCTGTGTCATGTGTCTGCTTGTGTCAGCTCTTATTAAAAAACTTGACCCAATTCTTGCATTCATTCATTTGACAGAGAGTCACCAGGTCTGTGCTATGGTCAAGCCCAGTAATAGACAAGGACCTAGAAACTCAGGAGCTGGTCTGAGCTCAGGGCCAGGCCAGTCACACCGTCACACAGGGGGAGGAGGACAGTGAGCAGGCAGGTTCGCTGCAGTGTTGCTCACACGGTTACTATGGGATATCTGAGGAGGGGGTTACACGGAGAGCTTTCTAGAAGAGATGACCCATTAGTTGAGTCCTGAAAGCTGATTATCAAGTCTCAGCCTGATGAAGGGAGTGTGTGTGTGTGTGTGTGTGTGTGCGTGTGTGTGTGTGTGTGTGTGTGTGTGTGTGTGTGTGTTTGTAGAGGATGCAGGGCAACTCCATGGCAAAGGGAATCCAGACTTTCATTCACTTAGACAAATAATTTTGAGCCCATTTAATAGGTGCCAGGGACTGTTTTAGATGCTGAGGATGCACAGAGAAGGAAAGAAAGAAAATACCCAAGCCTTGCATTCTGGTACAGGACACAAACAATAAATTAAATCGTTGACATGGCCAATAAGCAAAATAAAGAAGAAAATATGTGGTATGTCAGGTGACGACAAGTGCAATGGAATAAAACGTTGTAAAGCAGGAAAGGGGGACAGGGAGTGTCTGGGGCAGATGGGCTGGTTTTAAACAGGGCGTGCCCAGCTGAGCACAGTGAACCAGGAAGAAGCCCAAGGAAAGGCAAGTGCTACCTGCTGTCTTCTCCATGCCCCCATCTTGACCCTCAACATATCTGATGGTGCCTGGCCCACCTTCTCTCCACCAGCTCCTCATTCTCAGGTCAAGTCCAAAACCTTAGGGATATGAATCCCATTAAACAGAACAAAGAGAAAATAATTATATCAATAGCATTGAATAAAAAGTAATCTCAAAATATAGTACCATAAAAACATGCAAAAGGGAGCTCTTTCAGAAAACTGACACTAAATCAAATTATTCTCTCACTCATCATTCCCAATCAGGACCCACAGCTGCCCTGGACCAGACAAGAGAGACCCCTGTGGGAGGCCATGAGCTGTCAAGGTCCTGCGACCCTTCAGCCCTGCCCCCTGACCAGCCCTGGGGAAACACACACTCAGAGCCCACATCCTCAAGAAACCTGGTGATTTAGAAGGAGAAATAAGCCATAGACACAAAGGAGAGATAAGCTATAAAAAATTAAATAAGGTAAATAAATTGAATAAGGTAAACAAAACAAATGAAATCAACACAGAAAGTGAAAGAATGGGAGCCCAGAACAGTTGAAGCCCTGAAATTCATGAAAAAAAAAAAGGTTAAAAAATATTTTTAAAGGTCCCTGGGGTAAATTTTGACACATTTTTATTGGCCTTTCTGAGAGAACCAGACACAATGTCCTTTTATTTGAGAGTAGTAAGCCATTATAATTGCTAAAGAAATTTGGGGGGAATAAAAGAAAGTCAAGGAGATGCATTAAAAGCATTTCAAATGTTTAGTAATTAACAGTGTTGTCCTTGGACAGGTGTTGACAGACCAGTGGAACAAAAAGAAGTTCTAAAAACAAACCCCAATACACTTAAAACTTTGCAACTGATGGAAATGCTGTTTCAGAATAACGGGGAATGGACGAATCACTCAAGAGTGGTTCTAGGAGATTTATGGAGGAAAACTATACCTCTGTCTTATCAAAACAAAGTCTAAACACTGAAACACGAAAGGAAATCCATTAAAGTATTAGTAGAAAACACTGGTAGAGAGTTTCCTCCTGTTGGGGGTAAAGGTGGCTTTTGTTTTTCTAACCATAAGGGCTAAAGCCTGACACTAGAAAGTGAGGGGCTGAGAATTCTAGCTATAGACAGAACAAAATATTTTTTGTCTAAAAAATAATCATAAACAAAATCCAAAGACAAACAACAAACTGGGGGAAATATTGAAAACGTTCAAAAGGCGAAGGTTGGTATTATTTACAAATAAAAAGTATCTCAAATTATAAAACAAACAACAAATATAGGCATAGACCATGGGCAAAGATCACGAAGACACTACCCCAAAACTCAGAAAGTGCAGACCCACAAAAGCATATGAAAAGCTGCTTCATTTCAGTAGTTATCAAAATAACTTGAAGAAAAACAAGAGTTCCATCTTCTCATTTGTCAATTGGCAAAGATTTTAATAAATGATAACTGCTGCACTATATTTGCAAAGATAGCACAGAAATGCTGGTTTTCATATACGTTGGAATTTACAAATTTATAGAGACTTTCTAGTGGGCCATCTGGCAATACAGATCAAAAACCTTAAAAATTTGCATATACATGTACCCAAGTTCTACTTGTAGGAAATTTTTTGAATGAAGCTAACAAATCTGTGTGTAAAGATTTAGCTATAAGGATATAAAGGTCAGAGTTACTTGTACAAAGGAGAGATGGTTGACTAAATAAATGGTCAGACTCACACAACAGAGTGAAAGTTTAATGCAATGATTCTCAAAGTGTGGTCCCTAGATCAGCAGCTCTAATATTGTCTGGGAACTTAAGAATTCAGACCCTCTCGCCTTTCTCAGACCTACTGAGTCACTAATTCCCCAAGGTCATGCCCAGCAATCTGTTTTAAGAAACGTTCCCGGAGATTCTGATGCACACTACAGAGGTTTGAGAACCTCTCACTCACTGTCTGAATCAGGGTCCTAGGAGGAGATATATGGACACTCAAATTGGACAGTTTGAAGAATTTTAAGGTAAAGTAAACCACAGGGCTGGTACAGGATCCTGAGACTGGTAACAGTAGGGCTGCATTTTTACCCTGGGAGGGGATATAACTAGGCCCAGGGAGAGGCAGCTGTGTGGGAATGACTGCCTGATCACAGCCACAAACCCCCAGTGGCCTCACAGGAGTTTCCATTCAAAGGACAGACTCAGGTGCACAAAAAGTACCATTCAGCCTATAAGTACAATAAGTCAAACATTTATGGGATGTATTAAAAGATGTGGGAGGTATTGCTTCAGGTACAGTGTTTTGAATTCAAAATCTGTAAACTCCAATGAGTTCATTACTTCCACTCTATAGATAAGAAAACTTAAAGCCCTAATACATGAAAGTTACTAGCCTCAGACTTCACACCTCATCAGTGGGGAAGCAAAGACTCAGACCACACCAAGGCTAAAACCTGAGCTCTATATTGCTGCAGATGTGAATCAATTTGATTTTGAAAAGAACATCAATTTTATCCCTATAAAAGTAAACTCTGTGGCAGTGATCCACTGAATAAGATCGCACAGTAATTTACTTCCTTAAGAGTAGAGCGATGGTTTCACACCAATTATTATTATTGGTACTATTATTATTATGTATTAGAATAACACATTTAATAATATTTAAAATTTATTATAAATTATAATTTAATAGTCTATGCAGAGGAAATTTGTTTCTCAAACATGAAAGCACTTTAATTTTTTTCCTTACTCTGGCCTTGAATAGTACAGCCAGAGGAATTAGTCTGCTGATAAAATATTTTCTGAGTGTTTGATAGAAGCCACTTCAACAATGAAATCGTTGGAGTATACAGATTTTGAATTCAAAACACTGTACCTGAAGCAATACCTCCCACAACTTTTAATGCACCCTATGAATGTTTGATTTATTGTACTTATAGACTGAATGGTACTTTTTGTGTACCTGACTCTCTCATTTGAATGGAAACTTTTCTGAAGTAAAGATACATATTTTATCGGTAGTGGTTTCCACCATGCCTAGAAAAATGCCCAGTTTTGCGAATGGGTATGTATCCATCAGGACAGGCTAAATTACACTGTGGTAGCAAATAACCACCTTTATCTCATTGGCTCAATCCAACAAAAGTTTCTTTTCTGAATCATACCATGTGCCAAATCTTGGTCAGGGAGAGAGGTCTGTTTATCAGGAACAGACACTGATGGTAGCTTCAGCTTAACACATGCTGCCCGGATCACCTCTGTGTGGAAAGATAGTATGGTAAATAGCCTCATAAATCTCAACCTAGAGGTAACACGTATCACTTCCATTCATATTGGCCACTCTAAGGCACATGACCACGCCTAACTTCAACGTGTGGGAAAGTGCAATCCTACCACACACCTAGAAGATGAAGAGCCAGAAATACTGGATGACAGTCTTAGGGGCTGCTATCAAAGGTTTAAAGAATGAAACACAAAGTTATTAGTACTCATTAATATATTTACTCGCTAGTGATGGTTTCCTATGTCCGTTTCTCTCTTTTGATAATAATCGAAAGACACATAGAAGCAGGTGGCTTTATATATCTCCTTGACATTACAGGTGTGTTACTGCTGAAATATCTATTACTTTTATCCATTATGTGTGGCAATTTGAATATGAATAAATTCATATTTATTATACATTTTATTCATTGGTTTTTCATAGCTACAAAGATAAAAGAAATAACCATTGATTAACAATGGCCAATAAGCAAGATGAGAGAAGACAGAATGGTTTGAAGATACCCCATAATTAATTCACTTAATTCAGTGAACATCTATTGAGGGCCGCTCTGGGAACATGAGGATGGCTAAGACCTAGATTCTGGCCTCAGCCCAAATGCAAGCACACCAGCATGCTAGAGTGTTACAACGAATAATTTATTCTTTATTCTTTCGATGGTAGTTTTTCATGTATTACACTTTTGTTATCATGTGTTTCTTTTATAATTTTGTTAAAAGATAATTTTTAAAAATTAGCTATCCTTTTCATCAGAGTTCAGAATTGGTGTAATTTACATTCTCTAATTGCATGTTCTTAGATACTTAACTGCAGCTGCTAATTTTCTTCCTGTCTAGCTGTCATAGGATTCATTCTCAATTTACTGTTTAAAACACTTAAACAAGAAAGGGACAAGTGAAATGTAGTTCCTTGCCAGTTCAAGTGGCTTCATCCATGAATCAAAGACACCAGGCCTATATCTTTCCTGTTCATTCATAAATTCACTAACCATTACACCTGTGAGATTGTGCTGGGCACATGAGATGGGCAGGGCCCATGTGAGCACAGCAGGCCAGTGACAGCAAGGGTTCCCACCGAATCCATTCCATAAAATAGGTGTCTTTGTATCCCATGATAAATGCCTGCCAACTTTATTATCTTGGAGATATTATAATTATAGTAGAGAAAGACCATAACAATAATTTAGTACTTGATAAATATAGGAATACATATGCAGTTCAGTCTATCAAATAGCATGTTTAAATTGATCTTCACATGTTTACTATACAAAGTATTTAAAAACATATACTTATAAGTCTTTTGCCAAAGTAAAATACAATTTCCATGAACACTGCATAGTAATATTTTTAAATGTTTATTTATTTATTTAGAGAGAGAGAGAGAGAGGAGGAAGACAAAGAGAGAGAGGGAGAGAGAGAATCCCAAGCAAGCTCCGTGTTGTCAACGCAGAGCCCAACACAGGGCTCGAACTCACAAACTGTGAGATCATGACCTGAGATGAAACCAAGAGTTGGGCACGCTTTACCCATTGAGCCACCCAGGTGCTCCCTGCATAGAAATTTTTAAGAAGTTCAATTTTATTATCATACAGATTTCCTTTGCTCTGTTCACTAATTTCATTCAACCCTCCTCTATGTATGCCCTTCTTGAAAATTTCTTTGACAAGCTCTAAACCATTTTTGTCTCCAAGGCCTCCTTTGTTCTTCCCGTTTCCAGTTGCCATGGATCCTAACCCTCTTGGTGTGGTCTCTGTTTATTGTTCATGTAAAACAATTTTACCTCTGGAGGGCATCTGAAAGAGTTGTTAAATTTGATAGCAGTATATAGCGTCTCCATAGAGACATTTACACTCATAGGCAGTTTCATAATTTCTAGGGACTTTCCTATATGTGATCTCATTTACTAGAACAAAGCACGGGCTTGTGATTTTGAAGGTTATGCTACAAGTTAACCAGTCTCCCACAGGCTGCTCTTCAGAGGTGCATGGATTTACTGCATGGTTTGAAAGCCAACTGCAGACTCACCAAATACTGCAAGGCACAGCCTGAGGGTGCAGTCCGTACCCTTTGCAGGTCATGCAAAATACAAGCTGGAGGCTGAGGAGGAATATCCAGGTGGATTCAACACTGTTAACAACGTCCTAGTCCTGAGGTTACGTATCTTCTTTGTATGTATCACATGTTATATAATTTTTAAAAGAAAACAAAAAGAGAACATGGAACATTTACAAAGAGAATTACTCTTGTTTCACTACGTCAGAAACATTACTCTGCACAAGTGCATCTAGAACCTACCGAAAACAGAGCTATAATGGCTGAGACCCCCCCCCCCCCCACAGGACTCTGGTCTGGCCTTTGATTGAGCCTCAAGTAAGAAACGCCAGAGCATGGCTTAGACACTCCTGCTTCCTGCATTCAAACACACAGAGTTCTTAAAATTTCCTCATTGGTGGCAAACCCAAGAATTGATTTAAAAAGTACTATTAGAATTGAGATGGAATTCAAGGAACATATCAGGATTAAAGGCTATTTCTCCAGAGGGAAATTGCTTTTCTAACAACTATCAAAAGACAACTGAAGTATTGAAAGTAAACAGCTCTTTTATCTTAACAGCAAGAAAAAAAATACACAGGCATGCACCTGGAAGTATCCTATATTTGTGAAATGGTAAATGAGGACCATCATCTTTTATCTCAGTTCTGTGTGCTTTACACAGACTCTTTCTACTTCCACTGCAGCTCCACTGGGTGGTCGTTAACGTCCCATCTGGGCCTGAGGAAAAGGAGGTCAGGACAATGGACTAAGCCATCAGATGCCACTCGGCCCCTACGAGAGCCAGGCCAGAAACCTTTGTTTTTCTTCAAAGTCTTTCCACTCCCCACAGTCCTTGGGTTAGCTCCTCGATCCAGGCAGAAAAAAACTGAGATGTTGTAGAAGACATTTGAACTGAATGCCGAGTCATCTATGTTCCCAGATGGGAAAACTCAATATTAAAAAGAACTTTTTTTTTGTCTCAAAGTAATGCACAGATTTAATGCAACTTCAGCCAAAATCCAAATGGGATTTTCTTTTTGACAGAAGAGCCTTTTTGTGGCAATGCTACCCCAAAGTTCCTGTGTAGGCACAGACAGGGAACGAATGCATGTGCTTACCTCTGCTCCCTTCTTTCAAGCTAATGAGATAGCAGAAAACTTGAGAAGCAATAAAGTTACAAGAACCAAAAAATACAGGAGATAATGACAATGAATGAGAGATAACCCACCCACCTGTTTTTGAACCATAGATGGAAAAGGGAAATGTGATTAGCAAAAAAGAAAGCAGATACCAAAGAACTAGCCCAAAGAAAAAGCAGTCAGCAGAAACAAGCCAATTCACACTGCAGAATCCCAGAAAGTTCCAGAACTCGGGGGGGGGGGAGGAGATGGGGGGTAGAAATAGGAGAAAATAGGGAAAGTTGGCTTGTACATCTTCTTCCCCCATCCCACAGCAATACATAAAAAGTTTATCCCCAGAGGGAATTTTTTCAAAGAAGCTCCAGATTACAAGGCACCAAGCACAGAAGAGGGGAGAGGTGCATCACTGAACTGCGCCACGTTGACCCCCACCTGATCCAGCTTCCAGCACTCTGGCAGTCAAGCTCAAACCCACAGGCAGGAGTCTAGTCTTCTTTTCTGGGAGAAAATGACCAGCTCAAGGGAAAACACTGCTAGATAATGAGGACTGGAGGGCTCTTCCGATGAAGTAAGGTACAGCAACTGATAGACTAAATCTCATTCTTAAATATGACCAGACAGCCAAGGATGACCATATTTTGAAGAAAAGCTTCTAGTAGGAAATATAGAGATTAAAACCAACAGACACATTAAAAGGATTTGGAAGAAAAAAACATCAAGGAGCAGAAAAAAACTAACAGTAAGGGGAAAAAAGGAATGTTATATGAGAGAGTTCATCCACAAAACAAGAACAGAAGTCTATAAAAAAAGAATAAAGAGTAGTATAAAGCTCTCAAAATTAAAAGTAAAATACTTACTTCACCACCATACAATTTTTTGAAACCAGTTGGAACTTTACTTCCAGATTATTACGATACTGTTCATTTATGTCTCTTATTTTAGGATTTTTTTTATCAGAGTTACATTAAAATTCTTCCAAATACATGTTTTAAAACATACTTTGGTTTATCTATGAGATTAGCAGTTTTAGTGCTTCATACTGTTTCCTATCTGCACTGACTTCCCTTTTGTTGGTTCTGCATTTTGATGGATTTTAATGAACAGTGTACTTCCTTGAACATTTTTCCAGAAATAATGCATTGATAGACTATTTACACAGTACTGCCAGGTCACAAAGTATATTTTGTAGTGTGGCTCTACGAATACAAATTTGTTTACATAAAATACTCTAGCCTCACAATCCTGGTGAATCTTGTTCCTTTGTCAGGCCATTAGTGAAGCAAATGAGCTACTTGATAACACTACTGGTCTCTTCCATCTTTTTTCTTTTTTTTTAATTTAAATGTTTATGGATTTTTCTCTTTATCCATGAAATTAAAACATATTGTTAGGATACGTATATGTGTGTGTCTTTTTCAATATCCTATATAGGCTCGGGGGGCACTTTTACACCGGAAACCACAACTCTTTCTTTAGCGCAGGTAAATTTTCTTCTATATGTCTTTACTTTTAAAAATTTCTTTTAGAAATTGTGGTTTATATACACAATGGAATACTACTTGGCAATGAGAAAGAAGGAAATCTGGCCTTTTGTAGCAACGTGGATGGAACTGGAGAGTGCTATGCTAATGAAATAAGTCATACAGAGAAAGACAGATACTATATGTTTTCACTCTTATGTGGATCCTGAGAAACTTAACAGAAGACCATGGGGGAGGGGAAGAAAAAAAAAGAAAAGGTTAGAGAGGGAGGGAGCCAAACCATAAGAGACTCTTAAAAACTGAGAATAAACTGAGGGTTGATGGGGGGTGGGAGGGTGGGTGATGGGCATTGAGCAGGGCACCTGTTGGAATGAGCACTGGGTATTGTATGGAAACCAGGTGGACAATAAATTTCATATTAAAAAAATTTCTTCTCTCCTATATATCTTTAAGTGTTGTTACTTCTCCACCTGCTCCAAGTTAGAGTGTGTGAGGGGAATACATGTATGTTAGATACTGTAAACCTATCCTTAGTCACTTATTTTTTGTAATGCCTATTTATTTACATCTTCACTCTGTTCTGTGAAAGTTCCTCAGATTAGATTCTAAATCCGCAACTCAATTCCTAGCAGTGTTTAATTGGGATTTGTTGCCAGTATTGGTGGGACTCTGTCAGCAAGCAAATTTTCAATTTCCTTTTTCAAAGCAGCCTACTTTTTTGGCACAATATCCTCCTTAACTGTACTTCAGATAGCTAATTGGAGTGTATTTAAATGCCTCTTGAATTCTGTAAAAATTCATTCTATTTTATGTGTTTTCCTTGAACATGCCACATCTTCCCCCCACTCAATTTGACCTGCTGCTTCTCTTTCAAGTATCTTCAGCCAAGATTCTTCATTTTTTGCCCATATTTACCAAATGAAAGTATAAATCAATTGCTTTTACAAGAACAGGTTTTACTAAGTACTTTCTGTGTGCTAGGCAGAGTGCTAAATAATATAAATGTTATGTCATATAAACTCCAAAATAATTCTATGAGATAAATGTTATTACCCTGCGTGTTGCTTGGAGGTGAAAGGACACAGGTAGCCTTGCTGAGTTATAAGTTCTGTTCTGCCCAAATTACTGAAGTCTTTTGGCCTCTCAACTCTGCTTGGTCCTCCAGCCTCTGCTTGGGACCATGGAGATATTTGTGCAGTCAGAGCTATGGGTGCCTGGAGGAAGTCCAGGACGAGCACCTGAAGTGATTTTCCTTTCTCTTTTCTGTATTTGTTGTGTGAGCACAGTCAGAAGGGACCTCCTTCCTTCTGCCCAGGTGGAAGCCAGCTGTGGCCCAGGCCCACTGCACCTAGTGAGCAGGCCACCATGTGGAGCCTGGGGGCAAGGCCGCAGCTGCCCTTGGTGGGTATGCAGGGTCAGACGTCTAAGTCCTCCATCACCTACCCTACCCCTCCCAACCTCAGTGACTCAGGGCCGGGATTTTGAGGGGTCTGCGAGGACACCCTTTTCTCTGGACACCCTGCTTTGCCTGTACCGGGTTGAGGATCACAAATCACTGGTTGATTTCTTGGTCATTCTGATCTCTTTAAAATGTTGCTTAAGTGATGGTACCCTTCCATGTTAAAAAATCTGAAATCAATCGCTAATATTATTAAGCAGTGTTATGGAGAGTGTTAACTAAAAGCTTAGGTGCCAGAGTCACATAATCTTGGTTCAAATCCTTGCTTTATAAATTACTGTGAACTTGAGCAAGCTATTTTACTTCTCTAAATATTTGCTTTTCTGTAAATTAGCAGTAATAACAGGCTATTGGACAGAATAAAGCATTTAGCACAGTCTTAGTTTGCAGTAAACACACTAAATATTATCATTATTTTTTATTCTAAAACCTCTATAGTCAGCAATGCTGCTAGGATATCTAAGACCACCATAGTAATTTAGAATTGTTTGAGTTCTAGGTTTGGGGGAAGAAAAAGAGGTACAAATAATAGAAAATTAAGTGAAAAACCATCATTATTGACAAGTGATATGACATATAAAGTCTAAATAACGCTATTATGTAAGTGCTTTTGCAGGTAAAAATGGCTTAAAAATATGAAGAATATACCTAGAGATGTATCTACTTTTTAAATTTATTCATTTTTAAATAATGTAGACTTACCAAAAAGTTGCAAAAATAGACGACTTCCAGTTTACCTTCCACCAAGCATCCCCTAATGTGAACACCTTACGTCACCATGATGCGTTTGTCAAAACTAAGTATTTGGGTAATGCAATAAACTAGAGATTCCATTTACACATTTTACTGTCCTTTTTCTGTTCAAGATCCAGTCTCAGATCCCCCAGTCATGTCTCCTCTGGTCCTCCATTTGTGACAATTCCTCAGTCTTTCTTAGTCTTTCATGATCATGACACTTTTAAAAGAGTTATGGTCTGCTATCTTGTAGACTATCCCTCAGTGCGGGGTCATCTAATATTTTCTCATTAGATTGAAGTTCCGTGTTTTACATAAGTGTGCCGGAAGTGATGTGTCCCTCTTAGTGCATCCTATATGGAAGTGCATATCAATATATGTCATTATTGGTGATACCAGTTGTGATCCCTTGGTGAAGGTGGGGTCTGCTGTAAACGTATTATTTTCCTTCTGTAATCAATAAATACTTGATATTATGCAAATATCATGTTTGTTATCAAACTTTTACATTCGAAATTTAGCATCCATCCAGATCTTACCTGAAACAATTACCATGGGGGGGGGGGGTTTCTATTGGTGATTTTCCATTTCCTTAATTTTTTTCTATATTTACCAACTGGAATTCTTGTCTAGGGAAGAGCTGTCCCTACATGTTTAAGACCCATTGAATCTCAGAGCTGGAGACTTCAGGGTCTTCCGAGGCCTCATACACCAGCAGCACTGGCATCACCTGAGAGCTTGTTAGAAATGCAGAACCTGAGGCCCCACCCAGGACCTGTTGGATCAAATCTGTATTCTAACAAGATTCTGGAGTGATTCGTGTGCTTCAAAGCTCATTTTAGCTCCATGTTTATTAACGAGTTTAACAACTGAAGCCACACTTGGAGTGAGCGGCAGAGCCAGTCAACAATCTGTCTCCTGACTCCCAATTCATGCTCCTCTTCTTACTTGGTTAATCCATTCCCAAAAGAAACCCAAGGCTGCACACAGGCTGCAAGTCAGAGCTGAATAATTTAAATATTTAGCACTATTTATATGAGATATATAAATTCATTCTTTTTTTTTAATTCAAGTATAATTAACATACAGTGTTATATTAGCTTCAAGTGTACAATACAGTGATCAAATGCTTCTATACATTACTCAGTGCTCATCACAATAAGTTTACTCTTAGTCTCCTTCACCTGTTTCACCCAGGCCCCCCACCCACCTCCCCTCTGGCAACCACCAGTTTGCTCTCTGTAGTTAAGAGTCTGTTTTTTTGTCTCTTTTTTCTTTGTTCATTTGTTTTGTTTCTTAAATTCCACATATCAGTGAAATCACATGGATTTGTCTTTCTCTGACTGACTTATTTCACTTAGCCTTATACTCTTAGGTCCATCCATGTTGTCCTGAATGGCAAGATTTCATTCTTTTTTATGATTGGGCAATCCCTCATTATATATATATATAAATGAGATAATATATATACTATATATAATTATTTATATATCATATATAATATCTATAATATCTATAACTATGTATATATTATATATATATTATTTACATTACATAAACATTTACATATATAAATATATATAAATATGTTTTATATATGTAAATATTTATATATATATAATATGTATACTGTTTTCCACAGTGGTTGCACTATTTGCCTTTCCATCACCAATGTGCAATTATTCCTTTTTCTCCACATCTTCACCAACACTTGTTATTTCTTGTGTTTTTTATTTTTGCCATTTTGACAGGTGTATTAAATGATATCTCATTGTAGTTTTGACTTTCTCTGATGATGAGTGAGATCGAGCATCCTTTTATGTGTGTTGGCCATTTATATGTCTGCTTTGGAAAAATGTCTATTCAGATCCTTTGCCCATTTGTACTTGGATTGTTTGTTTATATTATTTACTTGTTAACCTCTCTGAGCTTTAGTTTCTACATGCAAATGAAGGAAATATTAACAAACTTTAAGGATAACAGTGAAGACAAGAGATAGCATGTGAAAAGCCACTGGTGGAGTGATGGACACAGAGATGTGCATGTGCATGCGTGCCCAGCTGTGGGGAGTGCACACACCTCCAGCTACACCTTCAGGGTCAGCCTCAGTAGTAGACAGCTGCCTCACCCAAGGTCATGCCCTTCGGAAGGTGACTCATATCCAAAGACAAGGATACAGAGGCCCAGACATTTTGGCCCCACAGAAGACAGCCCTGTGATCATTGAAATGTGATCATTTTCAGCGCCAGAGGCACTCCCTACTAAACATCCCAAACACCCAACTCCATATCACAGTCCATTTTCAGGAGAACCAGAAACTGCCACATGATAAAAAGACGGTCTCAAGAATTGGGAACGGGTGTTATGAGTATGATAATATGATTGCTAAGCTTGTGGGGAAACACCTTTGCATATTGTCCATATCACTCAATACGACTTGATCCTGCGTGCATGAAGAACCCATGTTGCACCCCACACAGTGTTAGTTACAAAGACGGAGACTCCAGCAAAACAATGTTTGCTGTCAAGACTGAAAACTAAATGAGATTGTGCAATTAACCAAAATACGGTTTCGTCAAGAGTACTGTGGCCAGTGGGCGGTGCCTTCCCAGCCCAAATTCTCCTCATATTCACCTCCTGATAGAGCTCCATCAAGGGCCACCACTGGGGAACCCTGGGCCAACAGAGGGAGGGTCACAACTGGTTTTCTAACAAAACAGAACAGAACAAAACAACCTAATTTTACACAAAAAACTCATTGTTTCCTGAACAACTCTTTGCTTACCCTTGTCAAAAAAGTCCACAGACAGATGTCAGCAAGTTTAGGACACCCAAGTTGTGAAGAATGTGGACCTGAGTTTTGTAGTTCTGCTTTTTAAAAATGCTTCTATAAAGTTTCTCTGAACCTCTATTTCAGCTGTTCTGCAATAACAAAGGAAAAACTACATTGGGCTTCTATTGTAAAGGAATGTACCCTGAAAGTGAAATGAGATCATGTTTCTTCAAGCAAAGGGCAAAATGCGCTCTATATCGCTATCTCTACAGGCAGAAACAGTGTAAAACTCAATTATTTACTCTGATGAAAGATCTCTTAGCCTGAAGTGTTATTCACACACACACACACACACACACACACACACACACACACAGACCACATTCTTGCATGATTAAGTCCCTATTGCCATTAGAAAAACCAGAACAGGCACATGAAAATGCTTGCCTGGGCACTACCTATTATTCTTTAGCTCTGGCTTTGAAAGGTTGGTAAAGATTTCCTTGGAAGATAGACAACTTTAATGGTCTTTCACAGAAAATTTTAAAAGTACAAAATGTCCATTACCCACTGCTGGCCAGAGGCAAGTTCCTCAAGGGATACGCAATTGTACTAGCACATAAAGCAGCCTTAAAATAGTCTTTAGAAGCAATAGGGCCCCCCGAGGTGCCAAATAACCCAATTCTTATGTCCCCATTTATGATCTCTATGCTCTCCTCATGTTCTTTGTCTTCGTTTCCCATGTCCACATTTTCTGAGTTATGTACTATATTATACTGGGCAGTGGAAGTGGTGGGAAGCTCTGCCTGTGTGTGGACACGGGGCCTGACCAACCCCTGTGAATGATGGCTGCTGATACACCCCGTTTGTCTTGCTTGTCTACAGCAGAGTGGGAGTATCCAAAGAAGTCTGGTCCATTACACGTCCTCCATGTCTCTGCTTCAGAAGCTCCTCTCTTTAAAAACATGACAACCCCGTGGACTAAATCTTGCTCTAGCACCCTCAGGTGAATACCCTCACAATTGCCAGCACAATTGCAGTGATGCTTGGGCAACTTATAAAGGCTCTAGACTCTCTCTATTGGTTCCTTATATAAATGCTCCACACCTCATTGTTTTCACCCATCAAGGCTTATTCAGTATTTATTATTAATTTAAAATTTTATACACTGTCGTATAGACAAAAATATTTTCATGATGACATGAGTACACATAGTCCAGTGATTCTCAACCAAGGAGCGATTTTGCTTTCCAGGGGACATATGGAAATGTCTGGACAGATTTTTGTTTGTTACAACTGGGGGTAGTTGAGGCTGCTCCCAGTGGCAGAGGCCAGGGATGCTGGTAAGCATCCTACAAAGCATAGTGCAGATCCCCACAAGGAAGGATTTTGTGGCCCAGCATGTCAGTGGTGTAGAGGTAGAGAAACCCTAAATTCAATACCGTAGAAAACTGAATGGAAAAGGAAGTAAGGACAAAGCAAAAATTGGAAGCAGGAAGGTAGGATTCAGTCAAAGGCAAATATTTTGTTATAAACGAACCACAGATAACCTGCTCTGAGCTCCCTATCACCCAAACCAAAGAGGGAAAAATACCATATGGTAGAGGAAACAGTGCCCAAGAGATAAAAACTAACCACAACCACCCTGGGGAAGTTTCTTTTGGCCAACAAATCTGATAAGAATTCTTCCTAAGGCTAGCACAAAGGAGACACAGGGTGATGGAGAGGACCACATCTTCCATCATAAAGGCCCCAAATGCTATATCCAAGCGTGGTTTCAGGGAAACTAGCTCTCATAGCAGCCCACAGTGCAAGGATGTGACAGAAACCAACACAAGAACAAATCTACAAAGGACCAAAACTGGTAGAGCCAGTCCACTTCTGCTCTGTTTTGCCCTGGTGGTACCATGTAGAAAATAGAGTATTGGGCAGACCATAGATCTTTCAGAAAATATATCATGTACTCTGTTTCTCACAACCACACCCCAGTGACACTTGGGCAACAGGGGGTTTGAAGATATCTCCTGCGGCACTGAGTTAGAACAGATGGATTTTCAACAAGGGGAGTCTGCCGAGGTACACTGAAAGAGTGCTCTGTGGCCACAGCCAGAAGCTAGATTTCCCAAGCAACAAGACATGTATCCATTGCAAGTAGGAACTGTTCATTCAGATATAAGAAAAAAGGAGGGCAAAACAACTCTGATTTTACCAGTGACATATCGCTCAACTGTATTAAGGGGGCAACAGACACTAGACTGAGTTTGCACAGCTTAATCCATAATCCAATCAAGATTCAAAGGCCAAGGAAAAATTACTTAAAAAGTGTAAAATAAATCCTATTGAGAGAACTAGCAATGTATTTGAAAAAACGTAAAATATCGACTTGATACCATGTACCAAATGTATAGCTTATCTACTCAAAGATTCAAATGTTAAAAATATAGCCAAGAAACAATTAAAAAGACATATGTTATTTGGTCTGAATTTATATCATCCATTCATCTATTCTTAGGAAGGAGAAGGCATTTTAAGGCTACCTTTCTTGCAAAGCAAGAAAATAGTGAATAAAATATTGATAATTTTATTAAACCAAGTTTAATGTCATGGGTTTTTGCACATCAGAAATGCCATAAAACCTTGGACCCAGATTTCAGTGTCTAATTCTACTCTCCCATAAAGAAACCAGAGCTACTTGGAGAAATGGCTGATGCTAGCACTGAAACAGGAAATATATAAGATGGGCCTGCATGTCTTTGGTGGTACCAGGAACTAAGGAAGTGCTCAAGGGAAACCAAACCCAAAAACCCACATGATGATGGGGTATGTAAAAAGAACACAGAAGTCAACTGAAAAAGCTCCCAATGCCCAAAGCTGGAACAATTTGAGCAACAACATAAATAATGTATCATCAGATTATAGCTTGAAGCATAAAATAAATACTCATGAGTCTGTACCGACATAAATAAATGATTGAATGAACAAATAAGTGGAGGAGAAGAGACAAATCTCCCGTGGAGAATAATTCCAAATAATTTCTGTAGGTACTCTGCCCTCAAGGAGGTGGGGCACAGCTCTCACTCCCAGAGTATGAACAGCACATTATGAATTCCTGTGTGTAAAGGAGAAAGGAAGAGGACTTCACAGTGGAGAAACCTGACACACACCTCATCCAGGTGATCAAGGTCAGCATCAACAGTGACAAGTCACACTGACACGTGCCCTTGATACTATGTGAAAATGGCACTCTGCCTCTGTGGCCTTCCTCCTCAAAACATACAACCTCACACCAACTGTGAGAAGAAATCCCAGTACAGGGACATGCCACAAATACCTGACCAGCACTCCTCAAAACTGTCAATGTCATCAACAACAAGGAAAGTCTGAGAAATTGTCACAGCCAGAAGGAGCCATGATGACTAAATGTAATTTGCTATTCTGGATGGAATCCTGGAACAGAAGAGAGATGTTAGGTAAAAATTAAGGATATCCGAAAGTCTGGCTTTCAAGTTAATAGTACACAAATACTGGCTTATTAATTGTAACAAACGTACCATATTAACATTAGATATTAATAGTAGGGAAAACTGGGTGTGAGGTATACCGAAATTCTCTGTAATAAATACCTTTGCAATTTTTCTGTTAACCTGAAACTGCTGTAAAATTAAGTCTATCTTTTAAAATACCACGGTCCTTCAAAAAGTTAAACAGAATTACCAAAGAACCCAGCAATTCCACTCCCAGATTTATACCCAAAAGAAGTGAGAAGAAAACAAATATGTGTGCATAGCAGTATTATTCACAACTGCCAAAAGGTGGTAGAAACAGCACAAATGTCCACCAGCTGATGAATGGCTGAGCAAATTTGAACATATACATACAGTGGAGCATTATTCAGCCATAAAGAGAAATGAAGTACTGACATGTGCCACAATGCGGATGCACCTCAAAAACATTATGCTAAGTGAAAGAAGCCAGACTCAAAAGGTCACATTTTTAAAACAGATGTGCACAGGGGCGCCTGGGTGGCTCAGTCGGTTGAGCATCTGACTTCAGCTCAGGTCATGATCTCACGGTCCATGAGTTTGAGCCCCGCATTGGGCTCTGTGCTGATGGCTCAGAGCCTGGAACCTGCTTCGGATTCTGTGTCTCCCTCTCTCTCTGCCCCTCCCCCATTCATACTCTGCCTCTGTCTCAAAAATAAAATAAAACATTAAAAAAATTTTAAACAGATGTGTACAGATTTATTTAAAAGGAAGGTTATCTTTTGAATAAACCAGTGAAAATTGGCAAGAACCTAAATGCCCAGCAACAGGACCTGAGTTAAACTGGATTATATCTATATCTAAGGACCAAAAAAAACAGTGTCAGAATAATCTTTCATTATTTGAAGATATTATCACAATAAATAATGGGGAAAAATGACTTGCAAAAGGTTAAAATGTGTATGTGTTATGCATGTACATTCATATGGTGATAGAAGAAACACTTAGATTTTCTATAATGACTATGGATCTCCATATACAGAGAAAAATATTATTTAAAAATAGCAAAAGGTTTAAACATTATTATATTATCCTGATAGATTTTTTTCACTTAGTGATGAAAAATGTACCTAAGGTCTTCCTGCTTCTACAACTGAGCTCTGATCAGGAAGCTGGCTTGAAAATAAGAGCTAAAGGGAGAACCATTTGGGGATCACAGTTAGCAAACCAAGGGTTTGATGAATGAAAGAGTAGGGGACTTCATCTTAAATATTAGGATGGGGCACTTGTGTGGCTTAGTCGGTTAAGAGTCTGACTCTTGGTTTTGGCTCAGGCCATGATCTCATGGTTCATGAGTTCAAACCCCCCTTCAGACTCTGTGATGACAGTGAGGAGCCTGCTTGGGATTCTCTCTCTACCTCTCTCTCTCTCTGTCCCTCCTCTGCTCACTCTGTCTCTCAAAGTAAATAAATAAACTTAAAAACAATTTTTTAAAAAATAGGATAGACCTCACTGTGGGTATGTGGCCGTGCCTGCTGAGTTGATGAGGAGAAATGAACCAACCCTCAGAGTCCCACTTCTATGGGTAGAAGGTCCTCACATGCCCCTATCTACTTTCTAGATTAATCAAGCAAAGTAAAGCAAAGTTACTAATGCCCAATCAGAAAGAAGTGTGAGGCCTACAATATTTAAATAAACGATTTGTCTTTCAAATAGAAAGCTGATAAAACTTCTTAAATTCAGAAGCATCTTCCTCGAGTCATAAAGGGACAAGAGATAAAAAGTTAAATTGTCAACGAGTCTGGGCTGGACCCGGGGGAGCCACTGCTATTAAGCAAACACCACATCTCCCAAACTTGTGTATGCTTTGTGTTTTATTTTTGTGAGTGATAGGGTGTTCTTATTTTTTTTCTTGCTTTTTTTTTTAAGTTTTTATCTATTTATTTTGAGAGAGAGAAAGAGCACATGAGTGGGGGAGGTACAGAGAAAGAGGGAGAGAGAGAGAATCTCAACAGGCTCCATGCTGTCAGTACACAGCCTGACGTGGGGCTTGATCTCACAAACCGTGAGATCATGACCTGAGCCAATATCAAGAGTCAGACACTTAACTGACTGGGCCACCCAGGCGCCCCAGGGATAGGGTGTTTTTAGAAAGACTTAAATTTGCTACAAAACAGTGGTCCCCTTTTCAAATTCTGACTCACATGCCCTGTCACCAACCTGGTCAATGTTTTGGGGTATGTGGGTTGGGAAGTGAGGATATGTGTGTGGTAAGCTCATTAATAGTTATTTTCAAACTGGGAACCAGAAGACAAACCTCCAGGTGGAGTGGATACATCTTAATTCATTAAGATTTATCTCTTATTAGGTGAAATCCCCGACTAAGCTTCAGAGCTCCTCAGAGAGCAGCAGGTCTCTGAATCACCCGCTTTCTCTCCTACCCCGTGTCACAAGCAGCTTTGGGACACCCATGTATAGGTTAAGAGGAGGACACGATGACCACTTGTTAGTAACAGTGGAAGATTACTAACACTTATTAAGGGCACTATGGGCCAGTCACAATGTTAGTCATATTACATGTATATCCTCATTTACACCAGGAACACCCCTAGAAAATGAGTACACAGTCATTCCAATTTCACAGATGAAGAAACCAAACTTTTAAACTTGCCTGAGACCCACAGCTAAAAATGTGTGCAGAGCCCCTGCTCTTGACCTCCACATCAGTCCACCCCACTAGATGCTCCATTCCCCTGTCATGAGGTCACCCCTGAACACCCTGAGCCAAGTCTGTGGAAACCAGGGCGGGGCAAGGCAGCTGCTGAGGGCTGCAAGGCCCAAAATCACCAAAGAGGGGACAGATAAAAGGGGTAGTGATGTCCCCGGCGCTAACGCAGCATCCTCGCCCACATGAGGGAAAGGCAGCTGCAGCAGCCAGGGGGCCGTTCAAGGGGAGCAGCCAGCCCACTCCTCACAAGGCCATTGCCAGCAGGAAGGAGAGGGTCCCCAGTGAGTACAAAAGACACCCTGTGCACTCCCACTGCTGCTTAACGTCCCAGTGCTGCAGGCAATGGAGCTGCTGAGGGCAGGGTGGCTGTGGACAGAGAGGTATGCCGGGCTGCCAGCTCCATGAAGGCCAGAACCCTGGGTCAGCAGAAATGGCAGTCGATCCTAGCAAAGTTTTCTCACTTTTCCTCCCTGTAATCAGCGTTGGGAACAGGTGGAGGGCTTGGAGAATCCACACGAGGTGGTATCTCGGTGTTTGCAGACAGTCTGTCTGTCTCAGAGCCTCCCTCCCGATACAGTGCCTCTCATCTCCATCCCATCAGAAGGCCCCTCCTCAGGGTAGCAGACCAGGCCAATGTGCCAGAGAGCTTTCTAGGAGTACCAAAGTCAATGTTGGAGACAACACTGGGATAGGGCAGAGGGTGTGGGTCCACATCAGGGTGGGGTTGATGGTTTACAAGAAGGAAAGACCAAGGCCCAGGGAAGCAACGAAAATGAATTACAGCCCCACCTCTGGATGCACACTGTGGAGGCATCGTCCCACAGACCATTCAGTTGCCTCCATACCCAAGAAGGCAGATTGGGTCCAGGCAGGCAGTGGGGCAGGTCAGACCAGAGCTTGGCTAAGCACTACATCACAACGTGAAATCCAGGCTCAACCTGGAGATTTGGGCCCATTGATCTAAGCATGAGGGATGGGGTACTTTTGGGAATGACGAGTAAGGGTTTTGAGCAAGTCTTCTATAGTCCTGGGAGGGGAGGGAAGGGGCACTCCAAGTGCCAGGCCTTCATGCACAGAAGCCAAATCTCTCCCTTACCCAGGGCACGCATGGCCATCTTGCCAGGTGTGTGCCCAGGCTGAGGAATCATAAGGGAGAAAGTACACATTTAAGTGGATGGATAGAATAAATGGTGGCGAGCTAGGTAAAATAGGAGCCATTAATTTCATATGACTCCTCCAATCCTTTTTTAAATTGGAGGTGATAACAGAGGCAACTCATTCTGTTCCAGATGTGACTATGAGGTAGATCCTGGAGCAGCCTGCCCCACACTACAGTCAACCACAGGACTCTGGTCAAGTCTTTTCTTTCTCTCTCTCTTAAAGTACGTACGTTTATCGAACAGTCGCAGCATCTCAGCCAACGCCCAGGGAGACCGAAAGTCTTCATACATTGGAATTTTGGTGGCAAAAAAGGGGGTCATGATGACTGACTATTCAAAATTGAACAAAATAGTCCATTTTGGAAAAAAGGACAGTCTCTTCAACAAACAGTGTTGGGAAAACCAGACAGCAACATGCAAAAGAATAAAACTGGATCACTTTCTCCCACGATACGCAAAAAATAAGTTCAAAATGGATCAAAGACCTAAATGTGAGACAAGAAACCATTAAAATCCTAGAGGAGAACACAGACAGTAACCTCTTTAACACTGGCATACCAACTTCTTTCTAGATATGTCTCCTGAGGCAAGGGGAAACAAAAGCAGAAATAAACTATTGGGACTTCAGCAAAATAAAAGGCTTCTGCAGAACAAAAGAAACAATCAACAAAACCAAAAGGCAGCCTATGGAATGGGAGAAGATATTTGCAAATGACATATCTGATAAAGGATTATTTTCCAAAATATATAAAAAACTTATAAAACTCAACACCCCCCAAAAAATAACAATCCAATTAAAAAATGGGCAGAGGACATGAACAGACATTTTTCCCAAGAAGACATACAGGTGGCCAACAGACACATGAAAATATGCTCAACGTCACTGCTCATCAAGGAAATACAAGTCAAAACTGTAATGAGATATCACCTCATACCTGTCAGAATGGCTTAAATCAACAACGCAAGAAACAACAGGTATTGGCAAGAATGTGGAGAAAGGGAAACCCTCTTGCACTGTTGGTGGGCATGGAAACTGATGCAGCCGCTCTGGATAACAGTATGGAGGTTCCTTAAAAAGTTAAAACTAGAACTACCCTATAATCCAGCAATTGGACTACTAGATATTTGCCCAAAAAATACAAAAATACTGACTCGAAGAGATACACGAACCCTGATGTTTACAGCAGCACTACCAACAATAGCCAAATTACAGAAACAGCCCAAATGTCCATCAACTAATGAATGGATAAAGAAGATGTGGTATATATACAATGGAACATTACTCAATTGTAAAAAAAGAATTAAATCTTGCCATTTGTAATGACATGGATGGAGCTAGAGAGTGAATATAGTGCAAGCCAGTTAGAGAAAGACAAATACCATGCGATTGCACCCTTAGGTGGAATTTAAGAAACAAATGACCATGGGGGAAAAAAGAGAGGAGCAAACCAAGAAACAGATTCTTAACTATAGAGAACAAACTGATGGTGACCAGAGGGAGGTGGTGGGGGGATGGGTTAAATAGGGGATGAAGATTAAGGAGTGCACTTGTGATGAGCACCAGGTGATGTATGGAAGTGTTGAATCACTGTATTATACACCTGACACTAATGTAACACTGTATGTTAATGAACTGGAATTTAAATAAAAACTATTTATTTTTTTAAATGCTTATCTATTTTTGAGAGAGAGAGCACGAGCGGGGCAGGTGCAGAGAGAGTGGAACAAGGGATATGAAGCAGGCTCTGCACTGACAGCAGAAACCCCGATGTGGAGCTCAAGTTCACGAACCTCGAGATCAGGACCTGAGTTGAAGTTGGATGCTCAACCAACTGAGCTACCCAGGTGTTCCTAAATAAAAACCTTTAAAAAAAAAAAGATATTAGCTGAAGAACACATAACAAAAAATTTTTTTTAATAATTAGATATTCAGTTGAGAAAAGAAAGAAACTAACAAGTATTCAGGCAGAAGGTGAAAAAAATGGACTATATAAATTACATAAAAGCAATGCTTTAATGAGCAGACTGGGCGAGGTCTGGGCCATTATCCTTAGGGAGATGTGGGGAGGTGTTTGGAAGGCAAGGAGTTTCCTGGAACAATGCATCTCATATTTGGAACGACTTGAAAAAAAAAGCATACAATCAAAACACTCGGTCACATTGCACAACTTTGGGGAACAGAAATTCCAACTGACCCCTACCACCTTCCACATTCCAGTTTTTAAATCCTGGGTCAAGGTACAAAAAATGAATAAATGCATCCATGCCAACATCATCTCATCTTCTGTGCAAGTGTCGTCTCGTCAAGAAAGGAGGTAATGCGCCATCTGCCTGGAAGCATTTGAGGGGGACGATGGACGGGCTGGACTCGTGGTTCTCCCACTCACTGACCACATCTGCTGGAAGGTGGGCAGTGAGGCCAGGAAGGAACCACCGATCTACGCAGATGTCTGCACTCAGAAGCATGATGATCTGGCCTTTCACGCTGGGGGTCAGTGGGGAGATCCCTTTCCATCCTATTGGCAAAGTCTGGGTACGGGTGGTCCCACCAGACAGACTGCACTGGTATACATGTCACGTGTTGTGGACGGTCAATGTCATACTCCACAGTGGAACTGCAGGTAGTTTCATGAATGCTTTAGGATCCCATGCCCAGGAAGAACCCAGGGCGGTGGAACCACTTGCTGCCAGTGCTAAGGACTTAACCTTCCGAGACTCACAGCTCTTCTCCAGGAGGAGCTGGAGGCTGCTGGCCATCTCCTGCTCCAAAGTCTGGGGCAAAACTGCAGGGCTTTTCCTTGAGGCCTCGCACAATTTCCTGCCTGGCCTGGTGGTGAAGCTCCATGAGGATCTCCTAAGGCAATCTGTCAAGTCCCAGCCAGCCGGGTCCAGACACACGATGACACGCACCGGTAGATGGGGTGCAGTGTGAGTGAGCTCGTTGCTTGAGTCCCTCGCACAGCTGTGGTATGGCCAGAAGTGTGAAGGGCAGCATGGCTGGCTAGGGTGCTAGATGTCTTGAATATGATCTGGGTCATCTTCTCCTGACCTTAGGGTTTCAGGGGCTTCTCATGCAGCTTTCTAATGAATGTGGCACCAGATGTCCGTCATCCCAGCTGATGACAGTGCCATGTTCGGTGGGGTACTTCAGGCCAGTGCCCTCTTATGATGGGTCCCCTGATCCACCTACAAGTCCTCCTGGCCAGGAGCACCATCATGCTAGGGGACCCTTCACAGTGGGAGGGAAAACAGCCCCACAGCCAGGATCCTCCGTGACAGACGGGGCTGGGGCCCAGACAAGTCAGGACCCCTCATTTCTGAGCATGAGGAACATGAAGCTAAGTGGATGCTGAAATTTGGTCCTAAAAGAACCAATATTTGAGCATGGCAGATCATCCAAAAACTGTGCTGTCAAATTCCATGTATAAAACAAAACAGTAGAAGACATAGCTGGTGGGCAGAGAAGCCAGGCCGGCGGTTGGCGGGGGGATGTAGGAGGTGCGGAGCTAGCGTGGTTGGTGTCACTCCCGAGCTGAGAATACGAGGGCACACTGGCTCTGTTTGTGAACAGGAGCAAAGCAGGTTGGTCTCCTCAAAATAACAGCAAATCATCCTGGCACAAGGAGGAGCTAACTTCCTCCAGGCTCCTCTCTGGTGCCGCCTCTCCCTGTAGTAGATTCTGCGCGTGAATCCATTTCTAAGAAGTTTCTATTTGGGAGAGAAAACTGCACTCCGGGAGGAACTCTGTAGTGTGAATAAGAATCACCCAGGAACCTGTTTTAAAATGGTGATTTTAGGCAACATCCTCAGCAGGGGACAGATTCCAGGGCTCCTCCCAGGAGTTCGGAATCTGCCTTTTTAAATTAGTGTCCCTTAAGTATTTCTGATGTGGGAAATCCAGGCCACATGGTAAGGAACAAAAGCAGGCATCCCACTCCTCAATCAGACAGACCCCAATACTAGTCAATCCTAGTGTTCAGATTCTCAGAGAATTTTCTCCATCATTGAATATGTGCAACACAGGGCGACAGATAAATACAGACAGACCGATAGACCCCAGTCCACACATATTGTGAGCATTTTCTCAGGAGGAATAAAACACTGCAGTCAATTGCATCCAAAAGGCCAGAGGCTAAATTAGGACCAGAGGCAAAAATCCTGTGGTATCATTTAGAGTCTGGCAGAGGCCCCTCTGGGGCTGACATAATTCAGGTGGTGAGTTCTCCCTACCGTTACAGAAGATTTTTATTTCCTCAGTTCCTTACAAACTGTGGAAATCAGTTTTCTAAAATCTAAATTTCTCACATACGTGTGATATTAAAACCCAAGAGAAATGTCTACGCTCTCGGCTACATTCCAAGAAAGGCACACTCCAAGGAAACCACTGGCCCCAAAGGCACAGCGGATCGCCTCATGTCGCTCAGTTCCAACGGCAAGTGTAGCAGTTTGATGGATCAGGGGGCCAAAGTTCCTTGCCTTTGGACAATTCCTGGACAGGCAACTTCTGATGGATTCCAGAACCAGGTGGGCGGGGCTCCCTAGGGAGTGGAATCGAGAGTTTCCTCAGGACTCCACTCAGTGGATTCAGGCAAAGAGCAGCTCAGCCTGGGGGTGCAAGGAATGGAGGTGGAAAATGTCACCATCCAGTGCTGGCAGACAGACATGTCACCAGCCAGCTTTTTCCTTACCTAAGAAAACAAGGGCAAGACAGACTGCTCTACGTCGTGCTCTCCTGATCTGTGGGAGAAAACCGAACAACATATATTGAATCACCACTATAATCGTATAAGACTAGACTGATCATGACATCCTTTGGAAACAACCTTCCCAAAAAATAACAAAAAAAGATAAGCTAAGGGTGACGAAAGCCGGAAGTGACAGACTGGAGAGTTCTTGGCGTGGATGAGGGCTGCAAGGGAACAGCAGCATTACCCCAGCACTTAGACCCGCTCACAGTGAACGTAAGACTGACCTCTGCTCAGGAGGAATTCATGAGTAGAGCACAGTAGGATTTTTCTGGAGAACTGACGTGAAAACACACAGGAGCTTTCAGAGGGGCAGCAGTCGCTTGATGTGAAAGAAAAAGCCCTTGTAACCTGTGCTCTCCTCATTGGTCCTATGACCCTCTTAATTTCAGCTCTGCCTCATCCTTCTCCATGTAGCTAGATAAAGAGACGCCATAATAAAAATGACAACATTTGAGAGACATTGAAAGAAACTAATGAAGAGAAATATAGATTAAATAAAATTAAAAAATGAATTTCAAAATCCTAAATGTCAAAGATTAGAGACGAATAGAAAGAAAAAAAATAAGAAAGAAAATCATTGAAGATATCAAGTAAGTATAAATTTAACAACAAAGAGAGATAAAACCGCTTAAAATGCAGTAATATCAACATAGCTGTGAGGAACTTTCATTCGACACTTGTTGTCTAGGCACTGGGCTAAGGACTTTAGGCGCATTTTGTCATTCAGCATTTAAAGGAACTCATCGCTAACTCCATTTTCTAGATCAGAAAACTGAGGCATATCCAGGAGTCAAACAGCTTGCCTAAAGATACTCAAGAGAGGAGCTGGTGGAAAGAGCAGGCAAAATCCCATGCTCTGACCCCAAGGTTGCCCCCTGCAGCAGGGCACTGTACTTCTCTTTCCAAAGATGAAACTGATAGCATCCAGGGCAGGCCATCCCAGAATATGCCACTTTTGATTAATTGATTGATTATTCTGAATTAACATTACTTGAGAAAGAGCTGATATGAGAAGGATGCTGACCCTTCTCTCTCCCCCTAAAAGCAGAAAATACACTTTCTCATGGGAAGGATAGCCTCCCTGTACCAGGAGGTGGAGAGACGCCAGAGATAGGGAATTCAGGGACAAGATGGTTGTGTAAACAAACTTGGCTTACTTTGTTCACTAATTAGTACCAGAGCCTAAGTTTCTTTGTCTGGACAGTTCTTCAGAAATGTATTGTTTTTATGTTTATAGGTATAAAAGCTGCCTGCTTTGTTCACTTCTTGGGGTCTCATATTCTTCTGGGGCCCTCATACGTACATAATTAAATTTGTTTTTCTCCTGTTAATCTGTCCTCGGTTAATTTAATTATTAGATTAGTTAAGAGAACCACAAAGGGTAGGAGAAAATTTTCCCCTCACCAACAAAATCCTCAAAATCAATGAGATAAAGCAATTAAGATAAAATTCAACTGAAGTTGAATTAAGAAAATAAAAGACTAGAGGCGCCTGGGTGGCTCAGTCGGCTGAGCGTCCAACTTCAGCCCAGGTCATGATCTTGAGGTCTGTGGGTTCGAGCGCCGTGTCAAACTCTGTGCTGACAGCTCAGGGCCTGGAGCCTGCTTCCAATTCTGTGTCTCCCTCTCTCTCTGCCCCTCCCCCGCTCATGCTCTGTCTCTCTCTCTCTCTCTCTCTCTCTCTCTCTGTCAAAAATAAATAAACATTAAAAAATAATAATAATAATAAAGAAAAGACTAGAAAGCTGAGAAGAATAAGAGAAAGGGTGTTAAACTTCTAAATCAAGGAAAATTTAAAAAAAATCAAAAGCAGGAAAATTACAAAAAAAGGAAGTTATTTCAATAAGATAGACAAGGAAGCAAAAAGAGAAAAAATTAAAATGGCATAAGCAAGGTGAAAAATACCATGTTAAAGCAAAGCTGAAATGCCAAGTGTTACAAAAGAGAAAATGTGACAGTAATAGTCTGTAGGAAATAGACTCCCACAGCATGGTCTCCCCATGGCACCAAGACCAGCTCTGGCATCTTGGTCACACATCATGCTATAGAAGGGGCCTTTTGAGCACTTTTAAGCCAAACTGGTGGCAAAACCCTAGCAAAACTCCAATTTTACCTCGATTACAGGGTTTACGACAGCCGAGGCTGTTTGACATGGTATGTCCCATAAAAGACTATTTCTAAAATATGTTCTAAAAAAAAAAAAAAAGAGCCTCATGGCAGATACTTCTGGAATGCCGCTGGAGTGCCCTCTGGGGTGGTGTCACCGGACCCCTTCCAGAGACACAGTTCACATCAGAGCTGCTCGGTGCAGAGTCCAACAACCTGTCCTGCTACAGCTTTGTGCTGCACACCAGTGTACCAAAAACCCTGAGAAGTCCTGCAACAAAGAAACCTGTTTCTCTTTGTTGAAGCCACCTCATCTGACCTTGAAAATCCCAAACTTTTTTCCATGGATCAGTTCTATTTTCATCCTAGAAGCAGTTTTATGGAAAGCACTCCAGAATATGTGGTCCTAACAAAGGGTCACTTGGTCTAAAAGGGAGGGCAGTCTTTACTAATGTATAGACCATACCAATTTAAAAACAGATGCCATAGACATAGATTAGGAAAATGAAGCTTCCATGGGGGTGATAAATAGATCATGCAGACAAGTACATATGCAGACAGAAAAGTCAGGCATTTTGTAACAGCAATTCAGGAACCAGAAATGTGGGCAATAGGACGTGATAAATGAACTCCACCAAAAAGACCCTAAACTCCTGCCTCCCGGAAGAAAAACCACCTGGTGCTTCATGATTAATTTACTGGCAGTGCTAGAGCAATCTGTGCTTCAGGAACCAAAAAGAAAAAACAAAAACTCATGTTTTCGATAAAGAGGCATTCAACCCTCAGCAGAGATTAAGCCACTGACTACCTGTGCCAAGAAAGTATAGAGCACAAAATGAGAATTTCACCAAGCATTCCAATAGTGCCCATACAATGGGTCATGCCCACCTGAGCAGCACAATATCAACCTACAGAGAAGGATGGCATGTTCTTGCATTACCTCTCAAAGTCGGGTGGTTTTTATCCTGACTTTTAGTGCCAGGAAAAAAGACTGTCTATTTATTGCCCATTCTTTTTGCTCATTCATTTGTGCAATGAGACACTTAGATGAGAGTGATGTAAAAGGAGCAACACACAAATCTGGTGAAATTATTTCCAAATGTACATAAACCCTACTTAATTTATAATGGCCACAATCATTTTTTGAAACACATTGGTTACAGAACAATCTGATCACTGGATTTGAGCTGGTCTTTGGGAAGGGGTAGAATCCAAACTGGTGATAAAGAATGGAGAAAATATTCCAGGAGGGGGGCAGGGGGTAACCAAACATCATAAATAAGATTTAAGAGCTGAGGATGAGCACTGAACGGGTGTGTGAGATCTGCTAATGAGTATCCGTCCTCGACAACAGTGGGAATCACTACAGGCAGATGAACATGGAATCCAGCTATGGGGGGGGGGGGGCTCTGAACCTGATACCACAGATCAAAGGAAGGACACAGCAGTTCCCAGGCAAAGTAGTAGAGCATGACTGAGGTTCTGTCTAAAGAAGATGAACCCGGAATTGATGTGCTTGGGGCGAGCACGGGGAGAAGAGACAGGATAAAGGAGGTGAGCGGGAATGCTCCTTTGCTGATTCAGATATGAAGTGATGAAATCCTGCACAAGAGTGGCAACAATGAGAATGGACCAGATGCAGGTGGAATTGTGAACCTCAAAGGTATCTAGAAGGCAATGCTTCTTGTGTCTGGCTGCTTACCTCCTATATGTTAACTTGGACATGGGTCTAACTATGTAACTACAAGTTTTAAGGGCCAGGAGAATTACAATGTCATTGCCAGGAGAAGTCATAAATTTGGCCTTATACATATCAAACTTGAAGTAATAAAAGGATGCCTCGGATGAAATGCCTTTAAATCTCAGCAGGATCAGACTCAGGTCTGGAAAATCTGGGCTTGATTTGGCCACCACTAAAACAAGTGTGAGTGGGCTTCCATCAACGGTAATGCTCCCGAAAGCACGGTGCTGGAAATTGATCATGTGGCCAATCAGTATTTCCAATCAGGTGGATTTCTCTGGAAGAAATCCCTCTCAGCTGCAGTGTGGATGGGCTGGATTGCAAAACTGTGGTCTGTTCAGAGGGTGACTCTGAAGAAAACAGGAGGAATGGCAAACCATCCTATTTCAGAAGTGAAGCAGGAGCCACACGCCCCCAGAAAACGTGTCTGGCTCCTCCAGCACTGTGGAGAACCTGCTTGCTCAGGTGATCTGTCTGCACGGAGATGGGAGCACCTCCCTCTATTTCAGCCCCGCTGAGGAAGGAGCACCACACAGGGGTGTCATCTGCCCTAGGATTGGAATCAGCCTCCCTTGGGAATGGAGAGGAAGAGTCCTACAAGTTCGCCCCTTTTTATTGTGATCTAGGAACCAATTTCCATTTGGTGATCACACAGCCACACACACTAACCTTGGGAAGCTAGATAAACCCCAGTAGATAAATGCCAAGGAGGCACTAAAACCTGGCTGGAGCCAGGTAGGTACTTTACCTTGCCTCTGGGTAATATTGGCACTCCTCTGATTCGGGCAGGACACACACAGAACCCAGGAGAACAGACAGGACCATGTGCCCCTGGAAAACATCAGCCCAGATGGTTTTACTGCCCAAAGGTGAAAAAACCAAAAAGAAAACTGATGACAGGCAGACAACAGGGAATTCAGAGAAAAGTGTACTTTGAGAGGAGGTACAGCAAATAGGAGAAAAGCCTACACTGAATCTATTTTGCATTCTGAATAGATGTAGCAAGTGTGCAAAAGGCCTTGTGGATGCACATGGGAGGTGAGGTGAAAGAGAACTTAAGAAAAAATTTCAAGAGAAACTTATATTCAGAGATCAAAAGAGAAACTGGATGAAATGTAAATTAAAATTAAAAAAAAGATATGGCTCAAATTGGGGATTAAATCAAGAAAAATTAAAAAGCAGTAAGCGAAATAAAGTCTGCTTTGGAGTGGAAATTCAAATTACAGATGTAGAAAAGAAATAAAAAGTTCTTTAAGAATACAAAAATAAGGGGGGGGGGGCAAAGGAGTGTGTGAGAAGATGATAGTTGTAGACAGTTTACCTTTAGGAAAGAGGCATTTGTTTATCAGAGAGGGAATTTGTTCAAAGATACCGATCAAAACAAAAAAAGTCACTCATGGTGGCTTAGCCAAGAGACAAGTTTGCTTTTTCTCCTGTGAGAAGAAGTCCAAAGATGACATTTCTGGCAGCTACACTGCCAGGGTCCCGGACTTTATTTTAGGCCTTCTTCCACCAGCTTTAGTGTGTGGCTTTCTTCCCCAGCTCACAGGATGGCTGCTGGCACTCCAGCCACCAGGAGCACATTCCAGAATAACACGGAAGAAGAGTGAGGGCAAATGCAGCATGCCAGATGGGTGAGCCCCCCTCCTTAAAGAGCTTCCACAGAAGTCCCACCCAATGACTTACATGTACATCTCACTGGACTCAAGTATGTCATTGTTATGTCCAGAATTCATGATCCCCAAAGACCACCAGGGAGCCAAGTCCCATGCAAAAGCAAAGAGCCTTTATTCGAGCTAGCTCGAGCTCAATCCCCTACCTGCACTGACGCAGCGGTGAGATGCCGGGGAGAGAGAGCGAGTTTCAAAAGCACAAAGGTTTTATAGGGGTCTAGGGGCAGTTGGTGAGGTAATGGCTGTGGCCTCAGCTGATTGGCTGGGGAAGGGTCGTGGCCTCGGCCGATTGGCCGGGGAAGGGTCGGAGTCCTGTTACTGCAGGTCGCCAGGTGTGTTTTGATGGGGAAGTTTGAACGGGTGAGCGGGAGGTTACTCAAGGGGACGAGGCGTGGTTCTGTGATTTTCCCGGAAAGGGGGCATGTCGGGGACATAGTCACTCAAGGTGGAGGACACAGAACAAGATGGAGTCGGCCGGCGTAGGTCCGCTCTTTCAGTCATATGACTACCTCTATCTGCAAGGAAGACTGGGAAATAAAGCTTTTAAACTGGGATCATCCTAAAATTAAGTCAGAGTTTATGAGTAAGTAAAAAGGAAAGAGGAGATACTGGTAGATAAATAGACTATAAAAAATTCCTGAGATAAATAGAACGACAAAGGAACAGAACCAATATATACAAATCTAACAGGTCATGATTTTCATGCAAATGAAAAGTTTGTCATGTTTCTAGTAAAGTCCAATAAAAACAACCACAGCAACAAAACCCTATATACCTAGATATCTTGATAAGATGTTCTAATTCAATTATTTTAAATCCTGAAAGTATCCAAGAGAGGGGAAAAAAAAACCCCACAAATTATCTACAAAGAATTTAAATTTAGGCTCTCCTCAGACTTCTCCATGATTCCCAAAGACAGGGGATCATAAAATAGTATGTCAAGAGTCTTGGGGAAAAAGATACTTCACAAAGGTGATAATCACAGTCAAAACACTGTTTATTTATAAAAGTAAGAGGAAAAAAATCCCCCATATGGTGAAAGAATCAAAAAATACTCCATAAAAACTTAATGCAACATAGATTTTTCACCCAAATCTATGAATGAGAAACTCATTACATTCATGTTTAATAATAAAATTAGTCTTATGATTTAAGAATGGGAAACCTGTGCTATACCTGATTTGGGTAAATTTGAACCTGTTAGAGAAGTCTAGGAGCCAACTGCATTTTCCAAAGATGGACACAGCAGCACCTTCTACCCTACATGTGAAAACGCATGGCTCGGTGTTGAGAAAATCCTTAGGCCAAATCTGGGCTCAGCAGGAAAACGATGAACTGCGTAGAATTACTAGCATGACAAGATGGAAATAAATAGATTCGCTTTTTATCCAAGACAGCATAAAGAGAAAACAAGAAGAGACTCACAGAAGAAGGCATTATTAAAAACAGACACATAGGTAACAGCATTAGATAGAAGAAAGTGCTAAATAAAATAAATAAATACCAGCACTAGTTCTTGGGTTCAAGAAGTAAAATAAAATAAACAAATTTCTAACCAATTTTACTTTTAAAAGAAAGGGAAGAAGGAGGAGAAGGGAAAAGAGGGAATTGAGGGAGGGACAATATAAAATTAAAAAAAAAAAAAAGGTAAGACCACATAGCAGGAGGCAATGTAAAATTTACAAAAAAATATAGTCTGCAATTTGAATCTAGGCAAATAGATAACTTTCTAGGAAAATAATTTATTTGTCTCAAGTGGAAGTAGCAATTCTATATAGACCAATAACCATGAGATTAATGAGTTAATTCATCATATTGCCTGAGAAAGGCATAAAGCCCAAGGAGATTTTACAAGTAAACCTGTCTGAATTCCAGGGAATAATAATCCTAACAGCACATTCATTTTGGGAGGACTAAAACAAGTTTCCCAATGTATTTTTTACAAATTTTAAATATACAGCAAAATAAAAATGTAGACTAATCTAATTTCTTCATTTATACACAGAGATATAAGTACATTTATATGAAGTTTATAATTAACTTTGAAGATATTATATATATATATATATATAACTAAGCAATATATATGTATACATAATTTATATATATATGTATACATATATATATATAACTAAGCATATTGAATCAACACAGAATTAAAAAAATAATAAGCAATTTTCAGGTTGGGTGAATTTGAAGACAATACAAATAGTTCACTATTAGGAAATATAGTAATGGGATTGATCATTTCATTAGGTCAAAGGAGAAAATGCACTATAAATTCCCCCCAAATTCTATGTTTACAACATGACTAAAACACTTTCTAACCTAGGAATAGAATAATTCTAACTTATTTTTTTTATTATTTTTTTTAACTGATATAAACAGCCTATACCATTTAATAGCAAAAAATTAAATCCATTTTAATTAAGGGCAAGAAGAAGATAAGAAGACCTCTTGTTACCACTTTTACTTAATACAGCTCTGGTTTCAGCCAATGTTATAAACACCTCCCACTCCAATGAAAGAGAAAAAACCGAAGGAAGGAGGGAGGAAGAGATGAAAGGAGGGATAAGGAAGAGGGAGAAGAGAGGAAAGAAGGGTAGAAAATTAAAAAGAAATATAAGCCTTCAATTTCTGGTGTTAGAAATAGCATAAAAGGCTCCCACTGGCCAAAATTGGGTTAATTTGAGCATCAAAAAAAATAATAATAATAATGACTGTAATTGTATCACACTGAGTAAATAAAAAATTATGAGAACATAGTGATTCCTTTCTTCCCAAAAGAAGAAGAGAACAGAAAAAAGGGAAAGCTCTTTTTTCACAGAAGAATGACAACTAATAAATGTGGAAGGAATTTTACCATGGAAATGTCACTAATTTGGATGGATCCAGGGAAAGATCCACTGGATGATAAAACAATTAAGTGCAAGGTTATTGGGGGGATAGGAATCTGTCTCTATTACTAATTGTGAAGAAAATGGTACGTTTTGATGGAGACACCTAAAGATCACCACCTTAACCAATAGATCATCGTAAATAAAATTTAAAAAGTCACATTATAACCACATCAAATATGATGGAGTTGATATCTATAATATGTAATGACTTCATACAAATTGGAAACAGAAATACCAAGACCTTTCCTAGGAAGAGGGTGTTGGCAAAACACAGGTACGAAGAATTTGCAGAAACAGAGCTTCACTGTCTCTCTGTCACTTCAAGGGCAAGTGGGAGAAACAACACTGGATGAGACTGCCTCTAGATAAATCATATCAGAACCCTAGCAACAGATGCTTCACTATAGAGGAGTATTTTTCCCACCCGGTGCCCCCAGGGACCCAGACCCCCAGATCACCTTTTCATTTGCCTGCCATTCTTAGCCTGCAACTTCCCATCCCTGGTCACAAGACAGCTGGAAGAAGTGGAAAGGCACAGGGGCAAAGATTTGTGATGAGAGCTGACCCTGTCCTATTTTAATACAGAAAACATCTTTCCCAGAAGTTGCTCTCCCAGGGGTCATCGGCCATAACTACCTGCAAAGAATCAGCCTCCAGTATCCCTCCTCCCTTGATTAAAGAGTAAAAACAGAATGGCTAAATCATGGGCACCCAGGTGGCTCAGTAGTTAAGCATCTGACTCTTGGTTTCAGCTCAGGTCATGATCTCCCGGTTTGTGAGTTCAAGCCCACATCTGGCTCTGTGCTGATGATGCAGAGCCTGCTTGGGATTCTCTCTCTCCCTCTCTCTGCCCCTCCCATGCTCACTCTCTTTCTCTCAAAATAAATAAACTTAAAAAAAAAACAAAAAACAAAAAACCAGAATGGCTAAATCATAGCAGTCAGTACTGGGCACCCTCACAGAGTGTTGGTGGATGGTATATGTTGTTACAACTTTGCCCAAAGCAACTCTGACCCATTTGAGGAAGCCGCAATGTGCCTCTAGTTTTTATTCTGCTTTGGGGAATCATTTCTAAGGAAATAATAAGAAACACAGTTAATGATTTGTATACTTGATATTCATCAAAGTAGTGTTTCTAAGACACAGTGTCCCTCACAAACAAAAAAGGTCAGTTCAACTTCAGTGCCCAGTAATAGGTGAATGGCTGAAAATGCAGGACGGGGTGTCAGATAGGCTAACTGTGTGAGTTGATCAAGTCACAGAAACACTTTACATCTCAGTGTTCCCATCTGTAAAATGGAGTTAGTAATATTTCCTACGTAAGCTTAGAAGGTTTAATAAAATTTTATATGTAAAACATACAGCTAA